>NC_091951.1:32913413-33233413 GCF_031021105.1 Erythrolamprus reginae | reverse complement strand
ATATGATAGGGTTTTAGTTATTTCTTTTAATATTAGATTTGTGTCACTATAATATTGTTTTTATCATTGTTGTGAGCCGCCCCGAGTCTTCGGAGAGGGGCGGCATACAAATCTAATAAATTATTATTATTATTATTATTATTATTATTATTATTATAATATTATTATTATTATCCCGGGATCACATGAAACTTCTTTTGCGATCTCCTGACAAGCAAAGAGAAGGCTGAGGAAAGCAGATTATTCCCTGAACAACTGGGTTACTAACTTATCAACTACTTGCAACAATAACGCTGCTACGATGAGTGCCCAAGATGCTTACTGAAGTGCACAAAATCGACAGAGCCAGTGCTGCCCGAGAATTTCTTTACCATTTTGAGATTGAAAGCAAGGTTTTTCTCAACTGTATAGTGACAAGAGATAAAACTTGGGCTTATCATCATACGCCAGACAGCAAACGTCAATCCATGCAGTGGCGCCATACCCATTTTCCTTCAGCCAAAAAAATTCAAAATTCAGCAATCAGTGAGAAAAATCTTGGGCACCCATCGTGCACAAATCTTGGGCATTCAGGTACCATATTACAGCATGCACTTCGCACTTAGGGCGAAACGGAATGAGGATGCTCATCTTTAACCTTCACCACAATGCCAGTCGATGATCTACTGACCACTGGCACTGCTTGTTCACTTATGGTCGCTTCCCAGTACCCGATAGTAATACCAACTTCCCACGCGAACTTTCCCTGCGAGAGCTACATGCCTTGCAACCCTACTTTCTGGATAACCCTTGTAAGAGTGAAAAACGGTTGTTGTTGTTGTTGTTGTTGTTGTTGTTATTATTATTATTATTATTATTATTATTATTATTATTATTATTATTATTATGTCAATACAACACAGCAAACGAGATCACTATGCTGGATTTCGTATTTCATCACCAGTCGGGCACTTCCCAAGCACCTAGGATTGCATTATGTAGCGGCGAATTATGTTTGCTGATCCCAGTAAAGCGGCCTTTTGCAATTGACAGATGGAGATTTTGTCAATTCCAATGGTTTTGAAATGTCCGCTGAGATCCTTTGGTACTGTGCCCAGCGTGCCAAGTACCACTGGGATCACTTTCACTGGCTTATGCCAGAGTCGTTGCAGCTCGATTTTTAAATCTTCGTATTTCACTAATTTCTCTAGCTGCTTCTCCTAAATTCTGCTGTCCCCTGGGATTGCGATGTCAATGATCCATACTTTCTTTTTCTCCACAATCAGGATGTCTGGTGTGTTATGTTTCAGAATTCAGTCAGTCTGAAGTTGGAAGTCCCATATTAGTTTTGCTTGCTCATTTTCGACCACTTTTTCGGGCTTATGATCCCACCAGTTCTTTGCCACTGGTAAATGGTAGTTCCGGCACAAGTTCCAGTGCCTCAGCATCATGTCTATGCTTGTAGTCAGTCTGTGTGATCCTTTTGCAGCATCTGAGTATGTGATCGATTGTTTCATCTGTTTCTTTACAGAATCTGCACTTTGGATCATCTGTTGATTTTTCAATTCTGGCTTTGACAGCATTTGTTCTAATGGCCTGTTCTTGTGCCGCCAGTATTAGTCCTTCTGCCTCCTTTTTGAGTGTTCCACTTGTAAGCCATGACCAGGTCTTTTCTTTATCCACTTTGCCTTCAATCTTCTCCAAGAACTGGTCATGCAATGCTTTGTTCCGCCAACTGTCCATACGACATTGAGTTACAGTTTTTCTGTACTGGTCCTTAGTTTGCTTCACCTTGAGAAGCTTCCTATTGTTGACCTCCATCAACGCTGACTCTTTGCTCTCCTTCACATAGTCAGCTAATGCATGCTTCTCTTCTTCCACTGTCTGCTTCACTTGCAAAAGTTCTCTGCCGCCTATTTTCCTTGGTAAGTACAGCCTGCCAACCTCACTGCGGGGGTGTAGTGCATGATGGATCGTCATTAATTTTCTGGTTTTCCTGTCCAGGTTGTTGTTGTTGTTATTATTATTATTATTATTATTATTTATTAGACTTGTATGCCACCCCTCTCTGGGGACAGTCATAAGTGTAACAAACGGTCAGAAGATACGTTTTTCATGACCGTTGTAACTTCAAATGGTCATTAAGTGAACTGTCATAAATCAAGGACTACTATTTATTTATTTATCATAAGTCTGATGTAAGTTCAAAGAGTTATTAAAGGAATGGCTGTAAATTGAGGGTTAACTGAAAAAAAGAAGAAAAAAGAAATTGTATGTAGCAAATCATGTTTGATTGCATGGCAAATGTTTTAAAAGAAACCATCCGATCCAAGCTGCCAGCTCTTTCTTCTTCTGCAAGTATTGATTTGTCTCAAACTTCTCTTGCCAGGACAAATGTCGTAATGTTGACACACTTTTTAGATGGAGGAATTCCCCAACCAGAGAGAGATAATCAGTTAGGAGGGTCAGGGTCCTTTACGTCTAGCCAACTTTTAATCTAGACCAGTATTACTCAAACTTGGGCAACTTTGAGATGTGTGGACCAACTCCCAAAATTCTTCAGCTAGCCTTGCTGATTGAGGAACTCTGAGTCTTGAAGTCGACACAACTTAAAGCAGCCAGGACTGAGAAACAGTGATCTAGCATCTCATAACAGAGTCTTTAACAGAGTAACAGAGTTGGAAAGGACCTTGTAGGTCATCTAGTCCAATCCTCCACCCCAGCAGGAGGCACTACACCACTGATGGCAACCTATGGCATGGGTGCCACAGGTGGCGCGAGGAGTCATATCTGAGGGCCCTATGTGAACTCCAGTGCACATGTGTGCTCTGGCCAGCTGATTTTCGGCCTTTTGGAGGGCGGGCGAAGGCCGTTTTCACCTGATAGACTGTTTTTCGCTCTCCACCTGAAAGGCTCGGTAGCCTATGAATGGCCAAAAACAGCTCAACTGGAAGTTCGGACTCCCCTCTTCTTCTTCTTCCCTTTTCCTCCTCCTTCTCTTCTTCTCTCCTCCTCCTTCTCCTCTTCCTCTTCTTCCTCCTCTCCTCCTCCTCCTCCTCCGCCTCCTCCTCCCCTTCTTCCTCCCCCCCCTCCCCTCCTCTCCCTCTTTCTTCGAGTATCGTACAATCACTTCTGTGGTCATCTCTCTTCACTTTATTCCCAGAAGGCCAAGCAGTAATGTAGGCTGGGCTGAAAGAACACCTCAGCTCCATCTGTCTGAATGAGTCCCCTAACTGAAGTAGACTGGACCCTGCTTTTCCCCAATCCTTGCAACCAAATATGAAGCTGTGTTGCTTTTTCAACCACGAAATACCAAACAATGGCCAAGGGGGAATATAACGTGTTGAACAAACTTTAACCTTAGACTGTCTACAGTCGACCTCACCCCATTCCTAAAAGGTCTGTGAGGGGTGTGCATAAGTACAGTACACCATTGTGTCCCTATCCTACTGTCCTATTGCCTAATTTACCTGTACCTCTAGCCACCGTTACCTGTAGGCTGTGCACGTGCGCGCGTGCGCTCTCCAAAATACCGGGTCGCGCGCCCTTTTCCATGGGTGCGCAGTCCCCATTTTCCATGGGCGCGCAGTCCCGCGGGGCGGGGGCGGGGAGGCGCCGGCAGCAGAAGGGAAGGGAGCCGCAGTCGCCCCTGCCTCCCCATGTTGCTTCCGGCCCCCTCGGCCTTTCGTCACTGCCCCCTGCCCAATCCGCCCCCTCTGCTCCGCCGCCGCCTCCTACCTTTGGGCGCGGCTCCTCCGCACCCGGAACGCACGCCTTGCCCGTCTCAGTCCCTTTGCTGAGAGCACTTTCATCCCGGGCTCTCAGCAAGGGGGTTGCAGGAGAGGCGGGGCAGGTTGCGCACGCTCCCTATCTCCATACCAGGCCACTCGGAACATTCAAAATAAGAAAAACTTTCGCCAGCGAAGGCTTTTCTTATTTTGAATGTTCCGAGTTGCCTGGTATGGAGATACGGAGCGTGCGCAACCGCGCGCGCGCCCCCGACATTGAATATCACCTTCGCCGGCCTCTGCTGAGAGAACGCCTGCCGGCGAAGGCTTTTCTTATTTTGAATGTTCCGAGTGGCCTGGTATGGAGATAGGGAGCGCGCGCCATGGTGCGCGCCCCCCCGACATTGAATATTACCAGCCTCCGCTGAGAAGAACGGAGAGAGAACGAGAGTGAGTGAGAGCAACAGACAGCAAGATAGAGAGAAAGTGAGGAAGAGAGAGAGAGAGAAAGGGGAGAGAGAAAGAGATAGCAAGAGAGAGAACAAGAGAGAGAAAGAGTGTGAGAAAGAAAACAAGAAAGAGTGAGAGAGAGAGAGAGAGAAAGCAAGAGAGGGAAAAAGTGAGAAAAAGAAAGAGACCAAGAGGGGGAAAGAGAGAGAAAGAGAAAGAAAGAAAGAAAGAAAGAAAGAGAGAGAGAGATGAGAGAGGAAGGAAGAGAGTGAGAGAGAGAGACAGAGAAAGCAAGAGAGAGAGAGAGAGAAGAGTGGAAGGAAGAGATAGAGAGAAATGATAGAAAAAAGGGGAGAAAAGAGAAATGAGAAAATGATTGAGGCAGACAATGGCAGGAGAGAGAAACAGAGAGAGAAGTGACTTGATTTAAAGCATATGGTAAAAGCACTTAAATAATAACAGAGAAAAAAAACCCAGCCCTCACCTGTTTTTATTAATAGTTATGTTTTTGGTTTTGCTGGTTGATTTAGTTTTAATAGTAATGGATTTTGGTTTTTTTAAATTATTAATTTCTTTTAATAAAAGGGATTTTTCCTTATTTATTTATTTATTTATTTATTTATTTATTTATTTATTTATTTATTTATTTATTTATTTATTTATTTATTTATTTATTATTCTATGCCGCCCAGTCCCAAAGGGACTGTCGCTCAGACACTATACTTTTCCGCCCACACCGAAAAAAAATTAGAGGGTACATTGCCTCTAGCTAAGAACTTAATTCATTCTGTGACCAGGTTCTTAAGTAGAAAACTTTGTAAGTAGAAGCAATATTTCCCATAGGAATCAATGTAAAAGCAAATAATGCATGCAAACCCATTAGGAAAGAAATAAAAGCTCAGAATTTGGGTGGGAGGAGGAGGAGGAAGAAGAAGAGGAGGAGGACAGTCGCTGCCGAAGGAAGAAGGTGGGGTGAGGGGAATCAAAAAAATCCAAAACTTTAAGGCTTAAAAAAAAAAGAGGGACTCTGAAGTGGCGAGGAGCTCGTGCCTCCCATACACCCAACGCAAGGCTACCTTCCATACACTGCGCCAGAGAGAGAAACCCAAGCAGGCAAGAGGGGGAGCACCACCAAAAGGCTCCTCTGGCAACCCAGAAAAGCCCGAGATGGCCAGGATTAAAGGGGGAATGGCAGGAAACTGGCTGGGTCTTCATGCTGCTCTCAAATTTCCTGGGAAATTTTTCCAGGCTCTGGTTCTTAAGTAGAAAATGGTTCTTCTTAAGAAAAGGCAAAACAAAATCTTGAATTCCTGGTTCTTTTCATCTAGAAAGGTTCTTAAGTATAGGCGTTCTTAAGTAGAGGTACCGCTGGAGTACTGCATCCAATTCTGGTCACCACACTTCAAAAGAGACATTGAAACTCTGGAGAAGGTGCAGAAAAGAGCAACCAAAATGATTAGGGGACTCAAAACCAAGACTTAGGAAGAGAGATTGCGGGAACTGGGCATGGATAGCCTAGAGAAAAGGAGGGCCAGAGGGGACATGACAGCTGCATACAAGTATATGAGGGGTTGCCACAGAGAGGAGGGGGTCACTCTATTCTCCAGAGCAGTGATTTTCAACCGGTGTGCCGCGAGACATGGTCAGGTGTGCCGCGAGGCGGTTCTCCCCCCCGCTATTGCCCCCCCGCCGCCGCCGCTATTGGCACCCTCCCACGGGAGGCCGGCAAAGGTTGCTTTGAAAGTCGGCCCCCTCGCGCCCATGGCTTCTCGTCGCTTCCCCAAAGCACCGTCGCTTCCCTGAAAGCGCGCTCCTCATCTCCCTGCCAGCCCGCGGGGGGGCGGGGAGGCGCCGGCAGCAGAAGGGAAGGGAGCCGCGGCCGCCCCTGCCTCCCCACGGTGCCTCCGGCCCCCTCGGCCTTTCGGCGCTGCCCCCCGCCCGCCCCCTCTCCTCCTCCGCTGTCTCCTGCCTTTCGGCATGGCTCCTCCCGCACCCGGAACGCAGGAGACAAAAAATGGCCCAACTCTCGTTCTCTCTCCGTTCTCAGCGGAGGCCAGCGAAGGTAATGTTCAATGTCGGGAGCACGCGGGCGGTTGCGCGCGCTCCCTACCCCCCTGCTAGCCGCTCGGAATATTCAAAATAAGAAAAACCTTCGCCGGTGAAGGCTTTTCTTATTTTGAATATTCCGAGCGGCTAGCAGGGGGGTAGGGAGCACGCGCAACCGCCCGCGCGCTCCCGACATTGAATATCACCTTCGCCAGCCTCCGCTGAGAAGAACGGAGAGAGAACGAGAGTGAGTGACAGCAACAGGCAGCAAGATAGAGAGAAAGTGAGAAAGAGAGAGAGAGAAAGGGGGGAGAGAAAGAGATAGCAAGAGAGAGAACAAGAGAGAGAAAGAGTGTGAGAAAGAAAACAAGAGAGAGAGAGAAAGCAAGAGAGAGAGAGAAAACAAGAGAGAAAGTGAGAAAAAGAGAGAAAGAGGGAGGGAGAGAGAAAGAGAGAGAGAGAAAGAACAAGAGAGAGAGAAAGAAAATAAGAGAGAACAAGAGAGAGAGAGAGAGAGAAAATAAGAGAAAAAGAGATAGCAAGAGAGAGAGAAAGCAAGAGAGACAGATAGGGAGAGGAAAGGAGAGAGAAATGAGAACAAAAAGGGGAGAAAAAAGGAGAAATGATTGAGGCAGAGAATGAGAGGAGAGAGAAACAAAAGAGAGAGAGAGGGGTGATTCTTGAAGCATATGGTAAAAAGCACCCAAATAATAAGAAATGCCCCCCAGCCCACACCTCTTTTTGAAAAGAATAAAAGAGAAAAACCCCCAGCCCTCAACTGGTTTTGGAAATGGTTCCAGTGTGTATACACACACACATAAGGGGGGGAGAGAGACAGGGATGGAAAAAGAGGAGAAGTGAGAGGGAAAAGGAATGAGGGAAAAAGGGAGGAAGAGAGAGAAATGACAAACATGAGAGAGAAAAGGGGGAAAGACAGGAGAAGTACCCAGAAATGAGATATAAATTTGAGTAGGGATGATTGATGATTGACTGTATTTATAAGGGGATGTTACATGGGATTGTATATACGAGGGGGTTATGTATGTATGTATGTATGTATGTATGTATGTATGTATGTATGTATGTATGTATTTATTTATTTATTTAATTTGTGTCATTTTGGTTGGTGGTGTGCCCCAGGATTTTGTAAATGTAAAAAATGTGCCGCGGCTCAAAAAAGGTTGAAAATCACTGCTCCAGAGCACCAGTGGGCCGGAAGAGGAACAACGGCTGGAAGCTGACCAAGGAGAGATTCAACCTAGAAGTAAGGAAGAACTTCCTGACGGTCAGAGCGATCAATCATTGGAACAACCTGCCTGCAGAGGTTGTGAACTCCCCAACTCTGGACACTTTCAAGAGGAGATTAGACTACCACTTGGCTGGGGTGCTTTAGGATTCCTGCTCAGGCAGGGGGTTGGACTTGATGACCTGCATGGTCCCTTTCAACTCTAACAGTAAGTAAGTAAGTAAGTAAGTAAGTAAGTAAGTAAGTAAGTAAATAAATAAATAAATAAATGTATGTTTATGTTTATACCAATACATACTACCTTGTACATGCTTGACAAATAAATAAAATAATAAAACAATAATAAACAAGCAAACAAACAAGCAAATATTGTAGAAAGGGAAATTCACTTTTGGGACCTTTGGCATCAACTTTATTTTTGGGGAACAAAAACTTTGTGAAAGCAAATCCTCTCAGCAAGCAACAATACATTTAAGGAGGATAAAGCAAACCTTTTATACCTTTAGCCAAAAAACTTGGCAGCCCATAAACAGGAGCTTAGGAGGATTAAGTTTACTGGCAAATTGGTAACCGTGTCTGGAATATCACACCCTACCTGCAGAAAATGCCCCCAGGAAGAGGAGAAGGTGGGCGTATGAGCCGAGGCACTGCATTCCCGCTCCTTTTCTCTTCCCCTGCTCCTGCCTTCGTTACAGCAGGTGGAATGCAAACCTGGGCTGCTGTATTTATAAAAGTTTTGGCCTTCTTCCCATCATGTGATGGACTGGCCCCTCCCTGAGAAAGCAGCTGAGTTGTGGGAAACGGTAAACTAAATCATTGATACGCATCTCAGGTGACAAAGGGTCAGCCAAAAGCCGAGATCTGGCTTATTTGAAAATGATTTGAAATTCTACTTAGGTGGGCAAAAAGGCTGAGGTCAGACAGACATTTGAACCTTTAATCTCACAAACTCCTCCTTTCGTTGGCCTTGCGTAGTTCGGCCAGGCTAGGCGAACCTCCTTGGCACTTCCCCAACAAGGTCTGGTTTTTGGTAATGCTCCTACAAAATTGCCTATCATCAGTGTCGTTGGTGCAATGAAACTGGTTAAAGGCAGGGGGAATGCCTATTATTTTGGGGGAATATTTTAATTAAAAAAACCCTAAGATCTTTGCAAGTCAGATAAGAGACTTCCATCAAAAATAAAGAATGTACTTTCTATTATGTACTGTGTGTATGTATTTTATCTATTGGTTTTTTTTTCTTTTTAGACTTTTTAATGTAAAACTGTTATTTTAGATTTTAATTATTAGATTTGTTGCCATGTATGGTTTTTATCACTGTTGTGAGCCGCCCCGAGTCTACGGAGAGGGGCGGCATACAAATCTAATAAATAATCATAATAATTATTGTCACAATTGGTACTGGGATTCCCTTTGTTAAGCAAGATGGTAGTTAAGTGAATCACATCCAACTTCATGACTCCCCCCCCATGGTTCTTAAGTGAATCGTATAGTCATTAAACAAATCCAGCTCCCTCATTGACTTTGCTTGTCGAAAACCTGCTGTGAAGGTAACAGACAGTGATCACATGACCCTGGAACATGGCAACTGCTGTCAATACAAAATGGTTGCCAACCACCCAGATTTGACTGTGGGAACGCTGTGACAGTTAGGTGTGAGGACTGGTTGTAAATCAGCGCTGTCACTTCAAACGGTCACTAAATGGCTCCTCAGATATTCTTGGGTACATAACCACTTGTTTAGCAACCATTTGAAACTTTACAAGTGGCCCTGATTGAGAAGGTTCATCATAATCGGTGACAGCCATGGCAGGATTTCGGTTGACACAATACTGTAGGCAACTAGCTCACAATTAACATATTGCAGCTTCTCGTGAAGATTTATAACAGGAGGAAATCATGCTGAGAATTTTCAGCAGAAAAACAACGAAACCTGAGAACCGCAGACGGCATTTATTTATTTATTTAGTTACCTGCCTACCTACCTAGCTATCAGTAAAGGGCTGCAAACATTTTTCCTACCACACTGTGGGAGTGGCTTATTTTGTGGCCATGTGACCAGGTGGGAGTGGCTTGACGATCATGAGACCAGGGGTGGCTTAAAGGTGATGTGACTGGCTTAAAGGTGGCCAACCTGACTTCACTCACATCAAGGGTTTGGGTTAGGGTTAGGGTGCCTGACCTCTCCTCACTTCACAGAGATACAATTTCCCTTACTATTACTGAACATCCAAAATATACTATTTAATTCTATGTATATATGCCATATATACATGGAATCAAATAATAATTCTATTTACTATTCTGGAATCAGCTCCCCCCGGAGATTCGTGCTGTCCCCGTTCTCCTTGCCTTTCGAAAAAGTTTAAAGACTTATCTATGCAGCCAGGCTCGGGTCATTTTATTATTTTATTCATTTATTTTATTTATTTATTTTGTCCAATACACAATGAGGGTTTTAGTGTGTGTGTGTGTGTATGTGTGTGTATACACACACACACACACACACACACACACATAGAAAAATACATGATGAAGGTTATAGAGGAGATACTCATAGTAAAATATATCTAAGAAAGAATAGAAGAGAAGTTATAGGAATAGAACATATCAATGAAAGAATAGAAGAAGAGATATAGGAACAGAACAAAGGTATAGGAGATACAGTATAGGAGAGCAATAGGACGGGGGACGGAAGGTACTCTAGTGCACTTGTACTCGCCCCTTACTGACCTCTTAGGAATCTGGATAGGTCAACCATAGATAATCTAAGGGTAAAGTGTTGGGGGTTTGGGGATGACACTATGGAGTCTGGCAATGAGTTCCACGCTTTGACATTAGATCATTAGATCTTCCCCGCTGACCAAAGAGTCTTTTAGTGTGTTTCATGGAGTGAATGGTAATGAATGCTTTTAATTATATTAGAACTTTTAGATTTTTTAATTATATTAATTGGATTCAGATGTACTGTTATGTTTTCTTTGATATGTTGTGAGCCGCCCCGAGTCCTCGGAGAGGGGAGGCATACAAATCCAACAAACAAACAAACAAATATTGTACATACATATTACACACAAGCACACAAATATGTGTATGTATGTGTATGTACACCCACCCACCCACACAGCTCTTCTAAAATTATACACATTCAACCTCATTTACAACTCCGTCGTCTCCGTTCCAACTTAATTATAGTTCATAAAATCATATACCAAAATCTCCTACTTGTTAATTACTTCACCTTCAACCGCAACAACACACGAGCACGAAATCGATTTAAACTAAATGTCAACCGCTCCAAACTTGACTGCAAAAAATACTTCAGCAACAGAGTAATCAATGCCTGGAATGCACTACCTGATTCTGTGGTTTTTACTCCTAATCCCAAAACCTTTAACCTTAGACTATCTACAACTGACCTCTCCTGCTTTCTAAGTGCCTACCGTCCCTGTCCTATTGTCTTCTTTTGTAAGTTTTTATCATTACTTATCTAATGTTTAATTTGTACAAATTATCACCCTATAATTGTTCAACAAATAAATAAAATAAAATAAATAAATAAATAAATAAATAAATAAATAAATGAATTTACTGCAACAGGAAAAACATACCCAGAGCCCAGAAGGGGGGAAAAAGAAATTCAAATTTTTTCTACTGTTTCTACATGCCTCTGTCTCTGTCTCTGTCTCTGTCTCTCTCTCTGTCTCTGTCTCTCTCTCTGTATCTATCTATATATCTATCTATTTATGTATCTATGTATGTATGTATGTATGTATGTATGTATGTATGTATGTATCTATCTATCTATCTATCTATCTATCTATCTATCTATCTATCTATCTATCTATCTATCTATCTATCTATCTATCTATCTCTGTATCTCTGTATCTCTCTCTATCTCTCTCTCTCTATCTATCTCTATTTCTTTCTCTCTATCTATCTGTCTGTCTGTCTGTCTGTCTGTCTGTCTATCTGTCTATCTGTCTATCTATCTATCTATTTTATTCACCCAATTTATGAGATGCCCCCTGACTATAGGCTGTATTCAGTACACAACAGTGGAAACAATGAAGTTGCATGATGCATCATCCTAAACGAAAGACCAGCATAGATACATAGATCCGTTAAACTACTAAAATCTTTTCAGAAGGGTCTAACCACCCAATTTGACCCAAGGCCTGGAAGACAGAGCCTGGTTTATATACAGAATAAGTTAAGTTGGAAGGGACCTTGGAGGTCTTCTAGTCCAACCCACTGCTCAAGCAGGCGGCTCTATAATATCGTTTTTAGATAAATGGCTGTTTAGTCTCTTCTCGAAAGCCTCAAATAATGGAGCGCCTACAACTTCTGAAGG
This sequence comes from Erythrolamprus reginae, assembly GCF_031021105.1. Taxonomy (NCBI): domain Eukaryota; kingdom Metazoa; phylum Chordata; class Lepidosauria; order Squamata; family Dipsadidae; genus Erythrolamprus; species Erythrolamprus reginae. The sequence goes on along the minus strand of NC_091951.1, from coordinate 33,221,610 downwards.
CAAGCTGTTTCACTGATTGATGGTTCTCATTCTCAGGAAATTTCTCCTCTATTCTACGTTGCTTCTCTCCTTGACCACTTTCTAATCCATTGCTTCTTGTCTTGCCTTCTGATGCTTTGGAGAATAGGTTGACTCCCTCTTCTTTGCGGCAACCCCTCAAATCCTGGAACACGGCTGTCACATCATACCCCCGCCCCCCAATCCTCCTTTCCACTAGACTAAAGTTTCTTTGGTACAAATAGAGCTGTAGAGTTTACTCTTCTAAAGCCTCATTAGTTTGATATTGGCAGCAACCACAGTCAAGCTAGGGTTTGCAAAAATAATAATGAATCTATTACAAAAGATTTATGTTGGATATCTTTGTGCAAACAAAAATCTTTAGTTCCTTGCTTATCAGCTTCCATGATAACAATCCTCTGAAACAGACTGCCAAACCAAACATTCTTTCTTTTCAGAAGAATTTATTAAGTGCAGTAAGAGATGAAAGAGAGAGAGAGAAAGAATGAAAGAAAGAAAGAAAGAAAACAAAAAAGAGAGCACAGGGGAAAAGACAAAGAAAAAAATAATTTCTGGTATTCTACAGCACAGATACAAATATAAAATACAGCAGCCTTTCATACTCAAAAATTGAGACTTAATTTTGGGATTTGATGATTACAACTGTTTTATAATTATAGAATTATAAATAATTGTAATTGTCAAATCTCAAGGTTGAAATCTGATTTTTTTTCTCCAGTTCCAAGCAAACAATTCTAGTGTGATTTCCAAATAGAAACTAATTTTGTCTTTTCGGTTTTGCCCCCTCTGCTGTTCCATCATTTTCACTATCCATTCTTCTAATATAGGGATTTGTAAATCCTTCCATCTCTGTGCATACAAAAGTTTTGCTGTTGTTATCATATATGAAAATGGAGTCCTGTGCTTTAATTAAGTTTGTCTGTCCACCAAACCTTAGAAGAAAACTTTCTGGTTTCAATTGTATTCAATTTTATGTTTAAGAATGTTCTGAATTCAAGTATCTATCTGGCCCCAATCGTATTTCTTTCAAGTATTTATTTCTTCTTCTTAGTGCCTCTTTCAAACAAGGCCACCATTTCAAATAGATTGGGAAATATTTATTTTATTTGCAAGCAGATATAGCTGGAAGGAAATGATCAAGTTAGAAGCTGCTTAAAAGCACATCACTCGCGTTTTTGGAGTTACTTAGCTGAAGCTGGGTCAGTTCTAGGCTTTGGATGTTCAATATTTTTTTTCAAAATAAGTGAAACAATAGTTTTGGGGACAAGGAAACAAAAGCAGGGAAACTCTTCACTTCACTCCATAATAACAACAAAGTTGGAAGGGATGTTGGAGGTCTTCTAGTCCAACCCCCTGCTTAGGCAGGAAACCCTACATCCAGTGAAGGGCTGCCAAAAATTTTACTACCACACTGTGGGCGTGGCTTATGCAGGACACCCTGCATTTTCTTTCAACATCTTTCAGTGCAAATTGGGTACTCTGGGGTGGAGCTCCATTTTCATTACCCTACTCCCCCATCTGGGCTGTAGCCCACCCCTGCCTACATCACTTCAAACAGATGGTTATCCAATATCTTCTTAAAAACTTTCAGTGTTGGAGCATTCACAACTTCTGAAGGCATGCCGTTCCACTGATTAATTTTTCTAACTGTCAGGAAATTTCTCCTTAATTCTGTTGTGGTTAGCTCTGGCCCAGCTCCTGCCCCAAGGACTGTGAATGTGGGGGAGACATCCACATGCTGCAGGCCTGTTTTGCCCCTGGTGGAATCTGATGATGAAGGCTCCTCTGACCAAGAAGACATGAGTGACAGGGAGGAGGAGAGTGTGGCAGACAGCTCAGAAGGAGATCAATTATCTAGCTCCTCCTTGGATTCAGAACAAGAGTTAATGATACAGCCACACATGCGGAGAGCGATGCATAGGCAACAACAACTGAGATATTATTATCAAAGAAAATGAGGCAACCTGTGGTTGGGTGGGGCTGTGGTAATTAGTGAGGCTGCTACAAATAGCAGCCTGTGGATTTGACCATTGTGGACGATTATCTGATCGTTGTGTTTCGTGACTGCTTTACTGACTTTGACCTTTTGTGTGCTGATTTTCCCCGCTTTGAAACTAAACCAGAGCAAAGTGTGTTTCACTTTGTGAAAGAAGAAGGTCTGTGAATTACCTCACAGCTGCAAGCTAAGTATCACAGAACTGATAAGGGACTTGTACAAATTACCAGTTTGTTTGGAGACCAGTGCTCTTTGCTATACCAAAAGAGGGCTTAGTTTAAGTGGATTTTCATTATAAAGAAAATTATTTTGAATTTTCAAACGTGTGTGTGTCTGAAATTTGTACCTGTGAATTTTTGGGAGGAGTGCACCAGAGAGCCCGACAGAACAAATTCTAAGTTACTTCTCTCCTTGATTAGTTTCCACCCATCGCTTCTTGTTTTTGTTTGACTTTCTCTTCTTTGTGGCAACCCCTGAGATATTGGAAAACTGCTATCATGTTTCCTCTGGTCCTTCTCCTCATTAAACTAGAAATACCACAAGACTTTAAGAAGACCAAAATAAAGAAAGAAAAAGGAATTGCAAAAATAAAAGAACCAGAAGGTTCTTTTCTACTGTGGGAAACACAATAGCACTTCTGTTTTTCTGTGACTTTCCCGTCTGCAGCAATCATAGCCAAAAAACCGTTCAGTTTCAGGAAATTGATGTATGTTTATTCAAACAAGCTTTACTGAGGCACAAAATGCAAATATGAAAAGTCCTTACCGGACTCAATCCCCAATCCCCAACTCCCAACCCCCAACACTTCTCCCTTAGACTCTCCACGATTGACCTCTCCAGGTTCCTAAGAGGCCAGTAAGGGGCGTCTATAAGTGCACTGATGTGCCTATCGTCCCCTGTCCAATGGTCTTTTCTTATCTCATATATCATATATACTCTCCTTATCTATATATATATCATATATATTCTCTCCTTATCTCTTATATCATATATATTCTCTCCCTCCCATCTACTTCTCTTCTTTTTACTTTCTATCGTTATATATATTACTTAATGTCTATTCTCTTCCATATGTATTGTACATTGGACAAATAATAAATAAAATAAATAAAAATCACGCTTAGCTGAAATTATCAGACGTTTGCTAAGGTCAGGGTTTTTTTTAAAAAAAAATTGATCGGTGATGTGCCAGTGCAAAATAAAAATGTAATATGGGTGGTCTTTGACCCTACAATGGTTCGTTTAGTGACCGTTTGAAGTTCTAAAACAAATACCTCTCGTGGACATCTCGTAAAATCTCTGAAAGTGATGCAACTCCAGGTATTTCTTGCAAATCGTACGGTTGCATTACAATGAACATTTCCTCATTTGTCTCCCTGCTTATGATCCACCTCCCGACATCACTTCCCAAGAAATGAACTGTAATACCGATGAAAACTTCATATTAGGCAATTTTTAGACCCTGGCGAGGAGTCAATGGTGCCCATGACCTGAACGCTTTGTGTACTTGGATAATGATTTATCCAACCTCCGTTCATTGCACCATTTCCTGATATTCTCAGAGCAATAGTTTTGAAATCCATACCCGCTCCCTTTCCTAGTGGTGGGTTAATGCCAATTTGGACTGGCTAGAAGTGGTAGCAGAAATTTGCCGGCATTTGCTGGACTGGCGGAGATAACTAGCTCTCCACGCTCCCGAACCAGTCCTCCAGTCAGGGCGGCTTGCAAACAAAAAATCCTCTGTGCATGCTCAGAGACTTCTGCACATGTGCAGAGCATCATTTCCATGAAATGATGTAAGCAATCGCACAAGCGAAGCGAGCGTGCGCACATGCAAATTTTTATTTATTATTTATTAGATTTGTATGCCGCCCCTCTCTGTAGACTTGGGGTGGCTCATAGCAATAATGAAACAATGTACAACAAATCTAATACAGTGGTACCTCAAGATACGAACCCCTCGTCTTACAAACAACTCGTGATACGTACCCGGGGTTCAGAAAAAATTTGCCTCTTCTTACGAACTTTTTTCGAGTTACGAACCGGCGTTCGGAGACAGCTGGGAAGCCGCGCGGCTGTTTTAAAAGGTCACAGTCGCGCTGGGGGGCTTCCCAGCACCCCCCCAAACCCTGAACTTTTGCCGAACTTCCGGGTTCGGGGTTCGGGGGGGTGCTGGGAAGCCCCCCAGCGTGGCTGTGACCTTTTAAAACAGTCGCGCGGCTTCCCAGGTGTCTCCGAACGCCGAACGCGGAAGTTCGGCTTTGGCGTTCGGCTTCGGGAGACAGCTGGGAAGCCGCGCGGCTGTTTTAAAAGGTCACAGCCACGCTGGGGGGCTTCCCAGCACCCCCCAACCCCGAACCCGGAAGTTCGGCAAAAGTTCGGGGTTGGGGGGGGTGCTGGGAAGCCCCGCCGCCCGGCTGTCACCTTTTAAAACAAGGTGACAGCCGGGCGGCAGCGGTTTTTTTGCGGGTTTTTTTTTTGGGTTGCACGGATTAATTGACTTTACATTGTTTCCTATGGGAAACAATGTTTCGTCTTACGAACCTTTCGTCTTACGAACCTCCCCCTGGAACCAATTAGGTTCGTAAGACGAGGTTTGACTGTACTTAAAAGTAACTAAAAACCCCAATTTAAAAAGCAAGACATACACACCAACATACCATGCATAAACTATATAGGCCTGGGGGAGATGTCTCAATTCCCCCATGCCTGACGGCAGAGGTGGGTTTTAAGGAGTTTACGAAAGGCAAGGAGGGTGGGGCAATCCTAATCTCTGGGGGGAGCTGGTTCCAGAGAGAAGGCTCTTCCCCTGGGTCCCACCATATGACATTGTTTAATCGATGGAACCCGGAGAAGGCCAACTCTGTGGGACCGAACTGGTCGCTGGGATTTGTGCGGCAGAAGACGGTCCCGGAGATATTCTGGTGCGATGCCATGAAGGGCTTTATAGGTCATAACCAACACTCTAAATTTTGACCGGAAACTGATCGGCAACCAATACAGACTGCAGAGTGTTGGTGTAACATGGGCATACCTAGGGAAGCCCATGATTGCTCTCGCAGCTGCATTTTGCACGATCTGAAGTTTCCGAACACTTTTCAAAGGAAGCCCCATGTAGAGACCGTTACAGTAGTCGAACCTCGAGGTGATGAGGGCATGAGTGACTGTGAACAGTGACTCCTGGTCCAAATAGAACCACAACTGATGCACCAGGAGAACCTGGGCAAACGCCCCCCTCGCCACAGCTGAAAGGTGGTTCTCTAATGTAAGCTGTGGATCGAGGAGGACGCCCAAGTTGCGGACCCTCTCTCTGAGGGGGTCAATGATTCTCCCCTAGGGTAATGGACGGACAGATGGAGTTGTCCTTGGGAGGCAAAACCCACAGCCACTCCGTCTTATCCGGGTTGAGTTTGAGTCTGTTGACCCCCATCCAAATCCAACAGCCTCCAGGCACTGGCACATCTCTTCCACTGCTTTGTTGACTGAGCACTTCCATCGCGATGCGAACCAGTAGGGACGGTAAGTGGAACCGAACCCCTGCCCCTCCCCTACACCACGATATTATTCTGACTCTGGAGAAACTGTAATACTGAAAATGTCAACAGTTCAGTCTTTGCCATGTCATAATTGGTGGTCCTCGACTTATGACCATGATTGTGCTCAAATTTAAGTGAGACAGTTGTTGAATGAATTTTACTTCAGGTAGAAGTAAAATGTATCTTTCTTGCCAAAGTTGTTATGGGAACTATGGCAGTTGTTTAAGCTAGTTACATGGTTGTTAAGTGAATGTGGGCTCTAATTTACCTCGCTGCTAGTTCAATTCATCAAGGATTGCATGGGTGCACCCATGCACAGTGCCAAAAAATATGATAAAAATAAATAATAATTTTAAAAGGCAAAAATAAGATGGCAATCGTGTTAGTTGGGTTGGCAATATATAAACAAGCTAACAATGAATGCTTGCGTGTATTGAAGTACTATAGCTTTAAGAGGTAGTGCTGCAACGTGCCATAAGAGGGAGCCAGAAAGCATGATTCTTTCTCTCTGCTCTCTCTGTTCTTTCTGCTGATTCACTGTGACTGTTGTAGTAAGCTCTGTGTGTTCGATGATAGTTTGATGTATTTGCAAGCTGTAATGTATGTCTGATATGTAAGACAAGGCTTGTAATATTATTATTGTATTGAGAGATTTTGATTGATTTGAATGTATATGACCGGACTGTTTGACTTGACTGTGCTATTTCCAAAAGTAAACACTAATTGAACTTTAATGAATCTGTTTTATATGACTGAACAACTACTCATATCTCCTGGATATCTGCTGGAATCCCACATTTCCTTTGTGCATGTCCTTGATAACTCAAGGATTCTGCATACTCCTTAACAGACTGCATGCCCAATGCCAGAAACTCAGCTTCTGCACATGCTCAGAAGGAAAAAAAAAGTTTAATTTTTTTAAAAATATTTTTTAAAAAAAAATCAAAAAGAAAATGAAGGAAATGATTGCGAATTTTGGAATTTGTCTTCCTGTTTGTTTGTTTGTTTATTTATTTATTTAGAAACATAGAAACATAGAAGACTGACGGCAGAAAAAGACCTCATGGTCCATCTAGTCTGCCCTTATATTATTTCCTGTATTTTATCTTACAATGGATATCTGTTTATCCCAGGCATCTTTAAATCCAGTTACTGTGGATTTACCAACCACGTCTGCTGGAAGTTTGTTCCAAGGATCTACTATTCTTTCAGTAAAATAATATTTTCTCAGGTTGCTTTTGATATTTCCCCCAACTAACTTCAGATCACAATCTCCCTCTTCTTGTTTGTTATACCTCTAGCTATGCAGCCAAGATGATCCCTGTATTCGAGTAATTCACCCCCAGAGGAACACCGATACCTTCTCGTGACCTCTTCAGGTCCTTGTATGCATACCGGTCGATTGTTTTCTATATTTTCTATATTATGTTGTTAATAAAGAATTTTTCTTTTAATCTCTATGTCTCCTGGATATTTTTATAATAAATCTAAACCCAATCAAAATAACCCTTTCGGCAGCATATAAGGAAAACTATTACAAATTGTTCTACAGATGGTACCTCCCACCGGCGAGATTAGCAAAGATCCACCCAACATTATCAGACTCGTGTTGGAAGTGTAAAAGGGAAAGAGGTACGTTTTTCCATATGTGGTGGTCCTGCCCCATGATACAAAAAATTTGGACAATAACTCATACTTGGCTCACAGAGATTACGAAAGAGGAAATAGAACTCACACCGGAAGCTATGCTTTTAGGAGTTTGGAGAAAACATTATTCAAAACAAACAATGCTCCTCACAACACATATAAATACCGCCACGAGAATTGTGATAGCACAACTCTGGAAAAGTGATCAGATACCAACGGAAGATTTAATTATAGATAAGATATATGCCTGTGTAGAGATGGACGAATTCACGAACTCAATTAAGGGAAATAAAATAATAGAATCAAAAAGAACATGGCAAAAATGGCATGAATGGGTTCAAAAGAGAACATAAAACCAACATAATATGAAACAACAGTACAATTGAAACGACCTACAGTTACCGTGTAAAATTAATGAACGTAATAGATTTTAGAGTTTAAAAATATGAAATACAATGTATATAATGAAATGAAACCAGTCAAAACTTACTGTCAGAATGTTAACTGAGAACATGTATAATCTGTAATTCAAAATAATATGTGATGGGAATGATATAAGAAAAATTAATAAAGAGATTTTAAAAAAATAAAATAAATCTAAACCCAATCATTCCAAACAGAGATAAGTGAAGGACAACACATATCACATTTATTTTTTTGTCTATACAGTTACATCAGATAGGCATTGTTTATACAGACTTTACTTGGCAAAGTTTTGAAGAGAATGATTTCTATTTACAAGAGCATCTGAGTGGGCGGGGACGAGAACACGCCTAGATGAACTCCAGTCCTTCATCAACCAGCTGTTCTTTGAGCCATGGAATAACTTTGAAGAGGTTGAGGTGATAATCCCTGGCATAGGACTCACGTGCCTTTAATCTGTTGGGATTCTCACATGGTACAACACGTTTACCGCAGACATCAACCACACCCCAACTAATCACGCCAACCTGCAGAAGGTAGAGATAGAAAAATGTGAGAAACTCAGATTTAAAAATTGGTTATACATAAGACCGAATAGTATTTGCTGGTAACGTGCACGGTATGATAAACTGGCAAGCTAAGACTGAGCTGTTATGTATAGTTTGTTTTTGTTTTTGTCTTTCTCTTTTTTTCCCTGTTTGGTTTGATGATTATTGCAAAGATGTAACAATTGAGAAAATGTCTTTTAAGATATGCAGTGGTACTTCTACCTACAAACACCTCTACTTTCAAACTTTTCTAGATAAGAGCCAGGTGTTCAAGATTTATTTGCCTCTTCTCAAGAACCATTTTCCATTTACAAACCCGAGCCTCCACAACTGTAACTGGAAAAGGCGGGGAGAAGCCTCCGTGGGGCCTATCTAGGAATCTCCTGGGAGGAAAGAGGGCCGGAAAAGGCAGGGAGAAGCCTCCGTGGGATCTCTCTAGGAATCTCCTGGGAGAAAAGAGGGCTAGAAAAGGCAGGGAGAAGCCTCCGTGGGATCTCTCTAGGAATCTCCTGGGAGGAAACAGGGCCAGAAAAGGCAGGGAGAAGCCTCCGTGGGATCTCTCTAGGAATCTCCTGGGAGGAAACAGGGCCAGAAAAGGCAGGGAGAAGCCTCCGTGGGATCTCTCTAGGAATCTCCTGGGAGGAAACAGGGCCAGAAAAGGCAGGGAGAAGCCTCCGTGGGGCCTATCTAGGAATCTCCTGGGAGGAAACAGGGCCAGAAAAGGCAGGGAGAAGCCTCCGTGGGATCTCTCTAGGAATCTCCTGGGAGGAAACAGGGCCAGAAAAGGCAGGGAGAAGCCTCCGTGGGGTCTCTCTAGGAATCTCCTGGGAGGAAACAGGGCCTCCATCCTCCCTATGGCTTCCTCATCACACACATTATTTGCTTTTACATTGATTCCTTTGGGAAAAAATGCTTCTTCTTACAAACTTTTCTACTTAAGAACCTGGTCACGGAACAAATTAAGTTTGTAAGTAGAGGTACCACTGTATATATTTGAAACAAAAATTATTATTATTTTTTTTTTAAAGAAAAATGTGAGAAACTCAATCCTGGGGTCTGACAGTTTTCATTGAAGGAAAATCTTATGTGACTGCTTTGCCAACAACAAATTATGAATGCAAATGGACATCTCCATTCAATCCAAAGATTCCGTGATAATTTTTCTCATTGGGGGGACCTGTGGCCAACTTACACATAGCAGAAAGATAATATGTCTATGGAGATTCTCAGTCATCCAGGTCATGGTTGTCCCAGAGGTGCTTTTTCAAGAGGCAACTGGACTTTGTCTTTTCCTTGAAAATGTTTCCTTTCTCATCCAAGAAACTTCCTCAGTTCATTTCTCATGCGGGAACCAAGAAGGTTTTTTGTATGAGAAGCAAAACGTCTTTAAATATGTGTGTATGTATTTTATATATTGGGGTTTTTCTTTTTAGACTTTTTAATGTAAAACTGTTATTTTAGATTTTAAATTATTAGATTTGTTACCATGTATTGTTTTTATCACTGTTGTGAGTCGCCCCGAGTCTACGGAGAGGGGCGGCATACAAATCTAATAAATAATAATAATAATAATAATAATAATAATAATAATAATAATAATAATAATAGATGAAAAATAAAAACAGTCCGCTTGGCTCTTGAGACAAAATGGACAGAAAGATAATAAGACTTTCATCCCGGCAGTGATCTGAAGTTGACAGATTTAATTGGGGCCATTCACAGACATCTGCAGTTTCGGTATAATAACCACTCACCTGAATATAACGCAACTTTTTCTGAACAATGAGAGGACCGCCAGAGTCACCTGCAAGCCAAAAGGAAAAGGGATTTAATCAAGGGCATGGAGTTGCATAGGGAGAGATCAAATTCATATAACTCCCAGGAATCAAAACAGATACGATCAGGTAAGCAGAAACGGTAGTAAAATTTTGGACAGGTATGCAGTACCAGTAGAAAATTTTTGATTTTTTTTTTTTTTTACCCTTTGGGCTCTGGGTATGTTTTTCTTATTGTAATAAATGAGGTTGAATGTGTATAATTTTAGAAGAGCTGTGCGTGCGTGTGTACAGACACATACAGTTTATATAGTAGATAGTGTATATTTTTGTATGTCTATGTGTAATATGTATGTACACATATTGCATATATACATAGAATTTAATAGTATATTTTGGATGTTCAGTAATAGTAAATAGATAGGGAAATTGTACCTCTTTGAGGCGAGGAGAGGCCAGGCACCTTAACCTTAACCCAAATCCTTGACGTGAGTGACATCAAGTTGGCCCCCTTTAAGCCAATTACATGACTTTTAAGCCACCCCCAGTCACATGATTACCAAGCCACTCCCACCTGGTCACATGGCCGGCAAGCCACATCCACAAAATTAGGCACGCCCACAGTGTGGTAGTAAAAAAATTTGCAGCCCTTCACTGAATCCAACTCATGGGAGAATTTCAGACAGGCATCAACATTCATTCATCTCACCTTTGCATGTATTGGGGTCCACCTCGGGATAAATCCCCCCCGTGCAGAGGAAGTTATCAGTTACTACGTCTTTGATATTGGTAACGTTTTTGTAGAATTTAGCATTCCGAGCATCTTGTTCACACTCCATTTTCTGGAAATAGAGAAAATTGAACATGTCATTAAAGATGATCATTAAGGGACATTGCACAATCATCACATTTAGCTCATTTGGAGTGGGGATTGTTTGAATGCAGTCTTTAAGAAGACCCAGTTCAGGGTATGTCTCTACTCATGGCATTGGTGCAGTCCACTGTCTCCTCTTTCCTGTCTTCAAGAGATGCTGCAAGGTGCCCCATGTTCGCTATTCAGCTCACCCAAATAACAGAAAATAGGATGGAAGTGACAGCTACATTAAAAATCCTGGTCCATCAAGCCTAATTTTCAGCTCTGAAGAATTTGGAAAAATCTATCTATCTATCTATCTATCTATCTATCTATCTATCTATCTATCTATCTATCTATCTATCTATCTATCTATTTTTATTTATTTATTTATTTATTAGATTTGTATGCCGCCCTCTCCGTAGACTAGATCTATCTATCTATCTATCTATCTATCTATCTATCTATCTATCTATCTATCTATCTACCTACCTACCTACCTACCTACCTACCTATTTTTATTTATGTATTAGATTTGTATGCCGCCCCTCTCCGTAGACTAGATCTATCTATCTATCTATCTATCTATCTATCTATCTATCTATCTATCTATCTATCTATCTATCTATCTTTCTTTCTTTCTATCTATCTATCTATCTATCTATCTATCTATCTATCTATCTATCTATCTATCTATTTTGTCAAACATGTACAAGATAGCAGGTATTGGTATAAACATAAACATAAGCAAAATAGGTACAGGTGAATTTGGAAAATAGGACAGTAAGACAGGGACGGTAGGCACACTGGTGCATTTATGCATGCCCCTTAGAGACCTCAGATATGGGGTGAGGTCGACTGTAGACAGTTTAAGGTTAAAGTTTTTGGAATTTGGGGAAAAAAAACACAGAGTCAGGTAGTGCATTCCAGGCATTGATCACTCTGTTGCTGAAGTCATATTTTCTGCAATCGAGTTGGGAGCGGTTTACATTGAGTTTGAATCTATAGTTGATCAAGGCTGACTCAGCCTTCCATCCTTCCGAGGTAGATAAAATGAGGACCCGGATTGTGGGGGCAATATGCTGGCTCTGTTAAAAAGTGCTATTGCTAACATGTTGTAAGCCGCCCTGAGTCTAAGGAGAAGGACATAAAAAAAATCAAATAAATAAATAAGTAAGTAAGTAAGTAAGTAATAAGTAAGGGTTGTGGTTGGTTCTAGGCCATCTCTTGTAGCTGGGGATTTTGATGTGGATCTGTGGGAGTCCTCTGTTTATAGAAGACCTGTCTGATTGCCAGCTGCCTCAGACAGTGAAGATGAATCACAAGCAGAGGCAGACAGTCGGGGGGGGGGGAGTCAGACAGAGGAATGGGTGCAGCCAGCCCACCAGCTAGTTCCCCATCTAGAGAGTCCTCAGACTCAGAAGGGGAAGACGTCGTGAATAACCCTATCTTGAATCTCTGCATGCGCAGGATCTTGGAAAGGGGGGAACAGCTGCGCAGGCACCAAAACAGATAATGGAGTGCAGCTGTTCAGAGGTTAATTACACTGCTGAAGCTCTGATAAATAAGGGAGGTTTGGAATGCTGGGTGTGGGCGTTTATCGTTAACATTTTGGAAGAAGAAGAAAGGGGATTTGAACAGTTTGCTTCTCTTTCAGGGTTTGCTTCTCTTTCAGGATTCCTGTGAACTCTGACACACTCCAGCCGGAAAAGGCTGTGTGATTTGGAGTGTGGAACTCTGGCTTTATTGATCCATAAATCACTCCTCTGCTCTGGCACAAGCCTCCACTTCAAGTGAACTGTTGGTGTGAGTAACTGTCACCTCTTGGGACTAAATAAAACAGTAATTGGTTTTTGCATTTAAAGCAGGCATTTTAGCCTCTGAACATAAAAGAGACTCCCTTGATTTCATGGCCGTGTTTTTGACTTCATTCTGAACTCGTGGGTGGCTAATTGCCATTAGCCAGGCCGAACAGTAAGTAAGTAAGTAAGTAAGTACGTAAGTAAGTAAATAAATAGTGTGCTCTTGTATTATTGCGGTTTGTACCGATGTCTATACCGATACCTACTATCTTGTACAAGTTTGACAAAATAAATAAGTAAATAATTATAAAAATTACATTCTATAACTCAGCCCATTTTTTTAAAGAATACAATAGAATAGAATTCTTTATTGGCCAAGTGTGACTGGACACAGCATTGTAATTGTCATTTCGATTTCTTTGATTCCCTTCCCAGAAAATAGCTATCCTCAGACAAGATAAAATCTTGACCATTTGACCCCCCCCCCCCCGGCTGCAGGTACCCCCTGGAGGTTATGTTTTTTTCCTATAAGAAAGTTTGCCTGTAAAAATATAGACATGTTCTAAAATCAAGATCAGGATTTTTCCTTTCTTCAGAACACTCTTATCTAATACAAGATTCAAACACCATTGAAACGGATGCAATAATCCAATGACGACCTTGGAAATAGATGTTATCCTTTGATAATCATTTAATTCCAGAAACACCTTGGAAAATATTTATTTGCGATTTTATTCAAAGGTGTGTGTGTTTGTTTGTTTGTTTGTTTGTTTGTCTGTGTGTGTGTGTGTGTATGTGTGTCTGTAAATATGTCCTTGCTATTAGCTGCCAGGGTCATTTATGTGAAACAAACAATCATATAAATCAGACCTGGGCAAGATGCGGCCCGAGGGCCGGATGCCCCCCCCCTGCTGTCTGTGACTGGCCTGCGGAGGTCAGTCCAACTTTTCTAGATAAGAACCGGGTGTTTAACATATAATATATAATATAATTATAATATAATTAACTCAGTTCTATCCAATAATTGGATAGAACTGAGTTAATTATATTAGTCTGGTCCTCTAAAACTATCCCAATTTCTCATGCGGCCCTATGGTAAAATTAATTGCCCACCCCTGATACAAATTCTCTACATTTATTATTCATTTAATGTATTCAATAGAGGCATTGGCTGACAAGGAAGGAAGGGAGGGAGGAAGGAAGGAAGAAAGGAAGGAAGGAAGGAGAGAGAAGGAAGGAAATTTGTATGCTGCCCCGAGTCTGGGGAGAGGGGCGGCATACAAATCCAATTAATAATAATAATAATAATAATAATAATAATAATAATAATAATAAAAGGAGGGAGGGATGGAGGAAGGAAAGGAAGGAAGAAAACAGGGAAAGAAGAAAAGAAAAAGGAAGGAAGGGAGGAAGGAAGGAAGGAAGGAAAGAAGGAAGGAAGGAAGGAAGGAAAGAAGACCTAATATATTGGAGTCCTCAGGTGTTAGATTTGACTTAAGTGAGCCTCACGCCACCTAATCTTGTTAAGGTTTCTTGCTGAAAGATCTTACCTTGTCACTATTCTTGACTTGAACAGGTCTGCGAACCAGCCCAGAACTAGAATCTTTCTTACAGTCACTTACAAAAAAAGAACGAATGTTTCCCACAGGTAGCAGCTCATTTTCTGTTGGACCAAACAATACAAAAAGAGCTTAATGGACTGCCAAAGGAAAATACATATATACTGCACATCTCCTAGTAAAGAGAGCAAAGGAACAGAGGAAGATGCTGGAGAAATCAGCAATCCCATGGACCAGTGATGGCCAGTTCAAGCAAGTGTTTCAAGTAAGCTGACCCAAGCCCAATTCATTCATGTACAAGATCGACTCATTCTAGGATACAGCGCAACACGTCGCAAGAAGGATACAAAGAAATCCAGAGAACAGGTTCAAAGAGGAGCCATAAAGGAATTCTGGGAGTTAAAGTCCACAAAGCTTGTCAAGTTTGAGAAATGTTACTCTGGGAGAAGATTTGGTGCCTAGGGAACCTACTGCCCTTCTGCCTCATGTTGGTTACTTTTTACTCTTACCATGGTCCCGGCATGTGGTTGTTGCAAGGGGTTTCCTCAGAGCTCGGGTTGTTCCTTGTGTACATGGTAAACAAATTGGCCTGTGGGGGAGAACACAGAACATGGAATAATGGGAAGGACCTCAGGGGGTCTTCTAGTTCAACCTCCTGCTTGAGCACAAGACCCACTATCAGAGTCCCCAATCCCCAGTCTAGGGACCCGCACTGGTCCGCAGCATGCCAGCAACTGGGCCACGCTAACAAGCAAAGACTGACGGCAAAAAAAGACCTCATGATCCATCTAGTCTGCCTTTATACTATCTTTTGTATTTTATCTTAGGGTGGATATATGTTTATCCCAGGCATGTTTAAATTCAGTTACTGTAGATTTACCAACCACGTCTGCTGGAAGTTTGTTCCAAGGATCTACTACTCTTTCAGTGAAATAATATTTTCTCACGTTGCTTTTGATCTTTCCCCCAACTAACTTCAGATTGTGCCCCCTTGTTCTTGTGTTCACTTTCCTATTAAAAACACTTCCCTCCTGGACCTTATTTAACCCTTTAACATATTTAAATGTTTCGATCATGTTCCCCCTTTTCCTTCTGTCCTCCAGACTATACAGATTGAGTTCATTAAGTCTTTCCTGATACGTTTTATGCTTAAGACCTTCCACCATTCTTGTAGCCCATCTTTGGACCCGTTCAATTTTGTCAATATCTTTTTGTAGGTGAGGTCTCCAGAACTGAACACAGTACTCCAAATGGGGTCTCACCAGCGCTCTATATAGCGGGATCACAATCTCCCTCTTCCTGCTTGTTATACTTCTAGCTATGCAGCCAAGCATCCTACTTGCTTTTCCTACCGCCCGACCACACTGCTCTCCCATTTTGAGACTGTCAGAAAATATAGAGTAGTGATCCCATGCCAAAAGGGTGTGTGCAGTAAAGGGCAGTCATTTGTGGCCCTACTAGAATGCTCTGGAGGGGGGGAAAGTGCACACAAGCACCCCCTTTCCACCTTCCTGCATATGCACAGGATGAATCAGCTTCTGCTCAGAGGGCGAGGGGAGTAGACAGAGCGGGCTCCCGCCAAGTGAGATCCTCCCTCATCCTCGCCCACTTCTGCACAGGTAAGACGGCACGGTCTGGAATGGAACGAGGGATGGGGGTGGGCGGAGGTGGTCTTACTTGTGCAGGGAGGATGGAGGATGGAGGAGGTCGCTCGGTGGAAGGGCAGTCTGTCTGTTCCCCTTACCTTCCGCTGCTGCAGCCGATTCGTCCTCTTTCAAAACCATATTTTGCCTTGACCCACATTTTGCCACTGCTGCCACCCTTAGGAGATGCAATCCATCCATCCACGTGCCCTGGAGTATTAATAGTGAACGGCGGCCTCCACTCTCCTGAAGGTGTTTGCTCTGTTCCTCAGCTTTTTAAAATTGCAACGAAAGCTTCCACTGATAGATAGCTGCCAGCAAACCTCTGGCTTCCACCAAAGCCCCGGGCGCTTCCTGGAAGTGCCACCATTGCCCAAGGTGCCATAGTGCCTGCCTGCTTTCTCTTCCAGGAGCTCTAAGGAGCGACCTGTCACATAGAAGTGAAAGGAGGCAGGGCCTCCTGCTAGGATAATTTCCCCTCAGAACAGTGAAGGGCTGCAAAAGTTTTTACTACCACACTGTGGGTGCGGCTTATTTTGTGGGTGTGGCTTGCCAGCCACGTGACCAGGTGGGAGTGGCTTGATGATCATGTGACCGGGGAGGTGGCTTGTGGGTCATGTGACTGGCTTAAAGGTGGCCAACTTGACGTCATTCACGTCAAGGGTTTGGGTTAGGGTGCGTGGCCCCTCCTTGCCGGAAAGAGATACAATTTCCCTATCTATTTACTATTACTAAACATGCACAATATACTATTTAATTCTATGTATATATGCCATATGTGTAAATACATATTACACGCAGGCACACAAAAATATACATTATCTACTATATAAACCAGGGGTCCCCAAACTTTTTACACAGGGGGCCAGTTTACTGTCCCTCAGACTGTTGGAGGGCCGGACTATAAAAAAACCCCTATGAACAAATCCCTATGCACACTGCACATATCTTATTTAAAGTAAAAAACAAAATGGGAACAAATACAATATTTAAAATAAGAAGTAATTAAGTAATAAAGTAATTTATACATTTTTATGAACAAGTAAATTTAAACTTAAATCAAGAAACTCCCTCCATTTTTCCTTCCTTCCTTCCTTCCCTCCCTCCCTCCTCTCTAGTTCTCTCTTCCCTCTCTTTTCTCTCTCATTTGTTTCATTTTCCTCTCCCTCGTTTTCTCTCCATAATTTTCTCATTTTTCTCTTTCTCTCTCTCTCTCTCTTTACATCTATCCCCCTTTCTCTCTTCCTCTCTATCTCTCCCTCTTTCTCTCTCTCTTCTCTTTCTTTCTGTCTCTTTCACTCACTCTTTCTCTCTCCCTCTTTGTATCTTCCTTTCTCTCTCCCTCTTTCACCCTCTTTCTCTTGCTTTCTCTCTCACTCTATTTCTATCTCTCCCTTTCCCTCTCTCCCTCCCTCTCCCTCTTTCTTTCTCTCTCACTCTATTTCTATCTCTCCCTCTTTCTCTCTCCCTCTCTATCTCTCCCTCTTTCTTTCTCACTCTATTTCTATCTCTCCCTCTCTCTCCCCCTCTTTGTATCTCTCCCTCTTCCTTTCTCTCTCCCTCTTTCACCCTCCCTCTCCCTCTTTCTTTCTCTCTCACTCTATTTCTATCTCTCCCTCTTTCTTTCTCACTATTTCTATCTCTCCCTCTTTCTCTTTCTCTCTCACTTTCTATCTTTCTTTCTCTCTCCCCTCCTTTTTTTCTCTCTCTCTCATACACCATGCTGGCAACAGAGAGAGAAAGAGAGAGCGAAGGGCGGCTTGCCAGTCCATGGCCCCCTGGATGAGCAGCGCTGCATGGCCCCAGCACTGGACTTCGCCGTCGCCTCCACCCCCGCCTCCACCCCCGTCCCGCTCTCCAGCTAACCCCCTGAATTCACCCGAACAGAGGCGGCGGCGGTTTCAAAGGACCAACATACAGTCCTTCTTGGTGCTGCATTGCTGCAGCCTCCAAATTCCGCTGCTGTTCTTGGGCATTGTTACTTCTAAGCTGCACTGAGAGAGAGAGCGAGAGAGAGAGCGGAGAGTACCGGACTTCACCGTCGCCTCCGCCCCTTTGGATTCTTTGCTGGAGAGCCGGACCGGGGCAGAGGCGACGGCAAAGTCCGGTGCTGGGGCCATGCGGGGCTGCTCTCCAAGCTAAGAGGCAGCAGTCACGTCCACCCCTTCGCCCTCTACGGTGCCCAGCGCCCAGCCCCATGCTGCCTCCGCCTCCTCCGCCGCCTCCTGGTAGCGCGCCCGACCTCTTCCTGCAGGAACGGGTGGTGGGGTGGAAGTGGTTGGACTTATCTACATGCGCGCCTGCTGATTGGGAAGAGGGGGGAAAAAATCTGCGCCTCCAAAGAGGGGGGGGAGAAAGAAAAAAAGAGCTCCAACTTGGCGGAAGGCAGGACAGGAAAACCGAGCGTGCTGCGGCAAGTTTGCTTGGCTTTCTGGGGCTTTTTTTTTCTCCCCCTCCACCACCCCCGTCTTTGCCGCTTAGGAGTGACACTCTCTCGGGCTTGTTTTGGATGCGGCGCAGATGAGGGGAAAAGCCCGGCTGCCCGGAAAAGCACATTTGAAAAGTCTCTGTGGAGAGCCAAAATCCCAACGAAGCTGCTTTTTTCTTCAGTAGTCCGTAAGCAGGCGAAGAAGAGGTTGAACTGGTTTTGCTAATTCACGCTTACGGCTTTTCCCCTCATCCGTGCCACATCCACAACAAGCCTGAGAGAGGGTCACTCCTAAGCGGCAAACAACATTCGGAAAGGGGTGGTGGAGCGGGAGAAAAAAAAGCCCCAGAAAGGAGTAGCCACCTATTCGCCAAGCAAACTTGCTGCAGCACGCTCGGTTCTCCCCTCCTGCCTTCCGCCAAGTTGGAGCTCTTTTTTTTCTTTCTCCCCCCCCCGCCCTACTCTCTTTGGAGGCGCAGATTTTTTTTCTTTCCCCTCTTCCAAATCAGCAGGCGCGCGTGTAGATAAGTCCAACCACTTCCACTCCACCACCCGTTCCTGCACGAAGAGGTTGGGCGCACTACCAGGAGGAGGAGGTGGCAGTGGCCTGGGGCCAGGCGCTGGGCGCCGTGGTGGGCAAAGGGGTGGACTCTTTGCTGGAGAGCCGGACGGGGGCAGAAGCGACGGCGAAGTCCGGTGCTGGGGCCATGCGGGGCCGCTCATCCAGGGGGGCGTGGACCGGCAAGCCGCCCTCCGCTCTCTCTTTCTCTCTCAGCACAGCTGAGGTAACAGTGCCCAGCGGAGCTCGGAGGCTGCAGCAACGCAGCGCCGAGAAGGACCAGCTGTTGGTCCCTTGAAGCCGCCGCCGCCTCCGTTCGGGAAAATTCAGGGGGGTTCCTGAATCTCCCGTCCATTCACCGCGGAGGATGAGGTGAGGAGGAGACGGTGCAGAGGCAAGGGGCGGGGAGAAAAGCGGGCCTGCAAGGGGCCAATTGCAGGCCCGCTTTCCTCCCCACCCCTTGCCTCTGCACCGCCTCCTTGCTCAGCAGCAGCCCGCGGTGAATGGACAGGAGATTCGGGAGCTTATTATATCTATTGATAAAATCTCGTGTGCTCCCTGCGGGCCGGATAAATCGCCTCGGCGGGCCGCATCCGGCCCGCGGGCCGTAGTTTGGGGACCGCTGATATAAACTGTAGGTGTATGTACACACATATGCACAGCTCTTCTAAAATTATATACATTCAACCTCATTTACTGTGATAGGAAAAACAGAGCCAGAGTCCAGAAGGGAAAAAAAGGAAAAAAATTCAAAATTTTACTACCAGTTCTGTGTACCTGACCAAACTTTTTCTGCCGGTTCTGTGTACCTGACCATACCCAAAGGAGCTTATCACTGCCTTATAAACAGTTCTCTGGAGAGAGGGTGCAAATAAGTGGTGGGATTCAACTGGTTTAACAACTAGTTCGCTTAACCCCCACTTTGCAAGCCACCCAACAAGGAAAGGCTGAGTAGAGGCCACGTGAGGTGAGGCAGGTCAAGTTGGCCACACCCTCATAGTCACATGACCACCCACCCATGCCTGCCCAGCCGTTCATTAGGCCAGAGAACCGGTTGTTAAATTATTTGAATCCCACAAGAGATAAATAGCCCAGAGAGATAAATATCTGCCCCTACCTAGGATCGAACTCATAGCCTCCTGACTGTGAGGCGAGATCCCCACCCCTAGGCCATGGCGCCACTCACTGATTTAAGACATGTCATCTCATCAATTTGCCTTTTAAATATGAAACAACCAGCTTGTCTTTGAAAGACCGAGGTTAAAAAGCATTTGTGTAACTAAATCAGAACCAATATTTTGATTTCAATCTTCCTTTGAGACAGAATTGCAAGGGCTCTGCCATCTCTCTCTCGCTCTCTTCCTGCAAGATCTTACCTTGCATGGACATCGAATGTAACTTTTTTTTTAAGTTTTATCAGGGCGACATCATAATCATAGAATTCAGGGATTCCGCGTTTTTCCAGCTTTTTGATATTGTAGTTTGGGTGGAGTCGAATGAGAGCCACACGGTGCTGTTCCTTGCCTAGGGAACAGGAAAGTAAAACACAGACTTAGGCTGTACAGCTTATCACCACATGGTGGGACCATCGATCGACCCCTGCCTACTTGGTTAGTCTGAAACAGAAAGCCAGGCATGGTTTTTTTCTTCCTGGTCAACTGACCCTGCTATCAGTTTCCTCTCTAAAGATAATTGGGCTTACTGCTTACCAATTGAGACTGTGATCAGGTCATCGGTATCATCGATAGTGAAACAGTGAGCTGCTGTCAAGATAAAATACTCAGAAACGAGGGTTCCTTTGCAGTAGTCAAACCCTCCTCTCGAAGGACGCTGTGATTGGAAGAGAAAAATCACCTTGAGTAAGTCACAAAAGCATCCTTCAGATCGCGCAGAATGCAGCTGCGAGAGCAATCATGGGCTTCCCAAGGTATGCCCATGTTACACCAACACTCCGCAGTCTGCATTGGTTGCCGATCAATTTCCGGTCACAATTCAAAGTGTTGGTTATGACCTATAAAGCCCTTCATGGCATCGGACCAGAATATCTCCGGGACCGCATTCTGCCACACAAATCCCAGTGACCGGTTAGGTCCCACAGTGTTGGCCTTCTCCGGGTCCCGTTGACTAAACAATGTCGTTTGGCGGGACCCAGGAGAAGAGCCTTCACTGTGGTGCCCCCAACCCTCTGGAACCAGCTCCCCCTGGAGATTAGAACTGCCCCCACCCTCCTTGCCTTTTGTAAAGCTCTTAAGACCCATCTCTGCTGATACATCTCCCCCGGGCCTATACAGTTTATACTATGTGTGTATGTTTGCTTTTAATAATGGGTTTTTTAGTGTTTTTTAAATTATTAGATTTGTTCTTATATTGTCTTTATTGTTGTTGTGAGCCGCCCCAGGTCTGCAGAGAGGGGCGGCATAAAAATCTAATAAATAATAATAATTAATAATAATAATAATAATAATAATAATAATAATAATAATAATAATCCTACATAGATTTCCTTGAAAATAATTCTCACTACATTTACTAGGATTTATTTGCCATTCAACATTGACTGAAGAATTTGTATTACAGTGGTACCTCTACTTAAGAACGCCTCTACTTAAGAACTTTTCTAGATAAGAGCCGGGTGTTCAAGATTTTTTTGCCTCTTCTTAAGAACCATTTTCTACTTAAGAACCTGAGCCCGGGAAAATTTCCCAGGAGATTTGAGAGCGGCATGAAGGTCTGGCCATTCCCACCTTCAGGGTGGTCAACAACATCAGTATTTTGCCCCAACAATCTGGGTCCTTATTTTACTGACTTTGGAAGGATGGAAGGCTGAGCCAAACCTGAGTCGGTCTCGATCGAACTCCTGGCAGTGGGCAGAGTTAGTGGGCATACTACATTATAATCACTGCGTCACCATCTTCCTAAAAGTAATATTAGATAATTAGCCTGTACCAGAGGTGGGCTCCTCCCAGTTCAGACCGGATCTCCCGAATAGGTAGCAACCTGCTGGGTATTTCACTGAACTGGATTGGCTGGTGCCAGCCCGTGGGCACTGCCATCTTTTTTCTGAATTTTTTGCAATCTTTTTTAGTGTTTTGAAGGTTTATTATTTTTATTATTGTTGTTGTTATTATTATTGTTGTTGTTATTGTCATTATTATTATTATTGTTATTATTATTATTGTTGTTGTTATTATTATTGTTGTTGTTGTTGTTGTTATTATTATTATTATTATTATTATTATTATTATTATTAATTAGATTTGTATACCGCCCTTCTCCAAAGACACTCGGGCAGCATTTTTTTTTCTGTTTTCCTGTTCTGCTGCTTGTAAAAGGTTCTTGAATAATAATAACTTCTTGTTGTAAGCTGCCCAGAGTCCTCCGGGAATTGGATGGTATATAAATTATATTAATAAACAATAAATTAAATTGATAATAAATAACAAATAAAGGATAATAGTTGTAGCTCAGTGTTGAAATGAGGGGTTCTTGTTGCTCTCTGAGCTGGATTGTTTTCAAGCATTTAGCAGTCTTAGATGGTTCCTTGGGCCCTGCTAACTATATCCTACTTGTAAGGAGGTGGTTGTGTTCTATGTGTTCCACTCAGATGCGGAATGACATGACAAGAAATAACAATCACTTAGACCAGGGTGTCAAACTCAAGGCCCATAGGGGCCATCCTGAAAAATGTAAGGGGCAGTCAGCCCGCCTTGCTTTGGCCCAGTCTACCCACCCTGCTTTGGCCAGGCCTATCCAATGTGAATGAGAAATAGGCCAACGTGGTTTCGGCCCAGTCTACCCAATGTGAATAGGAAACATACCAGCAATTTGAGGAGTGGTGTCAAGCTGGCCACACCCACCCAGTTCCCCCCCCCCCCCTGAGGTCAAACACAGCCCTGATGTGGCCTTCAATAAAATTGAGTTTGACACCCTTGTCTTAGACCAGGGGTAGGCAAAGTTGGCTCTTCTATGACATGTGGACTTGCTAGCATGATTGCCTCATGAATTCTGAGATTTGAAGTCCACAAGTCAGAGAAGAGCCAACTCTGCCTACCCCTGTCTTAGACCAAAAGCATGCACAATTACAGACAAAGAGAGACGGTAAAATAAATTCCTTTCTCTCTCTGTATCACAATGATCCCTGGTGATTGGTAAGTCACCGGCTAGTGGGTGCTACTGAATTTGCTTCTCCAATAAAATAATATCAACATCAAGGAAAAAAAACACCATGCCTCTCTATTGTACATTGATTATATTGTCTGCAAGTATTATTTATTTATTTATTTATTTATTTGTTTGTTTGTTTGTTTGTTTATTTATTACTAAGACAAGGGTGTCAAACTCAATTTTATTGAAGGCCACATCAGGGCTGTGTTTGACCTTGGGAGGGGGGGGGGCAACTGGGTGGGTGTGGCCAGCTTGACACCACTTACTTACTTACTTACTTACTTATTTATTTATTTAACTTATATGCTGCCCAATCCCATAGGACTCAAGAGCGGCTCACCACAATAAGAAGGAAAACCAGATGAGGAAAGGGTATAACATCTTATAACATATATAACACATACAAAGCCCTACATGGCATTGGACCAGATTACTTACGGGACCGCCTTCTGCCACATAAATCCCAGTGGCCACTTAGGTCCCACAGAATTGGCTTTCTCCAGGTCCTGTCAACCAGACAATGTCGTTTGTCAGGGCCTAGGGAAAGAGCCTTATCTGTGGGGGGCCCAGCCCTTTGGAATCAGCTCCCCCCAATGATTCGTACTGCCCCCACCCTCCTCACCTTCCACAAGAGTCTTAAGACTCACCTATGTTGCCAGGCCTGGGGCAATTAGATCAAGCCCCCGTGCCCAATAAATGTGATGCACGGTGTGATTGGATTGTCTGATTGAGTAATTTATAGGGTTTTTAGCTGTAGTTTTTTAATGTATTAGATTTGTTTTGTACGCTTTGTTTCTATATTTATTCCGTGAGACGCCCCGAGTTTTCAGAGAAGGGATGCATACAAATAAATAAAAAAAAATAAAAATAAAAATAAATAAATAAAAAATAAAAATAAAATAAAAAAATAACAACAACAACAACAACAACAATAATCTTGGAGAAAAAAAGAATAGTCCTTGACTTACAGCAGTTTATTTCATGACCATTCAAAGTTACAACGCTACTGAAAAAGGTTGTTTATGCCCATTTTCCACAACATTTACCGTTGCATGGTCACAAGAGCAAAATTCAGACACTTGGCAACTCACTCACATTTATGAGGTGAATGTGGCTTCCCCATTGAGGTTGCTTGTCGGGATTGTATGACCCTGTGGGAAACTGCGACAGTCAGTTGCCAAATGTCCAAATTTAGATCCCATGGCAGTAGCGATGT
The DNA here is from genome assembly GCF_031021105.1 of Erythrolamprus reginae. Lineage (NCBI taxonomy): Eukaryota > Metazoa > Chordata > Lepidosauria > Squamata > Dipsadidae > Erythrolamprus > Erythrolamprus reginae. The sequence goes on along the minus strand of NC_091951.1, from coordinate 33,197,443 downwards.
TGCAATAGTCATAAGAATGAAGAATGGCCATAAGTCACTTTTTCAGTGCTGTTGTAACTTTGAGGACCACCTGTGTAACCAGAGAAGTCCTGCTGTCTTCGGTGCTACTGGTGCGCTGTCTAAGGTCGGCGTGGGCACGTGCGCATCCGGTGGGTGTAAGCACACCCATTGGTGTGACATTTGGCTGCTGGACATGCGAAGCAAGTGAAATCTTTCATGAGGAGCGCGTGCGAGTGAGATTTTGGTGATTTTCGCCAATAAAATCGCTGAAATCTCATTCGTGTGAGTGTCTTCACACAAGATTTTGTTTGATGCGCACGTGTCGGGAGTGTGCAGCTGCACACGCATCTCCAAAATCACTACCGGAACTTAGCATCTTACCGTTCTGGTAGCAACCCATCCCATCACTGTGTAACTAAAGAAAGTGTTCTTCCCTGAGCTCAGTTCTGTTCTTACCCTGATGGTGATCTTGATATTCCAGGGATTCATCATTTGATCTTCTACCTTGTGTTCTTTTGCCAAGCCACACATAGACAAAACTTCACTCTCATCTGGAAAGAGAAAGGCACTTTTCTCAGACCTTGGAGTTTTCTACAAGCTGAAACCCTAATGACTTGGAGGCTAGGCAAGGAACTATGACTCAAAAATTCCTTGAAATGGATAAGAAGCGTAAATGGGAAGATTAGGTAGCTATGGGAAGTCACACCCCACAGAAAAATGGAAATGAGGTAAATTCTGGAAAGGTGGGTCCTTAAGCAGGGAGGCTCAGTAGTTAAAATGCTGGGTTTGTCGGTGTGACGTCTACCTTGGACAGCTCCTCTGACTCGTTGTCAGAGGTCGGCTGGAAGGAGGACAAGCTCATTTCTGGCATGTCAGGAACTGGGTTAATTACCTGTAATTACTCTGAACTGCCAGCTGAAAGAGATTTAGGCTTCAGCTGGGGACAGTTTCCAGGGAAGTGAAGAGGAGGAGGAGGAGCTGCTTTCCATGGTGGATCCAAAAGCACACAGGACAGAGAAAAGACAAGAGCAAAGGAGATCTGCCAGATTTCTAAAGAGAAAGCCCCGCCTTTCATGATGGGATGCATTGGAAAGCTATTTCTCACGGCAGGCAGAAGGAGGAATTGCTAGGAACAATGTATTTGGGTTATGACTGTATTTGTTCATGCTTCATGGACCAGAATACCTCCGGAACCGCCTTCTACTGCACAAGTCGCAGTGGCTGATAAGGTCCCACAGAGCTGGCCTTCTCCGGGTCCCGTCGACCAAACAATGTCGTTTGGTGGGCCCCAGGGGAAGAGCCTTCTCTGTGGTGGCCCCGACCCTCTGGAATCAACTCCCCCCTGGAGATTAGAACAGCCCCCACCCTCCTTGTCTTTCGCAAGTTATTCAAGACCCACCTATATCGCCAGGCATGGGGGAACTAAGACATCTCCCCCAGGCTTTCTTATATTTTATGTTTGGTATGTATGTGTTGTATGGTTTTTAACAGTTGGGGTTTTTTATATAATTTTTTATTATTAGATTTGTTCCATTGTTGTACTGTTTTTATTACTGTTGTGAGCCGGCCCGAGTCTTCGGAGAGGGGCGGCATACAAATCTAATAAATTATTATTATTATTATTATTATTATTATTATTATTATTAATTATTCCTGCTTGACTTGGAAACTCTAATTTTACATATAACAACCACAGCAAGAATTATATATGCGCAAACCTCGAAACAGGAAATCGTTCCAACAATGTTTAATTTAATAAGTAAAATATATGAGGTAGTAGAAATGACAAAGCTTACATATGAACTACAGGACAAAGATATTAAGGAATTCCACAAAACGTGGGGCAGGTGGTATATCTGGATTGCCAAAAATAAAATAAAAGAACAATGTGAATAACGAGAAAGTTATTCAAGTTATTAAATTTGGAGAGAAAAATTAAATTGTCAATAAGAGGAAATATTGTTACTACGTATAAGGCACTATTATACCATAGAGAAAATGAAAATAATTTTATAAAAACGGATATGTTAACGGAAAAGTCAACAAGAGTATGTGTAATAATTAACAAAGGGAAAATACTGCTATAAATGAATGAGCTGCAAAATCTAGTAGGTGTAAATGTTAAGCTCTGATATCCAAATAATCCATGTATAAAGCATAATGCTTTATTTTTGAGTGTATATATGTTATCATCATCTTAGTATTACTATTATTATTATTCTTTCCTTTACAGAATCACATGTATATACATTATGTAAACGTTGCATTGTTGTTTTGTCTTTTTTCGGTTTTTTTAAATGTATATAATTAATAAAGTATTTTTTTTAAAAAAGGAAACTCTAAACCTCTCTTGTTGAGTGAGCTCTCATGGACACACTTTCAGTTTTGCCTGAGAGCTTTAAGTTTGTTTGGTGCACTTACTTGTTGGGGTAACTTTCTACTGTTTTATGGCCTATTGGCTATGGCCTTGTGGACTAATCCTGGCCTTTGTTTGGGAGAGTTCTGAGGATGGGTAAAGGGAACTGCTGGGGAACTTTAATCTATAAAACACACGTGAATGAGTGAGGCAGCACAGTTGGCTGGAAAGCTGACAGCTCAGGTTCAAGACCCAAGCTCCATGCAACTAGGTGAGTTCCTGTCCTCATCCCAGCTCCTGCAACCTAGTGGTTCAAAAGCCTGTAAATGCGAGTAGATAAATAGGTACCACTTTGGTGGGAAGTTAACAGCATTCTATGATGTCATGCCAACCACATGGCGTGGAAATATCTTCTGATAGCACTAGCTCAATGGCCTTGAAATGGGGATGAGTATGGCCCCCTGTACTTAGCAACAACTAGTGGAGTAAAATCCACAAGGTTCCGAAACACAATAGTTTTCCGAGAAGGTTTACAAGCCTTACAGAAGCATGCAAACAAATCAACAAAAGGTAGATTGAAATTACCAATCATGCCATCAAAGGATTTTTGCAGGTCTGTAATATTCTTTAATATGAAGAAATGGTCCTCCTTAGCTTTCTTTGATGCCAAAGCATTCAAGGTCCTCAAGTTGATTTCATTTCCAACAGCAAAGACATAAACATCTGCAAGCAAGGATGGATAAAGACATAGGTTGGAAGGAAGGACTAATTTTCCTGCCCCCAAAAAGGCAACAATAGTTTGTAGTTGTGAATTCTTAATAAAGTACAGTGGTACCTCTACCTAAGAACACCTCTACTTACGAACTTTTCTAGATAAGAACCGACTATTCAAGATTTTTTTGCCTCTTCTTAAGAACCATTTTCTACTTACAAACCCGAGCCTCTAAAACTGTAACCGGAAAAGACAGGGAGAAGCCTCCATGGGGCCTCTCTAGGAATCTCCTGGGAAGGAACAGGGCCGGAAAAGATGGGGAGAAGCTTCCATGGGTCCTCTATAGCAGAGGTCCCCAACCGCCGGTCCGCGGACCGGCACCGGGCCGTTGGGGGTTTTCAGCCGGTCCGCGGCGCCAGGGCCCCCTCGGCCTTTCCGCACCACCAGCGGCGCTCCCCCCGCCAGCCAGCCAAGCCCCGCGCCCGCCGGAACCGGCTCCTCGCTCTCCCCCCGCCGCCCGCCGCGTTTGCAGGAGGTGGGGAGGGTCGGGCGGCCCGCCAAGGCCAGGAGGGATGCCACTGCCCCCCCCTTCCCTCTCTCCGCCCGCCGCTGCGCCTCCTTGACGCCGAGAGGAAATGCCGGCAAAGGCTTTTCTCAGCGGAGGTCTTCAATGTCAGGGGCGCACGGGCGGTTGCACGCGCTCCCTATCTCCCTGCTAGCCCACTCGGAGTATTCAAAATAAGAAAAACCTTTGCCGGCGAAGGCTTTTCTTATTTTGAATATAAGCAGGGAGATAGGGAGCGCGTGCAACCGCCTGTGCGCCCCCGGCATTGAATATCACCTTCGCCGGCCCCACCTCTCCTGCAAACCCCCTTGCTGAGAGCCCGGGGCGAAAGTGCTCTCGCAAAGGTGAGGCGGGCAGGGCGTGCGCGCGTCACCGCTGAGAAGAACGGAGAACGAGAGTGAGTGATAGCAACAGACAGCAAGATAGAGAGAAAGTGAGAAAGAGAGAGTGAGAGAAAGGGGGGGAGAAAGAGATAGCAAGAGAGAGAACAAGAGAGAGAAAGAGCGTGAGAAAGAAAACAAGAAAGAGTGAGAGAGAGAGAAAGCAAAAGAGACAGAAAGAAAACAAGAGAGAGAAAGTGAGAAGAGAGAGAAAGAGGGGGAGACAGAGAGAAAGAGAGGGAGAGGGAGAAAGAGAGAGGGAGAGGGGGGAGAGATAGCAAGAGAGGGAGAGAGAGAAAGAGAGAGGGAAAGGGGGGAGAGATAGCAAGAGAGGGAGAGAGAGAAAGAGAGAGGGAAAGGGGAGAGAGGGGGGAGAGAAAGAGAGAGGGAGAGAGAGAGGAGATAAAGGAAGAGGAGAGAGAGAAAGGAAGAGAAAGAAAGAAAGAGGGATAGAAAGAGAGAGAGAGTGAGAGATGCTCAGTGAGCCTTTCTTTGAAGTTGCCTTTCTTTCTTTCTCTTTCTTGCTTTCTTTCTTGCTCTTTTTCTTTCTCTCTTTTACCTTCCCTTCCTCTATTTCTTCTTTTCTTTCTCCTTCCTACCTTCTTCCCTTACTCTCCCCTTTCATAAGTTTCCTTGCTTCCTTCCTCTGTTCCTGTCCCTTCCCCCCTTCTTTCTTTCTTTCCTTCCTTCCTTTCCTCCCTCCATTTCTTGCTTTCCTTTTCCTTCCTCCCTTCTTTCCTCCCTCATTCCCTTCTTTCACTCCTTCCTCTCTTACTCTCCCCTTTCACACCTTTCCTTGCTTCCTTTGCACCCTTCTTCTGTTCCTGTCCCTTCCCTCTTTCCTTCCTTCCTTCCCACCCTCCGTCCATTCATTCACCCATTCCTCTCTTGATCGCCCCTTTTACGGCGCCGCTGACAGCTAGCCCCCCCCCCCCACCGGGCCATGGAAAACTGGTCTAGCTTAAAGCCGGTCCCTGGTGCAAAAAAGGTTGGGGACCTCTGCTCTATAGGAATCTCCTGGGAGGAAACAGGGCCTCCTGTTTGGTTTCCCCAATCGCTCTGGACTGCCAAAGCCTCCTTAAGCGCCACTGAAAGGCTCCTCTGGCAGCCCAGAAAAGCCCGAGATGGCCGGGATTAAAGGGGGAATGGCAAGAAACTGGCTGGGCCTTCATGCCGCTCTCAAATTTTCTGGGATATTTTTCTAGGCTCGGGTTCTTAAGTAGAAAAGGGTTCTTAAAAAGAGGCAAAAACAAATCTTGAACACCTGATTCTTATCTAGAAAAGTTCTTAAGAAGAGGCGTTCTTAGGTAGAGGTACCATTGTACAAGGTTTGTACTGTGCATGTATTCACATACCCATGAGGTGCACCTGTTGGCATGGGAGGAAACCAACTGTCAGCAAGGTAAATTGGAACCCACCACAGCCAACAATTCTTGCCTGACACCTGCACAATTCTAGGATCATCAGAATCACTCAATTATTTGTTCCTTCTTCTCCCAATAGTTCCATTCCCCCTGGCAGATACAGTACATGCTTCCTCAAGGCAAATGTACTCTCTTCAGCTTGTTTGCTAATTTCACTGGGTGTTATATTCAACCAGGAATGCAAAATTACTCTCTATTGTCCCTTGGGTTAAGATTAGTGTTGGGCGAAGCCAACGAAGTTCGGGTTCCGCGAACTCACCCGAACTTTGCCGTGAAGTTTGGGTGAGTTCGCCGAACCCGAACCTGAACCCGAACCTGAACCCGAGCAGCAACAAGCTGCTGCGGTGTCCTTTTCTGTAAAAATAAACAAGGAGGTGGGGAATTCCCCACCTCCTTTTGCTTCCTTTTATTTTTACAGAAAAGGATACCACAGCGGCGCTGCAAGCAAATGTAGGTGGGGAATCCCACGATGGGATTCCGGGGGCGGGGCTTTGACATCATGGAGACTCCTTCCTCACTGTTTCAGCCGGCCAGGAAGTAGTCTCCGTGATATCAAAGCCCCGCCCCCGGAATCCCATCGTGGGATTTCCCACTTCCTTTTGCTTGCAGCGCCGAAAGCAAAAGGAGGTGGGAAATCCCACGATGGGATTCCCCACTCTCCTCCCGGGCATCGTCGTTTTGCGATGTTCGAGCGAACGCCAAATCTGAACCCAAACTTTACCCGAACTTTTAAAAAAGTTCGGGTTCGGCATGCCGAACACTGCAAAGTTCGGCACGAAACCAAACTTTGCAAGTTCGGTTCGCCCAGCACTAGTTAAGATGCCACTAAGTTAATCAGATGCTTACAGAATTTAAAACACTGGATCTGTAATTTCTGACGTTGGCCTATAATAGTGATGGTGAACCTATGGTATGAATGCCACAGGTGGCACGCAGAGCCATACCTGCTGGCACATAAGCTGTTGCCCTAGCTCAGCTCCAACATGCATGTGTGTGCTGGCAGCTGATTTTTGGCTTGCACAGAGGCTCTGGGAGGGCGTTTTTGGCTTCCAGAGAGCCTCCGGGGGGATGTTGAAGGGCGTTTTTACCCTCCCCTGACTCCAGGGAAGCCTTTGGAGCATGAAGAGGGAGAAACACAACCCTACTGGGCCTATTAGAAGTTGGGAAACAGGCTATTTCCGGCCTCCAGAGGGCCTCCAGGAGAGCGGGGAAAGCTGTTTTCGCCCTCCCCAGGCATTGAATTATAGGTGTGGGCACTCATGCAATAGCGTGCCCCCACACTCTTTCGGCACTCAAGGAAAACAAAGCTCGCCATCACTGGCCTATAATATTGGCAGAAAGTCTTATCACAGGGAAATGAGGCCAAACATTGTGAAATTATGGTTTAAAGTATTTTTCTCCCCATTTCTTTCCTGATGCATAGATTGTCGGAACTTACCTAAGAATTCGTTGCGAGAATTGGAGCCAGATTTCTTAATCCTAAGGAATTCCTTAATATTTTCAAGGACGGGACCTGGCTCCCCGCCCATGTTGTGGCGACCTAAAAGTTGAAAGTAGGAGTTACTATATGGTAGAAGTGATCAAGTTGCCTTTCAAAACTCTGACTGGGGTGTGGCCAAAATTGCAACACTACGGTTGTTGAAGAAGAGAGGCACTAGTGACTAGTCAGTGGTTGATGAGGGGGCTTGCAATCTCCCCAGGGAGCCACCACCAGCCTCTGAGCCATCAGCAGTGGAAGATGACTTTGTCACCATTAGCTGAGACGGCCATGATTGGAGCAATTGAAATTGAGTGATTATGGTTTGGCTGGGTGACAAGATCTAAGCATTTGTGCTGTTGCTAGATTTTTTATTTTTATTTATTTTATTTATTTTGTCAAACACATATTAGATAGTACATATGAGTATAAACATAAATTCAATACATGAAATGTATACAAATAAAAATAAAAGGGTACATTAGGATAGGGACAGTTACAGACCTTTTAGGACTAGGGTGACTTCAACAATAGACAATCTAAATTTAAACTTTTTGGGGTATAACTTGATTTTTTTGTATCTTTGTTCTAAATAATGCTTTTATCTATAAGTTCAAATGGAGAAGGCTAAAAGAAATATGGACCTTACAGATTTAGAGTTGGCAGGATTGATGAGTGAAGATTGATGGAGATTGGGAATGGATTTATTATATCCAATTATAAAACAATTTTGACTGGGCTTTTTTGGAAAGATAGATCAACTTTGGAGAACGGACTTACTATATTTAATCAGACAACAACTGATAAGATATGTTATTAGGGAGTAAATCAGGATATTTGATATTCATCCAGGATAGATCAGAGATAAATGTGGTGGTGATTTGGAATAGATAAAGAAGTCATGGAAAACTTTCTGCAAATTAAATATAATAATAGATTGTTAACATAGTGGAAATGTTAGTTCCCCTCTCTTGCAAATTGAACCCCAGATTTTTAAAATTCTACCTCTATTTTCAATTGCAATAACCTGTCAGCTATCTACTATATTAAGAATAGTTAACAGGCCTAGCAACAGAAAAAAAATTAAACTTTCAAAATCTGTTAACAATCTTTTATTGTATTTAATTTGCAGAAAGTTTTCCATGACTTCTTTATCTATTCCAAATCACCACCACATTTATCTCTGATCACAGATATATGTGTATGTTTGTTTGTGGGTTTTGTTCTTTTTAATTAATATTTTAAAATTCTCTTGTTTTGCTTTTGTACAATTTTTTAGACTGTAATGTTTTGCATAAAAAAGGTTATTTAGAAAATGTGGGTGGAGATTTACACATACAGGTTTGAACCTGTGGGTTCTGGATTCTGGAAAATGATAGGAAAAAGGATAACAATGTAAAAAAACTTTTCCTTAATATACATATTAAAAAAAAATTGAGCCCTAACTTTTATTTAAATTGCAGAGTAAGGAATTATATTAGTTAAATGAATAGCATAAAGTTTCTTTCCAGTGGTGGGATTAATTTTTTTAAACTGCCGGTTATGTGGGTGTGGCTTGGTGGGCGTGGCATTGCTTGGTGGGCGTGGCAGGGGATGGATACTGCAAAATTTCCATTTCCTCCCCACTCCAGAGGACGGTTACTGAGCCACTCCGAGTCCTTGGAGAGGGGTGGCATACAAATCTAAATAATAATAATAATAATAATAATAATAATAATAATAATAATAACAACAACAACAACAACAACAACAACAACAACAACAACAACTCATAATTTCCACTACCAGTTCTCCAGAACTGGTCAGAACCTGCTGAAAACCACCTGTGGTTCTTTCCAACAACTACTTAAGTAGCTTCCCTATTAAATATTAAAAAGTAGCTGCAAAATTTTTTTTTGTGTGTGTGTGTATGTGTTTGTTTTCCTCACCATCACTCAGGAGGATGATCACATGACGTGTGGAATTGGAAATAGGAGGAGGATTTAACCCACGTCTCCTCTCATCAGCTTCCTGGGTAATCATCATTTCATAGACGGCCTTAAAGGCTTTATTGATATTGGTTCCTGACTTTATCTTATGATCTAAAGAAGAAAAAAAGAAGAAATAAAAGGAGAAAAATGAACACAATTATTTGCGGTTGGCTAGCTTCAGCAAATCTCACTTGCTCCTCAGGCTACACCTGCAACAGCCATATAACCTTAATCAGTGATGGAGAACCTTTTTCCCTTAGGTTCCGAATGAGCCTGCATGTACGCTATCGTGCATATGCAAGTGCCCATACTCATAATTCAATGCCTGGGGAGGGCAGAAACAGCTTCCCCCACCCCCCAGAGGCCCTCTGGAGGTTGGAAATGGCCTGTGGGCCCAGTAGGCTCATGTTTTGCCCTCACCAGGCTCCTGGAGCCGGGGGAGGGTAAAAACGGCCTTCCCCACTCTCTCCCCCGGGAGGCTCTCTGGAAGTAAAAAAACATACACCCAGAGCCTCTGTGCGATCCAAAAATTAGCTGGCTGGCACACACGTGCACTTGGAGCTAAACTAGGGCAACAGCATGCGTGCCAGCAGATATGGTTCCACGTGCCACCATAGGTTTGCCATCACTGACCTAACTGATGTTCAGACCTCCCTTCAGAAAGACCTCAACAGCTATTGTGTCAACGCCCCAAATAGCATCTGAAAAATAAATCCGAATTCACTCCACTTTTCAGGCAAAAGGTTTGATTTATTAGCAGAGCCATGTTGGATTATGTTTCGGCCATTCTGATACTAGTTTCCAGTACTCTCCCCAGGTTAAAGTTCATCTCACATCCCCACACCCACAATGCAATCGCGTGGACCAGTCCGGTGCAGGGATTCACCGACTTCCTCTTTCGTATAGTTGACACAGAACAAATGATGACCTTGACAACTGAGGAAAGGAATTTGTTGTGGCTATAACCTCTCTTCTACCCCTCCCAATTCCCTTATGCTGTGTTACTGTGGCAGGCCAAAGCCTCTAACTCCACATGATGGCTTTGGGCCTGACATATTGTTCTTTAATATTGAATGTTTCTCAGTCTCAAGAATTCCTTAAGCATTTTGAATGTACAGTTTTCCCTCGATTTTCGCAGGGGATGCGTTCCGAGACCGCCCGCGAAAGTCGAATTTCCGCGAAGTAGAGATGCAGAAGTAAATACACTATTTTTGGCTATGAACAGTGTCACAAGCCTTCCCTTAACACTTTAAACCCCTAAATTACAATTTCCCATTCCCTTAGCAACCATTTAGATTATTACTCACCATGTTTATTTATTAAAGTTTATGAAAAAATATTTATTAAAGGCAGACGAAAGTTTGGCAATGACATATGACGTCATCGGGCAGGAAAACCGTGGTATAGGGGGAAAAACCGCAATTTTCTAATTAATATTTTTGAAAAACCGTGGTATAGGCTTTTCGCGAAGTTCGAACCCGCAAAAATCGAGGGAACACTGTATATTAATAGTTCCTAGTTGATAGAATGCGGGCAACAATATTCTGGATACTATACGAGTGGTATAGTAAAAAGATGTAGATGTTGCTTGGAATAGAATGGAGAATGTTAGAGCTTGTTACGCACTTACACAAGTGTGTAAACTTATTTATTCCAAGTATAAAAAAGACTTCTGGTTCGAATTATAAAATGAAACAGGTTGTGAGTGAGCAAAATGTTCTTCTAGCCAGACAGACCTATCTCCTGGGCAAAGATAGCTCACCAGAAACTTGGGCATTTTTTATTAGCTCAATCACCGAGGCTGCATCAGTGCTCCTTGGATCAATTGTGCTCAAAACCTCTTTGCTATGCGTGGCAAAAGTGATGATGGCGTAATTGGGGGAGACGTCATAGTTGGAGATCTGCAAAGGGAAACCAGGGGACAAAAAGAAGCAAGACATGTACCACTTTTTTCAACTAGGTTCATTAACACTCAGTCCCAAGGGCAGTATGGGAATGCCCAGTTATACATCTCCACCCCATGTCCAGTCAACGAAGCAGTGGAAGTGATGTGCCGGTGCCTGGAGGCTGTTGGGGCCTGGATGGGTGTCAACAAACTCAAACTCAACCCAGACAAGACGGAGTGGCTGTGGGTCTTGCCTCCCAAGGACAATTCTATCTGTCCGTCCATTATCCTGGGGGGGGGGAATTATTGACCCCCTCAGAAGGGGTCCGCAACTTGGGCATCCTCCTCGATCCACAGCTCACATTAGAGAAACACCTTTTAGCTGTGGCAAGGGGGGCGTTTGCCCAGGTTCGCCTGGTGCGCCAGTTGCGGCCCTATTTGGACCGGGAGTCATTGCTCACAGTCACTCATGCCCTCATCACCTCGAGGCTCGACTACTGTAACGCTCTCAACATGGGGCTACCTTTGAAAAGTGTTCGGAAACTTCAGATCGTGCAGAATGCAGCTGCGAGAGCAGTCATGGGCCTACCTAGGTATGCCCATGTTTCACCATCACTCTGCAGTCTGCATTGGCTGCCGATCAATTTCCGGTCACAATTCAAAGTGTTGGTTATGACCTATAAAGCCCTTCATGGCACCGGACCAGAATATCTTTGGAACCGCATTCTGCCACATGAATCCCAGCGACCGGTTAGGTCCCACAGAGTCGGTCTTCTTCGGGTCCCATCGACTAAACAATGTCGTCTGGCGGGACCCAGGAGAAGAGCCTTCTCTGTGGTGGCTCCGACCCTCTGGAACCAGCTCCCCCCTGAGATTAGGATTGCCCCCACCCTCCTTGCCTTTCGTAAACTTCTTAAAACCCACCTCTGCCGTCAGGCATGGGGGAACTAAAACATCTCCCCCTTGGCCATGTTGTTTGCTGTCTGATTGATTGTGTGCTTGTTTTTTATATATATTGGGATTGTTTTATGAATTTCTCAACTTAAAATTGTAATTGGATTGGTGGGCATTGGATTTGTCACTATGTACTATTTTTTACTATTGTTGTGAGCCGCCCTGAGTCTGCTAAGAGGGGCGGCATATAAATCCAATAAATCTAATCTAATCTAATCTAATCTAATCTAATCTAATCTAATCTAATGGCTTAAATACTTCAGTGCACAAAATCTTAGGCCAGGCTCACCACGACAGCCATTTCTCATTGGCTCTCCACATTTCCAATATTCCCTTGATCTTAAAAGTGGTTTGCTTCTGGCTTATAATTCCATCATGCTTGCTGAGGAATTCTTCCTCTTAAAGTTCATATATGCCCAAAGAGGTGAAGTTTGATAAACCCTGTTTTATAACTAGTACCGGGCCCCTTCTTAGTATAGGACTGAGCAAAGAAATGATCTGATTCTTCCATACCTTCTCAATCAACTTTATTGTAACATTCTGCGTATCTTCAAAATCATCTTTTTTAATACTTTTGGAGGCATCAAGGACAAAGTAGATGTTCATTGTGCCTCCTGCCTTAATGACAATCCTTCGTTTCTGTGTAGAGGCTGCAGGAAAAAAAGAACAAATATTCATATATTGTTTTCCCAATTATGTGTAGTTTTGATACATTGGACATTCTTTCTAGGGAATGAAGGAATTGCAACCCGATAGCACATGATCACTCATTTGCTTACTCAATAAATCAATCGACTGGAATAGTTGCTATAAAGCCACATTTTTTGTTTGTTTTTAATAAATGAAGTTTAGCTATCTTGTATAACAGATTAACAGAGTTGGAAGGGACATTGCCGTTCATCTAATCCAGTGGTTCTCAATCTTCCTAATGCTGTGACCCTTTAATACAGTTCCTCATGTTATGATGACCCCCAACCATAAAATAATGAAATTATTAGGAAACTATTATATATATTGTTGTGGTTAGCTCTGGCCCAGCTCCTGCCCCAAGGACTGTGGATGTGGGGGAGACATCCACATGCTGCAGGCCTGTTTTGCCCCCGGTGGAATCTGCTGATGAAGGCTCCTCTGACCAAGAAGACATGAGTGACAGGGAGGAGGAGGAGAGTGTGGCAGACAGCTCAGAAGGAGATCAATTATCTAGCTCCTCCTTGGATTCAGAACAAGAGTTAATGATACAGCTACGCATGCGGAAAGCGATGCATAGGCAGCAACAACTGAGAGAGTATTATCAAAGAAAATGAGGCCACCTGTGGTTGGGTGGGGCTGTGGTAATTAGTGAGGCTGCTATAAATAGCAGCCTGCGGGTTTGGCAATTGTGGAGGATTATCTGATCGTTGTGTTTCGTGACTGCTTTACTGACTTTGACCTTTTGTGTGCTGATTTTCCCCCGCTTTGAAACTAAACCAGGGCAAAGTGTGTTTCACTTTGTGAAAGAAGGACTGTGAATTGCCTCACAGCTGCAAGCTAAGTATCACAGAACTGATAAGGGACTTGTACAAATTACCAGTTTGTTTGGAGACAAGTGCTCTTTGCTATACCAAAAGAGGGCTTGGTTTAAGTGAGTTTTCATTATAAAGAACATTGTTTTGAATTTTCAAACGTGTGTGTGTCTGAAATTTGTACCCATGAATTTTTGGGAGGATTCTACCAGAGAGCCCGACAGAACATATATTATTAGGAAATTATTAGGGGAAGTTTTGGTAGGGAAGGTTTATCTATTTGCCGATGACTCTAAAGTGTGCAATAGGGTTGATATTCCTGGAGGCGTCTGTTCCGTTTTCCAAAGACTTACAGACATTTCTATCGGCATCTGAGGCTTCAGCAGTTTCCGTCAAAGATGAAATGAAATTGTTGGCAACTTCTTCTGGGGTGTCAAAACTATATGGCTCTGGGAAGGAACAAGAGGAGGCTCAATTAGTAACATATTATGAAAGAGAATGCCCCCCCCCCAAAATAAATAGAATTAATTTTTATGTTGAAATATTAAGAAGGAAAATTGCACATTTTGCTGCTCTGGGATCCTTTGGGATAAACATAGAAGACTCTCCAGTCCAGGGGAGTCAAACTTGTGTTCTGTGGGCCAGAAGCATCATGTGGCAGCCATGCCCACCCCCGGTTTAACAAACGGTTAGGGTCACAATTCATCACGATGACCACGTGAGGACATGAGTTTGACACCTCTGTTCTAATGCTATCTGTTTGGTCCATTTTAGCATCACTATATGTTACTTCCAGTGATCGACTCCTATGGGTACGGTCAGGTATGGAGAACAGGTAGAAAAAAATTGATTTTTTTCCTTTTTTTCCCTTCTGGGCTCTGGGTATTGTTTTCTTATTGCAGTAAATGAGGTTGAATATGTATAATTTTAGAAGAGCTGTGCATGCGTGTTTGTGTTTACATACACACAGTTTATATAGTAGATAATGTATATTTTTGTGAGCCTGTGTGTAATATGTATGTACACATATGACATATATACATAGAATTAAATAGTATATTTTGGATGTTCAATAATAATAAATAGTAAATTGTACCTCTTTGAGGCGAGGAGAGGCCAGGCACCTTAACCCTAACCCAAACCCTTGACGTGAGTGACATCAAGTTGGCCACCCCAGTCACATGATCGTCAAGCCACTCCCACCTGGTCACATAGCTGGCAAGCCACACCCACAAAATAAGCCATACCCACAGTGTGGTAGTAAAATTTTTTGCAGCCCTTCACTGGTCTTTGCAAATGTAATTAATATTTCTATATAGCACTTAAGGGCCCATTTATATGTTTTAAGTAAAAAGCACATTATTATTATTCTTTGTGATACTTTTCTCCCATTTCCTTGATGACTGCTTGTTGTTTTTTTTCACACAAAGCAGGCTTGATACAGTATTTATTCATTTGAGGTTTTCCATGGGATATCGTTTCCTTCGGTTTGACATTTTAATTAGGTTATAAAATGAGATACAAAATATGAAAATAAATAGGAAAACGGTGGGGAGGAAGAGGGGTTAGAGAAGGGAGGGAGGATAAGAAAAAAAGAAAGAGAAACGTAGACTTCCTCTGTTGCAGTGAAAGAATTTTTTTTTTCATATTATTAGGAATAAACAAAAAGTTGTGATTTGATGTTAGAGTCTTATTTCACTTGCAACAGAGGGATGATGTTTCTTTTTCTTTTTACCTTAGCCTCCCACCGAATATCATTTCCCTGGAGACACAATTCACCCCCAACTTCAGAGGTGGGTTCCTGCTGGTTCAGACCAGTTCTATAAAACCTGTAGCATGGATTTCCTCCCCTCAGCAATGGCCAAGCCCTCAAAGCAAACTTTCCTCTAAAAGGCCCTGAACATCTGGTTCTGTCTGTCGACCTGGGAATTCAAGGTTGATATGGATAAAGTGACCAGATTATAACCTCGGTAAAGTGGGGCACCATTGCGGGGGGTGGGGGGGCGGGCAGACAGACGGAAGGTGGCATGAGCCCAAACTCACGCAGGCTTCAACCGGGCCCTGTTGTAAAGCCTCTTCCCCTCAGAGCCTGATGACTGAGCATGCTGCGCCCCCCCCAGGTAGTAGAAGAGCATAGCCGAGGGGTGGAGGGCGCAGAATACCACAAGCAGGCGGCAAGCCTTCTGCAGCGAAGCTCCGGGCAGCTCCATCCTGGAGAGCGAACTTTTTTTTATTCAGCCGAGTCATGTAGAGACAACTCAGGGCTGCGTCCAGGAGCAAAGCACCCTAAAGCAGCAGCGAAACCGCAAATGCAGCGCTCGCCTGACAGCTACTTGCGGCCTACTCGCTGGGGGAAAAGGAGGAAAGTCATAATGTCAGGCTGAAGCTCCTACTCATCTTCCTCAGCTGCTACTGTTGAGGCCACGCCTTCCGGGGCGAAAGTTGCGCCCAACCGAGTCCTGTCCTACCCCGCTGAGCTTGGGAGCTGGCTTGGGAGCCGGCTACGCAGCCCTTTGGGACTTTTTAAAAACACCATGGGATGTGGGACAAGATGAGAAAGCAAGTGAAAGAAGAGAGGTCAGGTCCACCTGACCATGATTTGGTCCTTAAATCTGAAGCTTAAATCTGAAGCTTAAATCTGAAGTAGTGGGTTCTAAATCCCATCACTACTGGTTCACACATGCACTCTCTTGCATGCATCCCGGGTGGGGTGGATGGAGCCTCCCGCCAACTCTGCTACCGGTTTGCCGAACCAGACCTGACAGGGAACAACCCACCGCTGGACATAATCTCTGAATGCAACAACCAGACCAAACCATGTGGTATTCCTATACAATAATTTTTGTAATCAAGAATTCTTCTCACAGCTCCAGGATTCACATATTTAACCCAGAGGTGGGCTCCTGCCGGTTCAGCCCAGTTCTATAAAACTGGTAGTGGGAATTTCCCCCTGCTCCCCAAACTGGCAGCAATGGCCAACTGGAAAACCAGCCTATGGTGCCGCCATCTTGGTTTTTTGTTGGTGGTGGTTTTTTTGCTGGGTTTTGCTTCTGCGCATGTGCAGAACTGGAGTTTTTAGCACTGCACTTGGGTGCGTGTGTATGCCCGCATGGCATATGAAGAAGTGAACCGGCAGCATAGAAAGTCAAAACCCACCCCGATTTAACCCCCATATTCATCCCACCAGACATTCTTTCCCTTCTGCTCACGTCGACACTCTGGTTCTGATCCACTCCAGCTTCCCGATTCTTGGCAAATCCGTTCACTGGATCCGAAAAGGACGAGACCAGGGTCACAAGTGTAGCGCACCCGATATTCTATCCGATATTGGTTTCCTTCTTTTCGACCGCCAATTGGAACCCCTGGGTTAGAGCAATGGCCAGCTAGGTAGGAGAAGAGAGGACACCATGAATTAAATAGTCATTTTGAAGTATATACATTTAGCAACAAATATATCATGCATACATGAAATAACTTTCAGTCCTCAAAAATGCTGGGTTCACAGTGATAAATGTAGTATGAGATTTAATTGGATTTATAGTTAAAAGAGATATATGAAAGAAAGGGGGAAAGAAGGTCTGTTTCTTTTTCCTTCTCTTTCTTTTATTTTGTTATTCTTTTTTCTTTCTCTTTTTTTCCTCTTCTTTTCTTCTTCTTCTTAATTTCATTATTCTTTATTTACTTATTAAAATTATTAATTGGGTTAATTCGGACTTATGTGACAAATTATTTGGATTTTCCTCCTCCTGGCGAATTGATATACTTTTGATCTCTGTAACAGTTAGATAATATTTAGGATTTAGATGACACGATTGGGAATTTTGGTTTCTTTCTTTTTGTTTTTAAAGGGCAATTGTAATAAAAGTAATGGTAAGAAATATACATGAAATTGATATTTAGGATATATGGAGGAGATTTAAACACTACGGCCTAGATGATTAGATGTAATTAGAAAACAAACAACTTAAAAACTGTATTAGTAACAGCTTTTTAAAGGCATATAAGAAATTTCAGTAATTAATATTCTTTTCCAGATGTCAAATGTAAAGGCATTAGATGGATTATGTATACCAAATTTTAAAAATGTATTCATTGTAATGTATTCTAAGGTTGATGGAATATTATTTTACATTTTTGATTGGAGTGAAAAAATAATAAAAAATCTTTGCCAGAAGAAAAAAAGCTAAGAATTAAAGCAACAAGAGGTGGTGTTCAAAAAATGAAAAGACAGATGTTGGCCGTGTCTACCCTTATTCCTGTTAGTTCTTTAGGTAATGAATAGAGACAAACAACAAGGAGAGAATTAGAGAGTTAAGTTTAAAAAAGAAGCCTCTAATTGTGGCATTTGCAATGATTTGCAATGATTTGGAAGATCCATTCAAGGGAATAGAAACATTAATGGGAAAATAAAAGGACTTGGTGTGCTAGCAGGTTATAAGATTAATAATCAGAATACAAAGATGTCAACAAAAATATGAATTTAGAAAAGCAAATAAAACTCATGCAGAACACTTGGTTTAAGATTGAGGAAGTAGTAAAATATTTGGGCATTATTCTGACAATATGAATAGTATGCTATTTCATAATAATTATGTTTAGACATGGAATGAAATTAAGAAGGGTTTGTTAAAATGGGAGAAATTAAAATTGTCATTGTTGGGGAGAACGTCTGTTATAAAAATTAATGTTTTGCCAAAAATGATGTTTTTGTCTCAGACAACACCCAGTTTGATAATTGATGGTCTATTTAAACAATGGCATAAAAATTATCTAAATTTATATGGCAAAGGAAAAAAAACACAAGTTGCATATAAAATATTACAAGATGCAAAGGAAAGAGAATTTGGCTTTACCAAGTCTGAAATTATATTTCACTGCTTCTTGCTTGGACTGGATGACTACAAATAAATAAAAGACACACCTTTTTCCTCCCTAAAAGAGGCTGATAATTTGGGTGCGTTTTATATATGAATGTAGCTTTTTTTCAGTCCTAACTAGCTGCTAACAATCTTCCCAGTTTTTACCTTGCAGGGTCCTTCATTTTATCTCTCTGCAAAGAATGTTTTCCAAACCCTGTCTTTATAGGGGTTTTCCCCATTGCTTTACTTGCTCCAAATGTTTCTTTCCAGCCCTAACCAGGTGCAAACAATATTCCCAGCTCTCACCACCTTGCAAGCTCTTTCATTGTTACTCTCTAAAAAGAATGTTTTCCAAGCCTTAAGTCCTTGCAGGGTTTTTCCAATGCTCTACTTGCTCCGAATGTTTCTTTTCAAGAGCTAATGATGTTCCCAGCTCTTACTGGCTTGCAAGCTCTTTCATTGTTACTCTCTCCGAATAAAGATTTTTTAAAGCCCTAACCAGGGGTTAAAATAATGTGAGGAACCTGACCAGACAAAGGATGCTAGCCAGATGAATACCTAGTAAGCAGATTCTTTCCCCTATTTTCCTCCCCAAAAACTAAGGTGCGTTTTTTTAACTCCGGTGTGTCTTATACTCTGAAAAATATGGTAAATGAAATGTTGATGCCTCATTTCCACACTGAATACAACCAGGTTTTTCTATAGGAATATCACATACTCCTGCACAGGAGCTTGCTAGTTTCAAGGAAACTGACCAGTGGTAAAATGCTACCAGTATGCCCCAGTTCAGGCATACTGGTAGCGGCTGCTGCCACTGGTTTGGAGAACTGATGGCGGCAATAGCACGAGGCTCCTCCCACTTTCCTGGACTGTTATGTATCCACAGCCGATCTGATTGGGTAAAACCTTCCCTGCAGCCATTGGCTGTTGTTGGGGAAGCCCTGTTTGGGCGGGCATAATACAGTTACATGATTGGTGTTTCTGTCAGCAAAGTTCCTGTATAAATAGCTGTCAAGTTAGTTGTGGCTGAGTTCTGCCGACCGATTTCAATAAACCAGTTCTCACTATTGCCTGTTTCCGAAGGGGTCTTCTTCCGACTTATTACTGGCCCCTCTCTGTCGTTCAGACAGGGATCGGCGGCCACCAGGGTATCTTCAGGATTACTTTTTGTGCTAACGTAAGGGGAAGGAGTGTTATGTATCCACAGCCGATCTGATTGGGTAAAACCTTCCCTGCAGCCATTGGCTGTTGTTGGGGAAGCCCTGTTTGGGTGGGCATAATACAGTTACATGATTGGTGTTTCTGTCAGCAAAGTTCCTGTATAAATAGCTGTCAAGTTAGTTGTGGCTGAGTTCTGCCGACCGATTTCAATAAACCAGTTCTCACTATTGCCTGTTTCCGAAGGGGTCTTCTTCCGACTTATTATGGACATCACCATTTCCTTGGTTTTTTTTACACTTTCCATGCACAAAGCCTTCTGTGCATGCTCAGAGAGAGAAAAAGTATGCCTGATGGGGAACCAGTAGGGAAGGTAAGTAGATTTCACAGCTGGGATTTATGTCCTGGGTGGAAATGAGGCATCAGCATTGGTGGCTGATAGTCTTTATTGGCTGATGGCAGCTGTGTCCGTTGATAGCTGAGTCTTGATGCTACAAGACTAAAACCTGATGTTGTGTTTTCGAAGACAGAAAAGAAAAGGAAGTCTGAAGGGAGAACGGTGATATGACTTGCATGTAATTAGATTTCACACTCACTTCCATCATCGCAAACGGTTATTTGTCCACTCCATTTCCCATTGGGAAGGCAGGTTCGGACTTCAGACCCCTTCATGCTGTAGCCTCCGTAGCAGGTAAATGTGACACTATCGTTTATATTGTAAAATCTCTGCGGGGGTTCATGGAAACCATTTTCCAATGATGTAACTCTGGGGCAAAGAATAACTGAAAAGAATAATAAATCAACAGTAAGCAGGATTGAGTACTTTGCGGTTATATTCCCTGCCTCAGCAAATTAATCCTCCC
Organism: Erythrolamprus reginae; assembly: GCF_031021105.1. Lineage (NCBI taxonomy): Eukaryota > Metazoa > Chordata > Lepidosauria > Squamata > Dipsadidae > Erythrolamprus > Erythrolamprus reginae. Next base: position 33,177,338 of record NC_091951.1, on the reverse strand, counting down.
CTAGAAACATAGAAGATTGACGGCAGAAAAAGACCTCATGGTCCATCTACTCTGACCTTATACTATTTGCTGTATTTTATTTTAGGATGGATATACATTTATCCCAGGCATGTTTAAATTCATTTACTGTGGATTTACCAACCACGTCTGCTGGAAGTTTGTTCCAAGCATCTACTACTTTCAGTAAAATAATATTTTCTCACATTGCTTCTGATCTTTCCCCCAACTAACCTCAGATTGTGCCCCCTTATTCTTGTGTTCACTTTCCTATGAAAAACACTTCCCTCCTGAACCTTATTTAACCCATTAACATATTTAAATTTTTCAATCATGTCCCCCCTTTCCCTTCTGTCCTCCAGACTATACAGATTGAGTTCATTAAGTCTTTCCTGATAGGTTGTATGCTTAAGATCTTCCACCATTTTTGTAGCCCCTCTTTGGACCCGTTCAATTTTATCAATATCTTTTTGTAAGTGAGGTCTCCAGGACTGAAGACATTATTCCAAATGTGGTCTCACCAGCGCTCTATACAGTGGGATCACAATCTCCCTCTTCCTGCTTGTTATATCTCTAACTATGCAGCCAAACATTCTACTTGCTTTCCCTACTGCCTGACCGCACTGTTCACCCATTTTGAGGCTGTCAGAAATCAATACCCTTAAAGTTTCTTCTGAAGTTTTTGCTAACACAGAACTGCCAATGCAATACTCAGACTGAGGATTCCTTTTCCCCAAGTGCATTATTTTACCTTTGGAAACATTAAACTGCAGTTTCCATTGTTTTGACCCCTCTCCTTCTTCAGTTATTTCAGTATTCAGCATATGAAATTGTACAGACTGGGATTCGAGACCTTGTCATTTCAGAATTTCCAAATTTCTATGTTGCTGAGAGAACCAGCAGCACAAGAAGTATTGTAGTTCCTTTATCCAGCCCACCTTGCTGGTCATTCATAAGAACAACAAGTATATAGAGTGATTCCAATTTATTCACTCTATAACATGTAAACATTATAATGTTCTTGGTTTAAAATGCTGTAAATAAGGTACACCCTCATTTTGGGGTTTGAATATTGTTGGGTGAAGGAAGCACTCATCACCGTGCACTGTGTTTTATGTAGTATGTGTGTGTTATTATTATAAAAAAATTAATAAAAAATGTATTATTTAAAAAAAGAACAACCAGTATAGTTGTATATATTTTTCTAATCCAATTTGTGGCGGGATCTATGTGACCGGTAGGGTAAGAAAGGAGAAAGCATCTAATCTGAAGGAAGGCAGTGCGCCCAACCCTTTGCTAAATTCATGGATTTTGTACACACATGTTCAAAAGATGGCAGAGCTTGCATTGCAATGTTCTGGCAAATGCTGGCAGCCGGCAATCAGCAGAAGTAGCCTGTAATACTGCACTCTAACAACGGTGGCACCATAGCTCTTTGTCACCATCCTCCCAAGGGGATATCTTGAGATGGGTCATAAGTTGTCCAGAATGGCTGGGCCAAAGGATTACCTCTTGAGAAGTAAACACACCAATGACTAACGGCTATGGAGAGTCTCAATCATCCAGGTCATGGTTGTCTCAAAGGCAACAGGACATTTTTGGTTTTCTTTTCTTGAAAATGTTTCACTTCTCATCCAAGAACTGGAGAAGCATTTTGGATGAGAAGCGAAATATTTTCAAGGGAAATATTTTCAAAAAAGTCTGTTGCTTTTTGGAAAAGCACCTTTATATGATAAGTGAGAGAAAGGAAAGACAATTGGACAGGGGACGAAAGGCACACCAGTGCACTTATGTACGCCCCTTACTGGCCTCTTAGGAACCTGGAGAGGAGCCTCAATCGTGGAGAGTCTAAGGGAGAAATGTTGGGGGTTAGGGGTTGACACAATTGAGTCCGGCAATGAGTTCCACGCTTCGATAACTCGATTGTTGAAATCATATTTTTTACAGTCAAGTTTGGAGCGGTTCGTATTAAGTTTGAATCTGTTGCGTGCTCTTGTGTTGTTGCGGTTGAAGCTGAAGTAGTCATTGACCGGTAGAACGTTGCAGCATATGATCCTGTGGGCAATACTCAAATCGTGTTTTAGGCGCCGTAGTTCTAGGCTTTCTAGGCCCAGGATTGTTAGTCTATTTTCGTAGGATATTCTGTTTCGAGTGGAGGGGAAAGATACCACTACTTGTCCCACAGGTGCTTTTTCAAAAGGCAATTGGGCTTTCTGACTTTCCTTTGAATATGTTTTGCTTCTCATTCGAGAAGCTTTTTCAGCTCTGACTGGATAGTGGGGAATGGGAGGATTTATACTCTTTCCTCACCATCCAGTCAGACTGCCAAAAAGACACTAAGAGTTAGTAATTTAACCTTGCATAGCTTCTTCTCTGGCAATATTAATCTACTAACCAGAGCATACAAAACATTTGCTAGACCAATTCTTTAATACAGCTCACCTTTCTGGAACCAGCACTGCATATCAGATATCAGTACAGTTGAGAGAGTCCAAAAATATTTCACAAGAAGAGTTCTCCACTCTTCTGCTCACAAAAGAATACCTTATTCCACCAGACTTGAAATTTTGGGCTTAGATAGACTAGAACTTCATTGCCTTCTATCTGATCTAAATGTAGTTCATAAAATCATCTGCCACAATGTTCTACCTGTTAATGATTTCTTCAGCTTCAGCTGCAACAACACAGGAGCACACGATTGATTTAAACTTAGTGTAAATGGCTCCAAAGTTGGCTGCAGAAAATACGACTTCACCAACAGTGTGATCAATGCCTGGAATGCACTACCCGACTCTTTGGTTTCTTCCCCAAACCTCCAAAACTTTAACCTTTGACTGTCTACAGTCAACCTCACCCCATTCCTAAGAGGTCTGTAAAGGGCGTGCATAAGCGCACCATTATGCCTTCCATCCCTGTCCTACTGTCCTATTGTCTAATTTACCTGTACTACTCTATCTATCTATCTATCTATCTATCTATCTATCTATCTATCTATCTATCTATCTATCTATCTATCTATCCATCCATCTATCTATCCATCTATCTATTTATTGGACTTGTATGCCATCCGTCTCCGTGGACTTGGGGCAGCTCACAGCATATCAACAAAAATACAATACTATATAAAATACATCTAAATCCAATAATTAGTTTAAAATATTCTAAAAACTTAAACATTTAAAAATCATTCATTGAAATACATACGGCAAACATCCTACATATTCAATGGCCAGAGGCTGGAGTCTACTTTGCCAATGTTTGTGTTTATACCAATACCTACTACCTTGTGCATGCTTGACAAATAAATGAAATAACTAACTAACTAACTAGCTAGCTAAACAAACAAACAAACAAACAAACAAATAAATAATAATAAATAAATAAATAAATAAATAAATAAAATAAAACCAGAAAGTCCAGTTGCCTCTTGAAACAGCATCTTTGGAATAACCATGACCTGGATAACTGAGAATCTCCATGGACACATACCAGTGGTGGAGCACCAATCCCTTTCTCAAAGAGGTGTTTGCTCTAAGTTGTGTTTCAAAATAGCATGAAGAACATTTGTAAGGTTACCAGTGGCACCTCAACATACAACTAAACAGCCACTTATATTCACTTATCCCAATCCACTGGTTAAAGAGAGTCACTGATGATGCTTTTCAAAGGATCACACACATTGTAACTTCATTGTGGAGGTAGAATTGGATTGGCAATAGAGGCCGTTCCATTAATATATATCTAGTATTTTCTCTGATGTCGAACATTGTTCAATGTGAAAGAAAGACTTCTAAGATAAGAAGTTACCTTTTTTAGAAAAAATAGTAAAATCTTTATAGGTCTGATCTTTGGAGTAAATTCTCAGCATCTCTGGTAGCTTAAACTTTAACTTAAACTTTACTAGAAGAGCCCTCAACTCCTCCACTTGTAACAGAATTCCCTACGTAACTAGGCTTACAATCCTAGGTTTGGAAAGCTTAGAACTACGTCGTCTTAAACACCACCTAAGCATAGCCCCTAAAATCATCTGCTAACAATGTTCTTCCTGTCAACAACTACTTCAGCTTCATCCACAACAACACATGAGCACACAACAGATACAAACTTAGAGTAAACCGCTCTAAACTTGACTGCAGGAAATACGACTTTAGTAACCAAGTAGTTGATGCATGGAACTCACTACCAGACTGTGTAGTATTATCACCTAACCCCCCAAAACTTCACCCTTAGACTATCCACTGTTGACCTCTCCCGATTCCTAAGAGGTCAGTAAGGGGCGTGCATAATAATAATAATAATAATAATAATAATAATAATAATAATAATAATAATAATAATTTATTAGATTTGTATGCCGCCCCTCTCTGAAGACTCTCTGAAGACTCGGCTCACAACAATGATAAAAACAATATTATACTGGCACAAATCTAATATTAAAATAAACTAAAAAACCTATCATAATTAAAAACCAAACAGCACATACATACCAAACATAAATTATAATAAGCCTGGGGAAAAGGTGTCTCAAATCCCCCATGCCTGGCGGTATAGGTGGGTCTTAAGTAGTTTACGGAAGACAAGGAGGGTGGGAGTAGTTCTAATCTCCGGGGGGAGTTGATTCCAGAGGGCTGGGGCCGCCACAGAGAAGGATCTTCCTCTGGGGTCCGCTTGACGACATTGTTTAGTCGACAGGACCCGGAGAAGGCCAACTCTGTGGGACCTTATCGGCCGCTGGGATTCGTGCGGTAGCAGGCGGTTCTGGAGGTACTCTGGTCCAATGCCATGTAGGGCTTTAAAGGTCATGACCAACACTTTGAATTGTGACCGGAAACTGATCGGCAGCCAATGCAGGCCACGGAGTGTTGTAGATACGTGGGTGAATCTGGGAAGCCCCACGATGGCTCTCGCGACTGTGTTCTGCACGATCTGGAGTTTCCGAACACTTTTCAAAGGTAGCCCCATGTAGAGAGCGTTGCAGTAATCGAACCTCGAGGTGATAAGGGCATGAGTGACTGTGAGCAATGACTCCCTGTCCAAATAAGGGCACCAGAGTGCCTTCCGTCCCCTGTCCTAATGTTTCTCTCTTACTAGTATCTGTTTCTCTCTTACTAGTATTTGTATATCACCTATACGTACAAATTAAATTAAATTAAATTAAATTAAGTTAAGTTAAGTTAAGTTAAGTTAAGTTAAGTTAGTTAAGTTAAGTTAAGTTAAGTTAAGTTAAGTTAAATTAAATTAAATTAAATTAAATTAAACTAAACTAAACTAAACTAAACTAAACTAAACTAAACTAAACTAAACTAAATTAAATTAAATTTTAAATTAAATGAAGGTTTCAGCTCCAGCATCGCTAGGTTCACATGTTTGGATGCCAGCAAAGCTATGGGTCTCTCCATGAAATCAAAAGGGCCCCTGAAACTATAAGCTCCAGAAGAGGAGATTCCCCTCTGGGGGTCATTGCTTTCATGGCCAGCTGAAAGGCAGACTTTATTTTCTAAATTTAGAAATTAATTATACCTCGGCATCTGGCCCTGGAGACGGGCGCGTTATATATATTTTTCATAGGACTCCAGTAACTGTTCAGTTCGCACGTCCGGTAATCAGTAGGGTATGCGTATTGGCCATCTGGGCATATATACTTAAGGACTGTATTGTTCTGCAGCGCTACTGTTGTTCCTCCTTCGATTTCATAATACTTCGTCACTTCACAGACAGCATCCACCACATCTGATGGGGGAAAACACAAGAGAACATTAAAAGGATTCCAGAAATTTTGGAAACTAGGCAGTAGAAGAGGGTAGAGGTGGGGGGAATACAGGGGTGGGCTCCTGGGCAGGAGTGGAATGCCAGCGGGGTAGCGAAAATGGAGGAAAGGTCCAGGAGGGAAGCATTTTTAATAGGAAAGTGAACATTGACTCATAAATCACTCCTTGGCTCTGGCTCAAGCTTAAGCGTCTCAAGTGAACTTTTGGTGTGAATAACTCTAACCTTTTGGGACTCATAAAACTGTAATTGGTCTTGCATTCAAGCAGGTGTTTAGCCTCTTTATATAAAATAGACTTTCTTGATTCAATTGCCTTTCTGTCGTGTGCGTTTGACTTAATTCTGGGCTCATGAGTGGCTAATTGCAATAGCCAGGCAGAACACGGTGCGCCCTCTAAGGCCGTCGCATGTGTGTGGATGACCCATCGGCACGGGATTTGGCTTCTGCGCATGCACACCAAGAGAAATCTTGCATGAGGAGGCATGCGCAAGTGAGATTTTGGTGATTTTCGCTGATATCTTTGCTTCCACACATGCACAGAAGCGAAAAATCACTGAAAATTGCTGAAATCTCACTCGCAAGAGTATCCTCACACAAGATTTTTTTTTAATGTTTTATTTTTGTTTTTGTAACATAAAGAAATATATCTATTTACAGATCATTGCCCATTTTTTGTATACATTCTTAAAAGTTTTCAATTCAACACAGGTAGAAACACGCAATGGGAAAGGATGGATCTTACATCAATCTCAGTTATTATGTGATAATAATTAAAAAGAAGGGAGGAAGAGAAAAGAAAAGAGATTTTTAACATGTAGCCATCTTACATAATTAACCATATGGCGAGATATTCAATAATTCAGTACAAGTGTGGTCTAAGGATTACAGCTGTTATGTCTTATATCTTTTTTGAATCCATTTATACCAATTCTCCCATATTTTGGTTGATTCAATTTCTTTAATTCCCTTAATATCTCTAGTCATCTCATCTAGTTCTGCACATCTGTATATTTTTTCTATGATTTGGGCCTCTGAGGGTATATTTACTTTTCCAAATCTGGGCATAAGCTATTATGGTGGCAGTAATTATGTGCGTAATTAGATATACCGTATTTTTCGCTCCATAAGACGCAGTTTTTTTCCTCCCAAAGTAGGATGAAAAATCAGCCTCGTCTTATGGAGCGAAGATGCAGGCAGGGAGGGGGGGGAGACTGCGAATTCGGAAGCGCCATCCCGCCGGCTGGCTGGCTAGCTGCTGCCTGGCCCACCGTTCCCCGTAAGCTGCGCCCGTGAGCAGGCGTGCACCCCCAAATACACCCGAGCGCCCTTTTCCACGGGCGCGCGCTCCCCATCCCCCTGCCAGCCCGCGGGGAGGTGGGCGGGGGCGGGGAGGTGTGGCAGTAGGAGTAAAGGGAGCCGCGGCCGCCCCTGCCTCCCCACGGTGCCTCCGGCCAAATGCGCCCCTGGCTTCTCCACGCTGCCCTATTGCCCGCCCGATCCGCCTCCTCTCCTCCTCTGCCACCTCCTGCGTTGGGGCGTGATCTGCCTCCTCTCCTCCGCTGCCTCCTCCTGCCTTGGGGCGCAATCTGCCCCCTCTCCAACGTCGCTGCCTTCTGCCTTGGGGCGCGATCCGCCCCCTCTCCTCCTCCGCCGCCCCCTGCCTTGGGCGAGCAATCCGGGAGTCCGGGACAGGGTGGCTTTACGCCATGAAGAGAAAACGGCCGACTTTTCCCTGCTGCCGGAGCCGTTTCCTCTTCATGGCGCAAAGCCACACAGTCCCGGACTCCGGGATTGCTCGCCCAAGGCAGGAAGCGGCGGAGGAGGAGAGGGGGCGGATCGCGCCCCAAGGCAGAAGGCGACGGCAGAGGAGGAGAGGGGGCGAATCGCGCCCCAAGGCAGAAGGCAGCCATCTGCCCAGACAGAAAGGAAACAAGAGAGAGAAAGTGAGAAGAAGAGAGAGAAAGAGGGGGAGAGAGAGAGAAAGAGAGAGGGGGAGAGAGAGAAAGAGAGGGAGAGGGAGAAAGAGAGTGGGAGAGGGGGGAGAGATAGCAAGAGAGGGAGAGAGAGAAAGAGAGAGGGAGAGGGGGAGAGAGAGGGAGAGGGGGGAGAGATAGCAAGAGAGAGAAAGAGAGAGGGAAAGGGGGAGAGAGGGGGGAGAGAAAGAGAGAGGGAGGGAGAGAGAGGAGATAAAGAAAGAGGAGAGAGAGAAAGGAAGAGAAAGAAAGAAAGAGGGATAGAAAGAGAGAGAGAGTGAGAGATGCTCAGTGAGCCTTTCTTTGAAGTTGCCTTTCTTTCTTTCTTTCTTTCTTTCCTTCTTTCTTTTTCTCTCTTGCTCTCTTGCTCTTTCATTCTTTTTTCTTTCTCTTGCTTTCTTTCTCTCCTTCCTTCCCTCATTCCATTTCTTTCATTCCCCCTCTCTATTTTTATTTCTCTTTCATTTTCTTTCTTTCTCTCTTTCTTGCTTTCTTTCTTGCTCTTTTTCTTTCTCTCTTTTACCTTCCCTTCCTCTATTTCTTCTTTTCTTTCTCCTTCCTACCTTCTTCCCTCCCTCCCTTCAGTCCTTCCTCTCTTACTCTCCCCTTTCATAAGTTTCCTTGCTTCCTTCCTCTGTTCCTGTCCCTTCCCCCTTTCTTTCTTTCTTTCTTTCCTTCCTTCCTTCCTTTCCTCCCTCCATTTCTTGCTTTCCTTTTCCTTCCTCCCTTCTTCCCTCCCTCACTCCCTTCTTTCACTCCTTCCTCTCTTCCTCTCCCCTTTTTGGCTCAAAATATTTTTTTTCTATTTTCCTCCTCTAAAATCTAGGTGCGTCTTATCAGCAGGTGCGTCTTATAGAGCGAAAAATACGGTAGTACATGTCTAGGATATTTTTTTTCCCCAGATGCCAAGTAAGAATCCCTCTGGGGTAAATTCTATCTCCTTTTCAGTTATTTCAATTAGCCATTTATGTATACTTTTCTACATCCATTGTACTTTGGGGCATATCCACCAAGACAAATTCCTTGTGTGTCCAATCACACTTGGCCAATAAAAATTCTATTCTATTCTATTCTATGTGGTAAAAGGAACCTATAACTTTACTGCATTTCCAACATGTTGGAGCGTAATTTGGAAACATTTTGGTGATTCTTGAGGGAGGGAGGTGCCATCTGTAACATTGGTTCTTTTACGATTTCTTCCAGATTATCGTTTTCCAATAGGTAATTGTATATTTTTGTTATATATTTTTTATCTGGACCCAAGAGAATTTTATCTAATGTGCTGAAGGATTTTTTTTATACCTACTCCGTTTATATCTTTAGTGTATCTAGATCTGATTTGGGTGTAGGTCTACCAATCCATTTTAATGTTTTGAATATCCAATTCTTCTCTAGATTTTATTCGTCCGTCCGGGTGTAGTATTTCCTTGTAGGTTAAAGATCTCGTTGGGTCAATTAAATTAGGGTATATAATAGCCTCCATCGTTGAAAGCCAAAGGGGAATTTTTATATAATACTTCCTTTTAATTTCATTCCATGACCTTAATAAGGATTTTCTTATTAAGTGTTTATTGAATATGCTTGATATTTTGTTATCGGCCTTCCACAAAGGGCGTGCCACCCTCTTTGCAGGTCATGGCCTCTCACACAAGATTTCACTGGTGGCGCATGCGCACAAGCCAAATAGTGCGCCAACGGGCAACGAGCCCATGTTGGGGACGCGCAGCTACCTGCGCTTCCCATAATTTCCTACCGGCACGGATCACCTCACCACACGGGCTACTGGCCACCACCAAGCTTTATATAATGGAGGTTGCTTGGAAATGAAGTCTGGCAATATTTGGTAAACTAGGGATTACACACCCTTAAGAGACAATTGATTTATCTTTTGCAAGTATGCAAGGGTGCTCGCATTTATAGAAAAGGATGGTGTAATATTGGCAAATTCTTTCTATTGGGAAATGTCCAGATAAATGAAAGCTGTCAAGTCTGTCAATGACTCTGCAATTTAGTGTACTTAGTCTAATGGCTAATCCAGTTTGTTCAGGAAGGACTGTTTCTGAAAGTCCCATAAACCTCAAACCAATAGTCATAAACTTTCTAAGCATTGAGCTGTCTTATTTCTGGCAGAAGGAGACCAAACAAAACCACTATAAATGGCTTAAAAACTGATTACAGTTTGCAAAAAAACCCAACCCAAAACAAACGAAGTACTTCGAGAAAGAGAATATAACCACTGTGCTTTTTATCTTTGACTTGTGCTAAATCTCAACTTAATTCTTACTGAGATATGTTTAGCTTTGTATAAGCTGCTGTTAAAATGCGGTAGCAAACACAAAAACATTTAGGTGTCAAAATTGTGGGTGCAATATGTTTTTACACAGCCATATATATATTTGATGCATACCCAATAGGTTTCATGTTTATTCTTACAAGGAAGTATACTGTACAGTATACTGAAAACTTCCTTGTAAGAATATAACATGGTATGATCTCTGGGGGTTTTCCCCCTTTTCCAGCATATGCAAAGCTATATAAAGGCAAAAGCTATAATTTCATTTATTTACTCATTTTATTTGTTCATTTAATGTACACAGTTGCTCATCTCAAACACATGATTCTGGACAGCTCGCAATCTTAAAAAACAAACTAACAAACCATTAGAGACTTTTGTAAAAATAATTGCACTGAAAAAAAACATAATGTCAGAAAGAGACGCTTATAAGCAAATACATCTTTCCATAAATCAGGGAAAGAGCTAGGCTTATAAACCTCTCTTTCTGACGTTATGCTTTTCCATTGCAATTATTTTTAAGAAGGACTATAAATGGTTGTTATTTTGTTTCTAAAGAATCATGTGTTTGAGACAGGCAGCTGTATTAATTAAACAAATAAGATTAATTATTTTTTTTAAAATTTCTTTATTGTTTTCAAAAATATTTCTCACATGTTTTGTTTAGGTTTTACAGATCTTATTCCATCTCTATTACCTTTTGTATAAATCTTTCATTTCTTTATATCTTTTATTTAATAGTATACATTCAATTATATATATATCATTGGTATAACACATCTTTGAAATAAAAGGAAAAAGGGAAAATGTTTGTACTTCGTTTCTATTGACATTTGTAAGGTATTTGTTATTCTTTCTCTATATACTGATACTTTGTACAGTATTGTAACATTTTTAGTTTTTCTTTTGAATCCATTCATGCCATTTGTACCATGATTGTTTTGATTCTTTGATTTTAGTTCCCTTAATTGAGTTTGTGATTTCATCCATCTCTACACATCTATATATTTTGTCAATAATTAAGCTTTCTGATGGAGTCTGTTCGTTTTTCCACGTTTGCGCTAGCGATATTCTAGCTGCGGTATTTATGTGAGTCTTAAGGAAGAGAGTTTGCTTAGAATAGTGTCTTTTCCAAATTCCTAGGAACATACCTTCTGGGGTATATTCTATTTTCTCTAATTCTCTATTCTAATTATTATTATTATTATTATTATTATTATTATTATTATTATTATTTAGATTTGTATGCCGCCCCTCTCTGTAAACTCGGTGCGGCTTACAGCAATAATAAAAACAATGTATAACAAATCTAATATTTAAAATATCTAAAAAACCCTTATTTAAAAAGCAAGACACACACACAAATAAATGAAACCTAAGCTTTTGCCCGTGTACTGTATAGCTTTTCATACACTGGAAAAGGGGGGAAAACGCAGGAGATCACTCCATACTTAATGAATGACAAATGCCTTACAGCATGCTGAAAACTTCCTTGTCAGAATAAAAATTAAACCTATTGTTTAGGCCTCAAATATATAAACCTGTGTAAAGGATTCATGAACAAAAAGATATAGCGGATCCACAATTTTGACACCTAAATGATTTTGAAATACATCCAAGGCATTTGAACAGATTTTGAAACAGACCTTTGACCATTTGTGGTTTTTCAAATGTGCAATTCAGAAAGGAAATGAAAATGTTCAATTTCAAAACTCAAAATTCATTTTGAAAGCTTTCTGTTAGGCTCCAGGTACCGAAGATTCTGTGACAGAATCTCTTGATTGGTTTTCCATAGGCATTGCATATAAAGCACAGAAATTGTTAAATGAAAGTGCCTGTAGTCTATCACATTAGCACCACTGAATGTTGGTTCTTAAAAACTGCCTCTTATTGAAGAACCATTATAAGTCATCCACCCAATCTTTCTGCTTGTCCAAAAGCAAGTAGAAATAATTTTTATTGCACTATGATTAACCTGATAAATCCAAGATGCACAGTGGAAAAAATATAGAAAGTGCTAAACATAGAAAAGTACAAAGATATATAAATCCAACAACAACAACAACAATAATAATAATAATAATAATAATAATAATAATAATAATAATAATAATAATTTATTAGATTTGTATGCCGCCCCTCTCCGAAGACTCCGAAGTCACAGTTTACACACACAAATTTACCAGGTATAAAACATTGCCATATATTGGCCTATTGCTATTGAAATAAATTTTGAATCCACCCAAATTTGATAGAATTGTAGTTCCTCTCTCTAATGTTTCATTATTTTAACATTGTAATACAGTGGTACCTCTACTTAAGAACTTAATTCGTTCCGTGACCAGGTTCTTAAGTAGAAAAGTTTGTAAGTAGAAGCATTTCTTTCCATAGGAATCAATGTAAAAGCAAATAATGTGTGCAAACCCATTAGGAAAGAAATAAAAGCTCGGAATTTGGGTGAAAGGAGGAGGAGGAAGAAGAGGAGGAGGACAGTCGCTGTCCAGAGTGAAGGGAGCATTTCTTTTCTCTGGGCGCTGGCAGAGGTTTATTCCCTCTCCAAGCGCCCAGAGAAAGGAAAATGCTTTGGTTGCACTCGACTGCCAAAGCACTACCGAAAGCCTCCTTTGGCAGCCCAGAAAAGCCCAAGATGGCTGGGATTAAAGGGGGAATGGCAGGAAATTGTGCCACTCTCAAATATCCTGGGAAATTTTTCCGGGCTCAGGTTCTTAAGTAGAAAATGGTTCTTAAGAAGAGGCAAAAAAATCTTGAACACCCAGTTCTTATCTAAAAAAGTTCTTAAGTAGAGGCGTTCTTAGGTAGAGGTACCACGGTATATATTGGGGTGGGTGGGTAACAATCAGTAGTAGGTTGCTACCAGTATGGTAGAGGACAGCGCACCGGTAGCTCACAGTGTGCTGCACATGCAGCTTCGGTTCTCTTGCTTGTGTTTCTTGAGGGAAGTGTTTTTAATAGGAAAATGAAGACAAGAACAAGGGGGCACAATCTGAGGTTACTTGGGGGAAAGATCAGAAGCAACGTGAGAAAATATTATTTTACTGAAAGAGGAAATAGATGCCTGGAACAAACTTCCAGCAGACGTGGTTGGTAAATCCACAGTAACTGAATTTAAACATGCCTGGGATAAACATATATCCATCCTAAGATAAAATACAGGACATAGTATGAGGCAGTGATGGCCAACCTATAGCACGGGTGCCACAGGTGGCATGCGGAGCCATATCTGCAGGCACGCAAGCTGTTGCCCTAGCTCAGTTCCAACATGCATGTGTGTACTGGCCAGTTGATTTTTGGCTTGCACAGAGGCTCTGGGAGGGCGTTTCTGGCTTCCAGAGAGTCTCCAGGGAGATGGGGGAGGGCGATTTTATCGGCCCCTGGCTCCAGAAAAGCCTTTGGAGCCTGGGGAACACAAAATACAAGCCTACTGGGCCTACCAAAGTTGGGAAACAGGTCATTTCCGGCCTGTGGAGGGCCTCCGGGGGATAAGGGAAGCTGTTTTCGCCCTCCCCAGGCATTGAATTATGGGTGTGGGCACTCACAAACGTACAATATCATGTGCACACGTTCTTTTGGCACCTGAGAGAAAAAAGGTTCACCATCCCTGGTATATGTGCAGACTAGACAGACCATGAGGTCTTTTTCTGCCGTCAATCTTCTATGTTTCTATGTTGTCTATGTTGTGCACGTGTGCATCCTAGCATATTTTTGCTTCATGCGCAGAAGCAAAATCTCGTGAGGGGAGAGATTTCTCGTGAGGGGAGAGATTTCTCGTGAGGGGAGAGATTTCTCCTGAGGGGAGAGATTTCTCGTGAGGGGAGGGATTTCTCGTGAGGGGAGAGATTTCTCCTGAGGGGAGAGATTTCTCCTGAGGGGAGAGATTTCTCCTGAGGGGAGGGATTTCTCGTGAGGGGAGAGATTTCTCCTGAGGGGAGAGATTTCTCGTGAGGGGAGAGATTTCTTGTGAGGGGAGAGATTTCTCCTGAGGGGAGAGATTTCTCCTGAGGGGAGAAATCTCATGCACGTGTGAGATTTCAGCAATTTTTTGCTTCTGCGCATGGGTGGAAGCAAAAAAACCATCAGAATCTCGCTTGCCCACATCCTCTTATGCGATTTCAGCGCGTTTTTGCCTCCCACTCATGCGCAGCAGCAAACAGACCCTGGGACAAGTGCACGCACACGCAAGAGAACCGAAGCTGTGCGCTCAGCGCAACCGGTAGTGGCGGTAATGGTAACAATCAGGCTAAAATTAAAAAGAGAACTATCCTTTATTTAGAAGACGTCTAAAAATCAGTTACGCAAAAGACAAGTAGCTAAGACTGGAGCATAGGAGAAAGCAGCAAATATTGACTAGCAAAGAGTTCCAACAGGGGAACTGAAAAAAAGAAGAAGAAAACTTTAAAAACTTCGTTATTTTCATGTGACAACAACCCTTCCCCTACCTACACCCTACTGCCATTATTTTCAGCAGGAGAAACGTCTGAGAAGTTTCAGGCTTCAAGAGCCAACAGCTTCCTCCAAGCACAACTCAGTCTGGGCACCTGGAGGAAACCCGCCAGGTGTTTCTTGAATCTTTTAGCTTACCTGTGCCAAGTGCTCTAAGGACAATGGCGATGTAAAGGAGCGAATGAGCCCTCTGCATGGCTGCCTCTCTTCCCCGTCCGCCTTTCAGTTTCTCTGCTGCTACTTCGGTACTGACAGCGGGCGATGCAGGGCAGCTGCTTATGAAATGTTGATTTTCCTCCCTCCAAAGAATTGTTGACTAACCCCACCCCTATAAAAGCAGCTGAGTTTTGGGAAATAACACAGTCGATTAAGCAATACTAGAGTTGGGAGGGAGAGGGCTGAGGCCAGAAGACCTTGGTCTGCAGGTGGAGAGGAATTCCCAAGGTTTGGGGAATGGGAATTGGGAAAATCTTATTCCTGGAGGCTGGAAAAGAGGAAAGGTCATTTGGGAAATTCCCAGATTTAATATCACAAAGGAAAGTTTCACAATTTGAATCATGCCAGAGAATCCAAATACTAAATACATACTTGGTAAAACTGAACTAACAGCGGACCCTCACTCAGTCAAAGACCTTGGAGTACTCATTTCCAATGACCTAGGTAATAGAGCCCACTGTAACAGCATTGCCAAAAAGGCTTTAAGAATTGTAAACCTAATCTTACGTAGCTTCTTCTCTAGAAACACTGATTTATTAACAAGAGCATACAAAACATTTGTCAGACCTATTCTAGAATATAGCTCACCTGTGTGGAATCCACACTGCATATCAGATATTAATACAATCGAAGGAGTCCAGAAATACTTCACAAGAAGAGTCCTTCACTCCTCCTCACATAACAAATTACCCTACTCCTCCAGACTTCAAATACTAAATCTAGAAAATTTACAACTACATTGTCTCTGAACTGATTTATTTATTTATTAAATTTGTATTTATTTATTTATTAAATTTGTATGCCGCCCCTTTCCGTAGATTTGAGGCGGCTCACAGCAACTGTTGATTTAACTGTTGTTCATAAAATCATACATCATAATGTACTCAGGTTTGGAGCGATTTACATTCAGTTTGTATCTATTACGTGCTCTTGTGTTGTTGTTGTTAAAGGTGAAGTAGTCACCTTTAACAACAACAACACAAGAGCACGTAATAGATACAAACTGAATGTAAATCGCTCCAAACCTGACTGCAGAAAATACGATTTCAGCAATAGAGTGGTCACCGCCTGGAACTCATTACCTGACTCTGCTGTTGCTTCCCCCAACCCCAAAATCTTCAACCTTACATTATCTACAATTGACCTCTCCCCTTTTCTAAGAGGTCTGTAAGGGGTGTGCATAAGTGCACTTATGTGCCTAATGTCCCTGTCCTACCCTATAATAATAATAATAATAATAATAATAATAATAATAATAATAATAAAAAATTTATTGTCATTGTCAAAAACAACGAATTGCCATTGGCAACGAAAGTCGTGTGACACCCAGAGACCAGTCCCACCATACATAAAATCAGAATAGGTAAATTTAAAAATAGAATAAAAAATAGAATAAATGTCCCACCCACTACAAATTCCCCACCCTGAACCACTCAACCATCTACATGACAAACCGAGAAATATTGTCCAACAGTTCACTGATGATGACCCTTTAGTTCGTTGTTAAGTGCGAGTATAAATCTGGGATAAAAACTATTCAGGAAACGTGTGGTCTGAGTTCTAGTTGTTCTGTATCTTCTGCCAGAAAGCAACAGTTCAAAGAGATTGTGAGCAGGATGAGAAGAGTCTTTGAGAATATGCACCTTCCTAGAACAGCAAGATGTGAAGATGTCATCCAGGGCGGGTAGCTGGAGCCCAATGATGTTCTGGGCAGTTTTAATAATTCTCTGTAGAGCTTTTTTGTTCGCTACAGAGCTGCTCCCTAACCAAGCTAGAATGCCGTATGTCAAGACACTCTCAATGGTGCTGCGATAGTAGGACAACAGTAGATGCTGAGATAAATTTATCTTCCTGAGCATTCTCAGGAAGTACAGCCTCTTTTGTGCCTTCTTCACAAGCATGTTAACATTCATAGTCCATGAGAGGTCTTCTGAGATATAAGTGCCCAGAAATTTGAAACTACCTTATTATCCTTTCTATTACTATGTTCTACTTATGTTATGTTATGTTAATATGTACTATAATACTATACTTGTTTGACAAATAAATAAAAATAAACAAATAAACAAACAAACAAACAAACAAACAAATAAATAAATAAATTTTATTCCAGTGTATCAGGTCCCAGCTATTGCTAAGCAATGGATCTAGCTTGGTGCCCAGGCACATGGTTCTTATTCACCAACTCCCCCAGACAGCCCCCCTCCTTGTTTGCTCTTCCAGTCTTCCACTATATATCAAGCCAAACTACAACAATTTTTTGGCATGTGACAATCAAACATAATTAATTTTAAAAAAAATTTAAAAGCTTAAATATCTATAATGCAGTAAAATCTCTCACAATTTGAAAGAATACAAGAAAAAAATGTAAGTAATCTTGTTATTCCTTTCGTTTACTGGATATACAAAATAAAACGTTATTCTTTATTCTTCAGGGCACCAGAGGACCGGACAACGGCTGGAAGCTGACCAAGGAGAGATTCAACATGGAGATAAGGAGGAACTTCCTGACGGTCAGAGCGATCAACCAATGGAACAACCTACCAGCGGACGTTGTGAACTCCAACACTCTGGACATTTTTAAGAGAAGATTGAACTGCCACTTGACTGGTGTACTATAGGGTTCCTGCTTGGGCAGGGGGTTGAAGTCGATGGCCGTCATGGTCCCTTTCAACTCTAACAATAACTAACTAGCTAGCTAGCTAGCTAGATTGATAGATAGATAGATAGATAGATAGATAGACAGACAGACAGACAGACAGACAGACAGACAGACAGACAGACAGACAGACAGACAAACAAAACAAACAAACAAACAAATAAATAAATAAATAAAATTGTTGTCTAGTAATTAACTTTGGACAATTTATGATTTAGCCAATATGATTGAAATTAATAAAGATTAAGATTTAGGTAACAATGATATAACATAGCAATGTAAAACTAGTAGGCTGATAAAATATTTTTTTCTAAAAAGCTGTAACAATAATGTCAACAGGTAGGTTGGCAAATGTGTAAATTGCTGAGTGTTTAAGACTTGATATATAACTGTAATTATGAATGATGATATCTATATGTCTGTATAAGTAGTGTTCTGTTTTTGTTTTTGTTTTTGTCTTTGTTTGTTTTATGGAATTTGTGTATTTTTCTTAATGTAAATAATTAATAAAGATTATTTTTAAAAAACATACTTTCTAAAGACAACAGTTCTTTATCTGCATGGACTATGAGCACAATACAAAGTCTAGTTGACTTAGACTCAGGGTAATTGATCTCAGGATTGCCTGGGAAGAGGCAGTGCCAACAAAAGCATGAAAGGAGCACACGGTCTTTCAAAACAATCAGAAAGGTGGAGTTTCATGGCAATATTAATCCGGAAAAGCTTGGACAAGCATTTCTCTGAAATGGCCATGATGGTGAACCTATGGCACGTAGGCCACAGGTGGCTCACGGAGCTATATTATCATCATTATTATTATTATTATTATTATTATTATTATTATTATTATTATTATTATTTGTGGTTGGCTCTGGCCCAGCTCCTGCCCCAGGGAATGGGGGGGTGGATGCTGGGGAAAATTCAACATGTCACAGGCCTGTGTTATTGCCGACAGAATCAGTTCAGAGTTTAGTTGCCTCGGACAAAGAAGAAGGTGGGAATGACTCGGCAGAGGAGGGCTTGGCACACAGCCCAGGCAGTCAATCTCCCTTATCTTCCGTTGATTCAGATGATGACATTTTGGACCCACGCGAGTGCAGAATTATGCGTAGAAGAGACCAAGTAAGAACATATTACTTGTTATTTATTGTTATAAATTGTTTTTATTCTGTTGTGAGCCACCCCGAGTCTGCGGAGAGGGGCGGCATACAAATCTAAATAATAAATAAATAAAATAAATATTACAGGAAATAAGGGAGGCCACCTGTGTTTGGGAGGGGCTCCAGTAATTAGGGTTGCTGCTATAAATAGCAGCATGTGGGTTTGGCCGTTGTGGAAGAATATCTGATCGGAATTCGTCAGGAAACTTGTGTTGCTGGACTTTGTTGCTTTTTCACGCCTTTGAAACCAAAGCAGAGCAATGTGTGTGTGTGTGTTTCACTTCGTTGGAAGAAGAAGGGATGTGAAATGTCTTCACAGCTGCTAGCTAAGTACTTAATGACTGCTTAAAGGAAATTGTACAGACTACCTGGTTGTTTTGGGAAGAGTGCTCTTTGCAATACAAAAAGAGTGCTTAGTTTATTTTGAATTTTGTGATAAAGAACATTGTTTTGAATTTTCAAATGTGTGTGTGTCTGAAATTTGTACCCTTGAATTTTCAGGAGGCTCCTATCAGAGAGCCCGGCAGAACAATAATAATAATAATAATAATAATAATAATAATAATAATAATAATAATAATAATAATAAGATTTGTATGCCGCCCCTCTCCGGAGACTCGGAGCGGTTTACAACAACAATACATAGTACAAATCTAATGGTTAAAAAGGAACAGTTAAAACCCTCATTATAAAAACAGTCACGCATCCCAAACAAACATAAAATGAAACGGCCCGGGGAAATCAATTTCCCCATGCCTGGCGGCAAAGATGGGTTTGTAGGAGTTTGCAAAAGGCAAGTAGGGTGGGGGCAGTTCTGATCTCCGGAAGGAGTTGGTTCCAGAGGGTTGGGGCTGCCACAGAGAAGGCTCTTCCCCCAGGCTGCGCCAGATGACATTGTTTCATCGACAGGACCCAGAGAAGGCCAACTCTGTGGGACCTAATCGGTCACTGAGGGCATGTGAGGTTTTGTCCTATGCCAGCTCCAGTTCACATGTGCATGCTAGCTAGCTGTTTTTTCGGCTTTTCGGAGGGCGGGGGGAGGCCATTTTCTCCCTCCCTAGGATTCAGGAAAGCCTCCGGAGGCTGTGAATAGTGAAAAATGGACCCAAGGGGCCAGTGACGGGCTCCTACAGGTACGGTGAGAAACGCAGTACCGGTAGTAAAATTTGGAGCTGCACCCCAGAGCACCCAATTTGCACTGAAAGATGTTGAAACAAAATGCATAAGCCACACCCACAGTGTGGTAGTAAAAATTTTGGTAGCCCTTCACTGCAAAGGGCAAACCAGAAGTTTGGAAATGAGTCCGTCTACCTATCTACTCTCTCTGGTTACCTAGCTATCTTAGTACAGTGGTACCTCGACATACGAGTTTAATTCGTGCCAGAGCCAAGCTCGTATGTCGATCAATTCGTATCTCGAACAAATGCATTTAGATTTGGCTTTTCGCGCCGAGATAACTGGAAAAAATGGAATATTTGCACCACCTAGTGGACGCTCGGCTCATATCCCGAATTTGAGCTTGGGTGTCGAACAGAAATTTTGCTC
The DNA here is from genome assembly GCF_031021105.1 of Erythrolamprus reginae. NCBI lineage: Eukaryota > Metazoa > Chordata > Lepidosauria > Squamata > Dipsadidae > Erythrolamprus > Erythrolamprus reginae. The sequence goes on along the minus strand of NC_091951.1, from coordinate 33,157,267 downwards.
GCGTCTCAGCTCGTAACTTGGAATACTCGCATGTGGAGCAGCTCGTATCTAGAAGTACTACTGTATTGAAAAATACCACAAGGAAAAACAGGTATGGTATATAGGTGTACCTGGGTTACTAGTAGTAACCATGAGAGGGATCCTGGAGTCCTAGTGGACAATCACTTAAACATGAGCCAGCAGTGTGCAGCAGCTGCCAAAAAAGCCAACACAGTTCTATGCTGCATTAACAGAGGGATAGAATCAAGATCACCTGAAGTATTAATACCACTTTATAAGGCTTTGGTAAGGCCACACTTGGAATACAGTGATCCCCCGGTTATTGCGTTCCCGACCATTGCGAACAGGCTAATTTGCGATTTTTCAACCCGGAAGTAAAAACACCATCTGCGCATGCGTGCCCTTTTTTCTATGGGCACGCATGCGTAGATGGCGCCGGGCAGATCAGCTGCTGGGCGGCTTCCCTGGGTCTTCCCTCTCTTGCTGGCGGGAGGGCGAAGCCCCCCCCCAGCACCCGCTCGCCCGCCGTTCGCCCGGCCACCCACCGCTCGCCGCTCGCCCACCCTTCGCCCGGCCACCCGCCGTTCGCCACTCGCCCGCCCTTTGCCCTTCGCCCTTCGCCCGGGAAGTTCGCCAGGAGTCAGCGGAGAAGCCGCGCGCCTGTTTTAAAACGACGTTTTAAAACATGCGCGCCGCTTCGCAGCTGTCTCCTGAAGCCGAACGCTAACTTCCGCGTTCGGCTTCAGGAGACAGCTGCGAAGCGGCGCGAGTGTTTTAAAACATCGCAGCCAGCCTGGGGGGCTCAGGGGCTTGCCCCCGAGCCCCCCAGGCCGGCTGCGACGTTTTAAAACACGCGCGCGGCTTCTCCGCTGACTCCTGGCGAACTTCCCCGCTTTAGGAGTCAGCAGAGAAGCGGCGCACCTGTTTTAAAACGATCGGAGCCGGCCTGGGGGGGCTTTCCAGCAACCCCCAGGCCGGCTTCGATCGTTTAAAAACAGGTGCGTCGCTTCTCCGCTGACTCCTAAAGCGGGGAAGTTCGCCAGGAGTCAGCGGAGAAGCCTCGCTGCTGCGGCGGAAGTAAAAACACCATCTGCACATGCGCAGATGGTGTTTTTACTTCCGCAGCGCTACTTCGTGAAAACCCGCTCATTGCGGGGGGTCCTGGAACGGAACCCTCGCAATGATCGGGGGATCACTGTACTGCATTCAGTTTTGGTCGCCATGATGTAAAAAAAGATGTTGAGACTCTAGAAAAAGTGCAGAGAAGAGCGACAAAGATGATTAGGGGATTAGAGACTAAAACATATGAAGAATGGTTGCAAGAACTGGGCATGGCTAATTTAATTTAAAAAAGGACTAGGGTGACATGATAGCATGTCCCAATATCTCAGGGGTTGCCACAAAGAAGAAGGAGTCAACTTATTCTCCAAAGAACCTGAAGTTAGAACAAGAAGCAATAGGTGGGAACTAAACAAGGAGAGAAGTAATTTAGAACTAAGGAGAAATTTCCTGAAAGTAGGAACCATTAATCAGTGGAACAGCTTGCCTCCAGAAGTTCTGAATGCTCCAACATTGGCAGTTTTTAAGATGATGTTGGATAACCATCTGTCTGAAGTAGTGTAGGGTTTCCTGCCTAAGCAGGGGGTTGAACTAGAAGACCTCCATGGTCCCTTCCAACTCTGTTGTTGTTGTTGTTGTTAATACCCATTTATAATGCCTTGGTAAGACCACCCATGGAAAACTGCATTCAGTTCTGGTCGCCACAATGTAAGAGATGTTGAGACTCTAGAAAGAGTGCAGAGAAAGGCAACAAACTTTATTAGGGGAGGCTAAACATATGAAAAACGGTTGCAGGAACTGGGTATGTCTAGTTTAAGGAAAAGGAAGACCAGGGGAGACATGAGAGCAGTTGTTTCAATCTTTGATGGACTGCCACAAAGAAGAAAGAGTCAATTTATTCTCCAAGCCACCAGAAGGCAAGACAAGAAGCAATGGACTGATGGAAACTAAACAAAGGAGAGAAGCAACATAGAATTAAGGGAAAACTTCTTGACTGTTAGAACAATTAATCAATGGAACTGTTTGCTCTAACTGGAAGTTTTTAGAGAGAGATTGGATAACTGTTTGTCTGAAATTTATTTATTTATTTATTTATTTATTTATTTATTTATTTTGTCAAACAATTATAGGGGGATAATTTGTACAAATAAAACATTAGATAAGTAATGATAAAAAGTAACAAAACAAGACAATAGGACAGGGACAGTAGGCACAATGGTGTGCTTATGCACACCCCTTACAGACCTCTTAGAAAGGGGGAGAGGTCAATTGTAGATAGTCTAAGGTTAAAGGTTTTGGGGTTAGGAGTAGAAACCACAGAATCAGGTAGTGCATTCCAGGCATTGATTACTCTGTTGTTGAAGTCGTATTTTTGCAGTCAAGTTTGGAGCGGTTGACATTTAGTTTAAATCGATTTCGTGCTCGTGTGTTGTTGCGGTTGAAGGTGAAGTAGTCGTTAACAGGGAGGACATTTTGATATATGGTTTTATGAACTACAATTAAGTCGGAACGGAGACGACGGAGTTGTAGGGTTGTCTAAACCAAGAATTTCAAGTCTGTCGGAGTAAGGTATTTTGTTGTGAGAAGAGGAGTGAAGGACTCTTCTTGTGAAATATTTCTGGACTCTCTCAATTGTGTTGATGTCAGATATGCAATGTGGGTTCTATACAAGCGAGCTGTATTCTAGGATTGGTCTGACAAATGTTTTGTAAGCTCTTGTTAGCAGTTCAAAATTACCAGAGAAGAAGCTGCGAAGGATTAGGTTAACAATTCTTAAAGCCTTTTTGGCAATGTTGTTGCAGTGGGCTGTAGGACTTAAGTCATTGGATATGAGTATTCCAAGGTCTTTGACAGATTGAGAGTTAGTGTTAGTGATTGAGAGTTAGTGTTTCCTGCCTAAGCAAGGGGTTGGACTAGAAGACTTCCAAGGTGCAGAATGCAGCTGCGAGAGCAATCATGGGCTTTCCCAAAAATGCCCATGTTACACCAACACTCTGCAGTCTGCATTGGTTGCCGATCAATTTCCGGTCACAATTCAAAGTGTTGGTTATGACCTATAAAACCCTTCATGGCATCGGACCACAATATCTGCGAGACCGCCTTCTGCTGCACGAATCCCAGCGACCGATTAGGTCCCACAGAGTGGGCCTTCTCCGGGTCCCGTCAACTAAATAATGTCGTTGGCGGGCCCCAGGGGAAGAGCCTTCTCTGTGATGGCCCCGACTCTCTGGAACCAGCTCCCTCCAGAGATTAGAACTGCCCCTACCCTCCTTGCCTTTCGTAAACTCCTCAAAACCCACCTTTGTCATCAGGCATGGGGGAATTGAGATATCTCCCCCGGGATCTATACAATTTATGTATGGTATGTTTGTATGTATGTCTGCTTAAAAAATGGGTTTTTAAAAATATTTTAAATTGTAAATTATTAGATTTGTTATGAACTGTTTTATCGTGTTGTGAGCCGCCCCCAGTCTACGGAGAGGGGCGGCATACAAATCTAATAAATAAATAAGTAAATAAGTAAATAAGTAAATAAGTAAGTAAGTAAGTAAGTAAGTAAGTAAGTAAGTAAGTAAGTAAGTAAGTAAGTAAGTAAGTAAATAAGTAAATAAGTAAATAAGGAAAGAAAGAAAGAAAGAAAGAAAGAAAGAAAGAAAGAAAGTCCCTTCCAACTCTGTTATTTTGTCCCATGTGGAGGAAAGTGAGAGCTTCTGAGATTGAAATTTTGCATTTCATTCATCCAAATTTGATCCAAAAATCCATGCAGATTTTTCAGAATTGTGTACAATTGCTCCCCGCTCCCATTTTTTTGGGCTTGCTGGAAATACCAATAAGATATGATTGACTCCCAAGTTTTCCTTTTGCCACATTTAGTGGTAATAAAAGTAAATTATAGAAATGGAGGAGAGCTTTGTCTTGCAAAGGCCTATTGTGTCCATTTGCACTTTTATCTTTTTTTCCCTTGACAAACAATTGGACAACCAAACCCTGACCTTCTTATCAAATGTTGGCCTGATGAAAGCAGTTGTTGGCCAAATGGGCTGATCTATACAATACAATACAATAGCAATACAGCCCATGTAGTAGTAGGGCTGCCTTGCTATTATCTTTCTTAGCTTTCTCATCTTCCCATTTTTACTACTATGTTCTCCTATTGATATGTTATGATATGTCAGTTGTTCAATCAATAAATCAGAACAGAGCTGGAAGGGATCTTGGAGCCTCAATGGCGCAGTGGTTAGAGTGCAGTATTGCAAGTTACTTCTGCTGATCACCCGTTTCCAGCACTTTGGCAGATCGAATCTCAGTAGGCTCAAGGTTGACTCAGCCTTCCAGCCTTCCAAGGTCGGTAAAATCAGGACCCAGATTGCTGGGGGCAATATGCTTACTCTCTGTAAGCCAAAATATGCTTACTCTCTCTAAACTGCTTAGAGAGGGCTGTAAAGCACTGTGAAGCGGTATACAAGCCCAAATGCTAATGCTAAACATATTAAAGGGTTAAATAAGGTTCAGGAGGGAAGTGTTTTTAATAGGAAAGTGAACACAAGAACAAGGGGACACAATCTGAAGTTAGTTGGGGGAAAGATCAAAAGCAACATGAGAAAATATTATTTTACTGAAAGAGTAGTAGATCCTTGGAACAAACTTCCAGCAGACGTGGTAGATAAATCCACAGTAACTGAATTTAAACATGCCTGGGATAAACATATATCCATCCTAAGATAAAATACAGAAAATAGTATAAGGGCAGACTAGATGGACCATGAGGTCTTTTTCTGCCGTCAGACTTCTATGTTTCTATGTTTCTATGCTATTGCTATCCAATCCAACCCCCTGAAAAAGCATGGGACCTAATAAAATTTCTGACAAGTGGTTGTCCAGTCTCTTCTTAAAAACCTCCAGTGATGAAGCACCCACAATATCTGATGCCAAAGCTGTTCCACTGGTTAACATTGTTCCATGTGTTGCATGGCTTTTAAATGATGGGTTTTTAGATGCCTTTTAACGTTAGATTTGTTTACATTGTCACACTGTTTTATTATTGTTGTGATGCCACCCCTTTCTGAGGACTCCCCATATAGATCCCCATGCCACTTATGCAGTGAAGGGCTACCAAAATTTTTACTACCATGCTGTGGGCATGGCTTATGCAGGTGGTCCTGCATTTTCTTTCAACATCTTTCAGTGCAAATTGGGTGCTTTGGGATGGAGCTTCATTTTCGCTACCCCACTGCGTTCCCTCCCCTGTCCGGGCAGCAACCCACCCCTACACCTGTGGCGCATGTGCCATAGATTTGTCATCATGACGATAGGTTATTTCAACACTGTTGGTTGTGTTGTTCTCTTAAAAAATGGAATTGTGGTGTTTTCAGAGCTATTAAGTTGGATTGTTAAAATGGTGGTCTTTAACTTTCTTCACTGTCCATAAATAAATTAAAAAACCCAGGTCTGCCAGGTTTGAAAAGATATTACCCAATTCCCTGATTTTAATCAGTGCTTTCAAGAATGTAGCATTTCCACATAACATTTTAAGACTGGGTAACCCCAAGACCATTAGATGGAACTATTCCAGACAACGTCTGGTAAGCCAAACACTCCAGTGTTCTTTGGGTGTTTGTGTGTGTCTGGTTTTATTTATATAAGTCATTTGACTTGTTTCTTGGGATTTTTTTTTTAAAACTTTTTTTAATCTCTGATGCAATAAATGTCTAACTTTACTATCCTTAAAAAGAAAAGAAGGTGAGAAATCCATTGTTTGGGGCAAGGATGTGGGATTTTCTCAGTCCTTCTCCTGGATAATCCTGGTTCTATGGGGTCCCAAGTCCAACTGCTGCTGTCCATGTTTGAAGAGTCATTTATTTACAAGTTTTATACAGGTAGCCTTCTACTTGCAATTAGTGATGGGTGAACCCAATGGTGTTCAGGTTCGGCAAATTCTGCCGAATTTTACACAAAATTCAGCCGAATCCAAACAGAACCCGAACTCAAACCCGAACAGGGAATCCCTCCCATGAATAGATTCCGGGGGTGGAGCTTTGATGTCACCGGCAGGTTGCTAAGGACGCCAAGGTGATCACTTCCTGGATTCCATGGAATCCAGGAAGTGATCACCTTGGCGTCCTTAGCAACCTACCGGTGATGTCAAAGCTCCGAATGCCAAACATGACCCCGAACTTTGCTTGAAGTTTGGAAAAATTTCGTGTTTGTGTTCGGCATACCGAACACCGCAAAATTTGGTACGGACCCGAATTGTGCGGGTTCATTTCGCCCATCACTACTTGCAATCATTCATTAAGTCTTCGGAGAGGGGCAGCAAACAAATCTAATAAATTATTATTATTATAATTATTATTATAATAGAATAACGGAGTTGGAAGGGACGTTGGAAGCAGGAGTGAAATCCAGCAGGTTCTGACAGGTTCTGGAGAACCGGTAGCAGAAATCTTTGAGTAGTTCAGAGAATTGGCAAATACTACTTCTGGCTGGCCCCAGAGTGGGGTGGGAATGGAGATTTTGCAATATCCTTCCCCAGAGGTGGTGGGGAGGGAATGGGGATTTTGAAGTATCCTTCCCCCAAGATGGTGAGACCACACTTGGAGTACTGTGCACAGTTCTAGTCGCCGCACCTCAAGAAGGATGTAATGGAACTGGAAAAGGTGCAAAAAAGGGCAACAAGAATGATAAAGGAAATGGAGCACCTCTCTTATGATACCAGGTTGCAACGCCTTGGTCTCTTCAGCCTTGAAAGATGGCGTTTAAGGGGTGACTTGATCGAAGTGTATAATATCATGCATGGGATACAAAAGGTGGATAGAGAAAAAATATTTTATTATACAGTAGTACCTCATCTTACAAACTTAATTGGTGCCGGAAGGTGGCTCGTAAGGCGAAAAGTTCGTAAGATGAAACATTGTTTCCCATAGGAAACAATGTAAAACGAATTAATGCGTGCAAGAAAAAAAAACAACGATGCCCGGCTGTCACCTTTTGAAACAGCCGGGCACTTCTCAGCATTCTCCCAATGCCGAACCTGGAAGTTTGGCAAAAGTTCGGGTTTGGGTGGCCGCCGAGAAGCCCGGCTGCCCAGCTTTCATCTTTTGAAACAGCCAGGGGTCTTCTTGGCGTTCTCCTCAACGCCGAACCCGGAAGTTCGGCAAAAGTTCGGGGTCGGCGTTTGGGTTCAGGAGGACGCCGAGAAGCCCCGCCGCCCGCTGTTAGCTTTTAAAAAGAGCCGCGGAGCTGTCGGGATGGTCGGGAGGCTGGAAAGGAGGTGGGGAATCCCAATAGGGAATTCCATGGCCGGAGCTTTGACATCACAAAGACGTCCTTCCTGGCCGGCCGAAGTTCCAGGTTCAGAGTTCGGGCGGCGGGTTTGTAAGATGGAAAAAGTTCGGAAGAAGAGGCAAAAAATTTCCGAACTCCGGGTTTGTATCTCGAATTGTTCGTATGGCGAGGGATTCGTATCACGAGGTACCACTGTACTCATACTTATACTTCTGAGATGGTTGTACCTCTTTCTTTTGTTGTGAGCCACTCCAAGTCCACGGAGAGGGGTGGCATACAAATCTAATAAGTTGTTGTTGTTGTTGTTGTTGTTGTTATTATTATTATTATTATTATTATTATTATTATTATTATTCTAATAGCAATAACACTTAGGCTTATATAGCTATTCACAGGGCTTTACGACAGGCTTTTCAGTGGTTTAGAGTCAGTCCTGACCCCAGCCATCTGTGTCCTCATTTTACCAATCTCTGAAGGATGTTTGTTTAAAGGAAAAGGGGGGACATGATAGAAACATTTAAATATGTTAAAGGGTTAAATAAGGTCCAGGAGGGAAGTGTTTTTAATAGGAAAGTGAACACAAGAACAAGGGGACACAATCTGAAGTTAGTTGGGGGAAAGATCAAAAGCAACATGAGAAAATATTATTTTACTGAAAGAGTAGTAGATCCTTGGAACAAACTTCCAGCAGACGTGGTAGATAAATCCACAGTAACTGAATTTAAACATGCCTGGGATAAGCATATATCCATCCTAAGGTAAAATACAGAAAATAGTATAAGGGCAGACTAGATGGATCATAAGGTCTTTTTCTGCCGTCATACTTCTATGTTTCTATGTTTCTATGTTTCTATGTAAATGGTTACCTTTTTTTTTGGTTCTCTTTCTGCCCCAGCTAAAATCCTTCCCACCTATGATTACAGTTTAGTTTGCTGTCCTCACTTTGTTGTTTTCCCCCCTCTCTTTTCTTTCTTACTGGCCACACGTGATGGCGCATTATGTGCCCACTTGTTTAGAATGTTTTTATTATTAGGAAAAGAACCCTTTTCTTTGCATAGTTACTTTGCTGTTGAACCAGACAGGTAATGTGTATTTTCTGGGTTTGCTTTTGATTGAAAACTGTTTCTTTTAACTTTTACATTGAGAGCTTGAATTATTAACAGATGGAAGACTGAATCAACTTTCAGCAGATCAGAATTGAACTCTTGGCAGGCAGCAGAGTTAGCCTGCAATGCTGTATTCTGACCACTTCCCCACCACCTCTCCTAATTGTCAGGAAATTTCTCCTTGGTTCTAGGTTGGTTGTCTCTTGGATTGGTTTCCAACCATTGCTTTTTGTGGTACCTTTAGATGCTTTGGAGAATAGGTTGACTCTTGCCTGCTTTATGGCAGCCTCTTAGATATTGGAACACTGTTCAAATTAAACAAAGCCACAATGAAAAAAGTGTCTTATGGTCACTTTCACACTTATGACCATTGTAGCATGTTTAAAATTTGGACAACTGGCATGTATTTATGAGCTGCAGAAAAAACAATTGCTGCCAACCTGCCTCCCATTGAGGACCTGCATATTGCACCAGTCAAAAAAAAGGGCAGTGAAAATATTTACTGACCCCTCACATCCAGGACATAAACTGTTCCAACTCCTATCCTCAGAACATTGCTACAGAGCACTGCACACCAAGACAACTAGACACAAGAACATTTTTTTCCTGAATGCCATCACTCTGCTAAACAAATAATTCCCTCAACACTGTCAAAATGTTTACTAAATCTGCACTACTGGTTTTTTTCTCATCATTCCTATCACCCATCTCCTCCAACTTATGACTGTATAACTGTAATTTATTGCTTGTATCCTTAAGATTTTTATTAATATTGATTGTTTCCTCATTGCTTATTTGACCCCTAATCATTAAGTGTTGTACCACATGATTCTTGACAAATGAATCTTTTTCTTTTATGTACACTGAGAGCATATGCACCAAAGACAAATTCCTTGTGTGTCCAATCACACTTGGCCAATAAAGAATTCTATTCTATATTCTACTCTATTCTGTTTTGTTCTATTCTATTCTATACTATTCTATTCTATTCTATTCTGACATACTGAGCAAAGACACATACAAGTATTCCTCGATTTACAAAACTTCATTTGGTGACTGTTCAAGTATCATTCTTCAGTGCCGTTGTAACTTTGAACAGTCACTAAAGAAACTGTCATAAATCGAGGACTGCCTGTATTCCAGCTCCATCCAAAACAGCCTTAAGGTTTCTCAAATCTTGCACTGACAAAGCAGAACCAGGATCAAAATGGCAACGAGAAGAAATAATTTCATGCCAGTATACTTTTCGGCTTTGGGGATATGTATGGAGACAACTTCCACTTAACAGTGGGGGGGGGGGGGAATGCAAAGTGTCTATTAGACAAAATCATAGCCAACACTTTTCTTTTGACTTCCTGAAACTACATGCAGAAACCACTCTACTTCAATAGTGGGTTTCGATTACCTTTGCCACCAGTTTGCTACTGGAAGCATGCGTGTGTGTGTATGGGGCACTTCTGCACACGCACAGAAGCTTCTGCACATGCGCAGACACACAGAGATGGGTGGGCGGAGTCTTCTGCTGTCACCAGGCAAACCAGAAGCAACCCACCACTGCTCCATTTCACTTAAATATTATACAGTGGTACCTCTACTTAAGAACTTAATTTGTTCCATGACCAGGTTCTTAAGTAGAAACATTTGTAAGTAGAAGCCATTTTTTCCATAGGAATCAATGTAAAAGCAAATAATGCGTGCAAACCCATTAGAAAAGATATAAAAGCTTGGAATTTGGGTGGGAGGAGGAGGAGGAAGAAGAGGAGGAGGACAGTCGCTGCCCAGAGTGAAGGGAGCGTTACTTTTCTCTGTGCGCTGGCAGAGGTTTATTCCCTCTCCAAGTGCCCAGAGAAAGGAAAACGCTCCATTCGCTCTGAGCTGCCAAATCCTCCTTAAGCACCACCGAAAGGCTCCTCTGGCAGCCCAGAAAAGCCTGAGATGGCCAGGATTAAAGGGGGAATGGCAGGAAACTATCTGGGCCTTTGTGCCTTTCTCAAATTTTGGGGGAAATTTTTCCAGGCTCGGGTTCTTAAGTAGAAAATGGTTCTTAAGAAGAGGCAAAAAAATCTTGAACACCCGGTTCTTCTCTATAAAAGTTATTAAGTAGAGGAGTTCTTAGGTAGAGGTACCACTGTATTCTGGATGAAAAAAAATCTCCTCATAATATATCTATTGGGTTATTCCTTTATTTTTAGGGGGGGGGAATTAGGGACATCTATGATTAATGTTGTGTTTTCTGGGTCACTTTTCTCTTTGTTTTCTATTGCTTTTTTAAAAATGATGTCCAGGTTTAAAATGTAATTGTGAAACTAAACAAGGACATTCACAAATTGTGTGTATACATGTGAGTCCAGTAAGTTCAGATGGCAGCCACAACTTCACAGCCAGGAGAACTGCCCTTCCCATGGATGTCATAGACTAGAGTCTAATCAGAACAGAGATAGCAAAGTTTGTTACATAGCGCCAGAAACCGAAACAAACCATTTCCAGCACTTTCATATTTTTGAAGCAGGAAACAGGATTCTTTTAATTCAAAAGTGATTTGACTTATTTATGGCTTCCTGGGGATTTCTAATCTCTTATCATGAATCCCTGAGTCATTTGTTTGCTCAAATACCTTTCTTTTCTCACAAAGGCCTAATTTTCAAATTTCCATTGTTTTTTTTTGGGGGGGGGGGGGCGACTTTAATCCTCTCAGACAAGGTCTGCAACTTGAGTGTCCTCCTGGATCCACAGGAGACTATCATCTCTTGGCTGTGACCATGGGGACCATGGGGACCTTTGCCCAGGTCCACCTGGTATACTAGTTGCGATCCTATTTGGACCAGGAAGCCTTGCGCAATCACTCAGGCCCTCATCACCTCCCATCTTGATTATTGCAATGCGCTCTACATGGGGTTAGCCTTGAAGAGTGTTCGGAAACTGCAGATAGTCCAGAATGTGGCCACACGAGCTCTCATGGGTGTATCTTGGTACACCCATATAACACCAATGCTCCGCATGCTGTACTGGCTACCGATTAGTCTCCGGTCACAATTCAAGGTGTTGGTTATCACCTATAAAGCCCTACATGGCTTAGGACCAGACTATTTACGGGACAGTCTCCTGCCACATACTGCCAGAGAGCAATCATGGGCTTCCCTAGGTATGCCCATGTTTCACCAACACTCCGCAGTCTGCATTGGTTGCCGATCAGATTCCGGTCACAATTCAAAGTGTTGGTTATGACGTTTAAAGCCCTTCATGCCATTGGACCAGAATGTCTCCGGGACCGCCTTCTGCCGCACAAATCCCAGCGACCAGTTAGGTCCCACACAGTTGGCCTTCTCAGGGTCCCGTCGACTAAACAATGTTGGCTGGTGGGACCCAAGGGAAGAGCCTTCTCTGTGGCGGCCCCGACCTTCTGGAACCAGCTCCCCCTGGATATTAGGATTGCTCCCACTCTCCTTGCCTTTCGTAAACTATTTAAAACCCATCTCTGCCGTCAGGCATGGGGGAATTGAGACATCTCCCCCAGGCCTATATAATTTATGCATGGTATGCTGTCTGCATGTTTTTTAAATTATGGGTTTTTAGATATTTTTAAGTATCAGACTTGTACTATACATTGTTCTTTATTATTGTTGTGAGCTGCCCTAAGTCTGCGGAGAGGAGCGGCATACAATCTAATTAATAATAATAATAATAATAATAATAATAATAATATAATATAATATAATTAATATAATATAATATAATAATATCCCACAGGATCTTTTAAAATATTGACTAATTAGACATACCATATAAATTAGATAAATGCCATTTATATTCGTTAAAATCAACTATGACTCTACCAAGAGCAAACAAAACCAAAGGGAAGTTTACTCCATCCACATATTCAAATCAGAGGTCATTTGTTATTGTTATACCAGTCAATTAGCTGCCCCCCTTCTTCTTTTCTTACCTTTACAATCTTTTCTTACTATCTATATTATATTTCTGTTTATCTTTTCCTTCCTTTCTATTTCTTTTCTTATTTTGTCTTTCAATGATATTTATAATTGTGCTAATAGTTATTATACGTGCTGTTTTCTACTCTGTCATTCTTTTAATGTATATATGCAATAAAGATTATTTTAAAATGAAAAAAAAAAGATCCCACAGGGTTGGTTTTCTCCAGGTCCCGTCGACTAAGCAATGCAGGTTGTTGGGACCACGGAGGAGGGCCTTTTTGGTGGCTGCCCCAGCTCTATGGAACCAACTCCCCCCCCCCCCAATGTCTGTACTGCACTACTGGCCTTCCAGAAAACTGCAAAGACATGGCTTTGCCGGCAGGCCTGGGTGCCGTGAATATTAACATCTGTCACGGCCGAAATATGTTGATTGGTATGCGTGTTGTTTGATAGGATTATATGGTGGGTTTTATAATGGGGTTTTATAATTGGTATTTATTTGACTTCTTACTTTTTTTATTGTATTGTATTTTACTTTGTTGTAAGCCGCCCTGAGTACCAAGATATTGGGTGGCATAAAAATCTAAATACAGTGGTACTTCTACTTACAAACCTAATTCGTTCCATGACCAGGTTCTTAAGTAGAAACGTTTGTAAGAAGAAGCAATTTTTCCCACAGGAATCAATGTAAAAGCAAATAATGTGTGCGATTGGGGAAACCACAGGGAGGGTGGAAGCCCTGTTTCCTCCCAGGAGATTCCTAGGGAGGCCCCACAGAGGCTTCTCCCTGCCTTTTCCGGCCCTGTTTTCTCCCAGGAGATTCCTAGAGAGGCCCCATGGAGGCTTCTCCCTGCCTTCTCTGGTTACAGTTTCAGAGGCTTGGGTTTCTAAGAGTCAAAAGAAGAGGCAAAAAAATATTGAACACTCAGTTCTTATCTAGAAAAGTTCGTAAGTAGATGCGTTTGTAGGTAGAGGCACCACGGTAGGTAGGTAGGTAGGTAGATAGATAGATAGATAGATAGATAGATAGATAGATAGATAGATAGATAGATAGATAGAGATACATAGATAGATAGATATAGATAGATAGAAAGATAGATAGATAGATAGATAGATAGATAGAGATAGAAAGATAGATAGATAGATAGATAGAGATACATAGATAGATAGATATAGATAGAAAGATAGATAGATAGAAAGATAGATAGATAGATATAGATAGATAGATAGAAAGATAGATAAGATATAGATAGAAAGATAGATAGATAGATAGATATAGATAGATAGATAGAAGGATAGATAGATAGATATAGATAGATAGAAAGATAGATAGATAGATAGATAGATAGAAAGATAGATAGATAGAAAGATAGATAGATAGATAAATAGATAGATAGAAAGATAGATAAATAGATAGATAGATATAGATAGAAAGATAGATAGATAGATAGAAAGATAGATAGATAGATAGATAGAAAGATAGATAGATAGATAGATAGATAAATAGATAGATAGAAAGATAGATAAATAGATAGATAGATAGATAGATAAATAGATAGAAAGAAAGAAAGATAGATAGAAAGATAGATAGATAGAGATAGATAGATAGATAGATAGAAAGATAGATAGATAATAAATAAATAAATGTGAACTACGAAACTACATTATGCGATGTGATGACTCAAAAAAAATATGAAAAGGAACTACTTATGGTAATACATGCAAAACTTCACTCCAGTGGTGAAATTCAATTTTTTTTACTAGCAGTTCTATGGGCATGACTTGCTGGGCATGGCAAGGGAAGTATACTGCAAAATTCCCATTCTCTTCCCAGCCAGAGGTGATATTTGTTAGTTGTCCAAACTACTCAAAATTTCTGCTACCAGTTCTCTGAACTACTCAAAATTTCCACTCTTACTTCTCTCTCAGAACCTGCTGGATTTTTCTCGATTCACTCTCAATAAACAAGATCTGATATTAAGAGTCAACTAAGATCTGGTATTCTGCTGACAATTTATTTAGGGTAATAATAATTCTGCTGCCATGCTCCGTGAGAAGTCATAACAAACAGGGCAGAAAGGAACAAGGAAGAAGTTTTTAATTACCATTGTGTTAATTAACATTAGGAAGCTTTAAGGGAATGGGTTTGAATAAATATTGTACGAGGATCTTGGAAGAAGGCAAGTAGAAGTACGTAATATACAGTATTACAAAAGGAACCATTGGCTTAATTCTATTTTCAGCTAATTGGCATTTTTGCAATGTCTGTTTGAAAGACCTCAAGGCTCTCTGACACAGTGACCTTTGAGCCTTCTGCTGAGAATATCAATTAATTGAATCACAGATGCCATTGAGCTAATTTTCAATAATCATCAGGGAGATAGCTGGCTTGGCAAATATCTTGTACTGAGTTCTGGTTAAGAGCAACTATTAGAAGTTCATTGCATGGGAATGAATCTCAAGGATTTGTCCAGATATTTCCTTAACCAATCCTGCATTTGAAACAGACTGATGTAGAAGTCTCTTGGTTTGGATTCTTTGCTCGGCTGATCCCGTATTATTTCTCCCTTGTTATTTTTATTCTGCCTTTCACATGGATCATACGTTCCCCAGCTGATCACACCGACCTATTGGGAAAGACAAAGGAATGATAAACAATAAACTAGATAACCTGGATCAGATCCAATGAGTCACTAATTCATTAACTGTCTTGGCCAACAAAAATCTCTCTATTTTTTGCCCTTCACTTGGGGTAGTTCTGAACATGGAAGCCTCCATCTTCCTATAGGTACAGCTTTTGGTTGATGTCCCCAAGTGCGATGACAAAATGTATATCGTTTTGCAAGAGCCATGGTGGTGCAGCGCTTAGAATGCGGTATTGCAAACTAACTCTATCCACTGTCAGGAGTCCAATCCTGACCGGCTCAAGGTTGACTCAGCCTTTCATCCTTCCAAGGTTGGTAAAATGGGGACCCAGATTGTCAGGGGGCACTATGCTGCTAGAATATTCATGACTGGGAGAACCATATTAACAAGGTTAGCCAATGAATAGGCCTAGCAACTGAGTCAGTCGATGGGAGCTAATCACATTCTGAGTCTGTGCAGAGAACTGAAACTTAAACTTAAGGATGGGCATGGCTCTGTGCACTCTGTGCTTGTCTGCTGTGCTGAAATGAAAGTAACCCCTGCTTGTGTTCGCTTGAAGAAGAACTCCACTAATGGTATTGTAAATGTTTATAAAGAATTTTATGAATCCAGCTGAATCAGTCATCTGTGGGTGCTCCTGGTTTTGATTTTTGCAACAAACTCTTTTATATGCTAACTCAGTTAGCAGCTTAGAGTTGGGTGTGAAACACTATAAACCATATATGTGCTATTGCTATTTATAATAATAATAATAATAATAATAATAATAATAATAATTTATTAGATTTGTATGCCGCCCCTCTCCGAAGACTCGGGGCGGCTCACAACAATGATAAAAACAATATTATAATGGCACAAATCTAATATTAAAAAACTAAAAACCCTATCATAATTAAAAACCAAACAGCACATACATACCAAACATAAATTATAATAAGCCTGGGGGAAAGATGTCTCAAATTATTATTATTATTATTTATTGGATTTGTATGCTGCCCCTCTCCGGAGACTGGCGGTGTAGGTGGGTCTTAAGTAATTTACAGAAGACAAGGAGGGTGGGAGCAGTTCTAATCTCTGGGGGGAGTTGATTCCAGAGGGCCGGGGCCGCCACAGAGAAGGCTCTTTCTCCTGGGGCCCGCCAGACGACATTGCTTAGTCAACGGGACCCGGAGAAGGCCAACTCTGTGGGACCTTATCGGTCGCTGGGATTCGTGCGGTAGCAGGCGGTTCCGGAGGTACTCTGATCCAATGCCATGTAGGTCTTTAAAGGTCATGACCATTTATCCTTTCATCATAATAGCAACAGCACTTTGATTCATTTACTGCTTTACAGTGCTTTACAGCCCTCTCTAAGCGGTTTATAGAATCAGCCTATTGCTCCCAATCATCTGGGTCCTCATTTTACTCACCTTGGAAGGATGGAAAGCTGAGTCCACCTGGAGCCTGGTGAGATTCGAACTGCCAAATTGCAGGCAGCTGGTAAGCAGTAGAAGTAGCAGAAGTAATATCAGACCCATGTATGTCCAAGGTGGGGTTCTCATTGTGATGTCACAATGAACTTTTCGTGACCTGTCCTTTTGCTTCCTCATGGGTACTTAGTAATTGAAAATATGTGGCAATGGAAACAGGGTTGAAATGACTGCCTGCCAGATGACCCTTTCATCCCATCTCACCTCTAAAACATAGCCTATGACAGTTGGCTCCAAAGTTGGCCACTTTAAGACCTGTGGACTTCAACTCCCAGAATTCCTCAGTCAGCTGACTGAGGAATTCTGGGAGTTGAAGTCCACACCAAAGGTCTTAAAGTGGCCAGCTTTGGAGACCCCTGGCCTATGTGGTGCTTGGTAACCTCTTCCACATACACACTTGCATTTACTCTCACAACAATCCAATGTTGTATAATGGATAATGTGTAGCGCTAAGCCTGGGGTGACTGTAGTGAATCACCTGTATTGGTTTATTCTTATTTCTGCAAACACACATTTCTGCAAACACACATGCCGCACGAATCCCAGCAACCGGTCCCACAGAGTTGGCCTTCTCCGGGTCCCATCGACTAAACAATGTCATTTGGCGGGACCCAGGAGAAGAACCTTCTCTGTGGCGGCCCCAACCCTCTGGAACCAGCTCCCCCCAGATATCAGAGTTGCCCCCACCCTCCTTGCCTTTCGCAAGCTCCTTAAAACCCACTTCTGTCGTCAGGCATGGGGGAATTGAAATTTTTCCCTTCCCCCTAGGCTTATAGAATTTATACATGGTATGCTTGTTTGTATGATTGGTCTCTTAAATTGGGGTTTTTAAGATTATTTTTAATATTAGATTTGTTACATTGTCTTCTTTATTGTTGTTAGCTGCCCCGAGTCTTCAGAGAGGGGCGGCATACAAATCCAATCCAATCCAATCCAATCAAATCAAATCAAATCAAATCAAATCAATCAACAAACAAACAAACAAACGTTGGACGAACATTGTTAATTCCACTTTTGCCTTCCGGATCTACCTTAAATTGAAACGTTTTAAGGCATAAAAGGACAATAAGTATTATTATTATTATTATTATTATTATTATTATCATCATCATCATTATCATTATTATTATTATTTATTAGATTTGTATGCCGCCCCTCTCCGCAGACTATACAATGACAAGTCCAATATCAAAGTCTAAAATAACAGTTTTACATTAAAAAACCTAAAAAGTGGGACCTATCTGCAGGAGAATTAAGGAAAGTTAAAAAATGCGGGGTGGGGGAGAAACTGTTTTGGAAAAAAAGATCATAGAGCTTCTGAGCCCCTCCTTCTACTTAGTGCAGGGGTAGGCAAAGTTGGCTCTTCTATGACATGTGGACTTCAACTCCCAGAATTCCAGAGCTAGCATGATTCGCTCAGGAATTCTGGGAGTTGAAGTCCAAAAGTTATAGAAGAGCCAACTTTGCCTACCCCTGGCTTAGTTACAAGAATCCAAGTACAGCACACCCAAAAGACATCACCCTGGTCTCTGCTGGAACACATTAGGGAAACAGGAGTCCACTTTTTCCATTTCAGGTTCTTCACATTTGATCAGAGCTTCCTGCTTATTAGGAAGTTTTTGTTGGCCAAAAAAGCCAACACCATCCTAAGCTGCATCAATACACTCCAAGGCCAGGGAAGTATTAATACCATTCTACTACGCCCTGGTCAGACCACATCTGGAGTACTATGTTCAGTTCTGGTCACACTTCAAAAGAGACATTGAAACTCTGGAGAAGGTGCAGAAAAGAGCAACCAGAATGATTAGGGGACTTGAAACCAAGACTTACAAAGAGAGATTGCAGGAACTGGGCATGGATAGCCTTGAGAAAAGGGGCCCCAGAGGGGACATGATAGCTGTATACAGGTATATGAGGGGTTGCCACAGAGAGGAGGGGGCCACTCTATTCTCCAGAGCACCAGAGGGCCGAACGAGGAACAACAGCTGGAAGCTGACCAAGGAGAGATTTAACCTAGAAGTAAGGAAGAACTTCCTGACGGTCAGAGCGATCAACCATTGGAACAACCTGCCTGCGGAGGTTGTGAACTCCCAAACTCTGGACACTTTCAAGAGGAGATTGGACTGCCACGTGGCTGGGGTACTTTAGGATTCCTGCTCAGGCAGGGGGTTGGACTTGATGACCTGCATGGTCCCTTTCAACTCTAACAATAAATAAAAAATAAAAATAAGTAATACTCGCCCTGAAGAATCTTGCTTTTCCTCACACAAAGCATCTCAA
Organism: Erythrolamprus reginae; assembly: GCF_031021105.1. Lineage (NCBI taxonomy): Eukaryota > Metazoa > Chordata > Lepidosauria > Squamata > Dipsadidae > Erythrolamprus > Erythrolamprus reginae. The sequence continues at coordinate 33,138,490 of NC_091951.1, read as the reverse complement.
CTGTTCTCAGAGTATCTAGAGTAGGAATGTCCTAGAGCAGTGATGGCGAACCTTTTTTGGTTCGTGGGCAGGCCTTTCTGAAGCCTGGTAGATGAAAAAAAAAATGCCCAAATGGGAAACCGGAAGTTCGGAAAATGCACTTCCGGTTTGCCCATTGTGCTGTTTTTTGCACTCCGGTGCATCAGGGACCTTCCCTGAATCCTCCAGAGTGCAAAAAACAGCCCAACGGCAAACCAGAAGTACATTTTTCCAAACTTCCAGTTTGTCCATTGGGGGAATTCTTTTGCCTCCGGGGCCTCAAGTAAGCTTCCCTGAAGCATCTGAAGGACGAAACGGCCTTCCCCAGGGCCAAAAATCAGTTGGCCAACGTATGCATGTGTGCTGGAGCTGAAACATGGTAAAGTCTCTCCAATATGGCTCCACAACTCAGTCCTAGAGATAAACACATCCCTACAGAAGAAGAAATTCTATTCAAAATTTTATAATGCGTGGAAATGGACAAACTGACACTAGTGTTGAAGGACAAATTGGATACAGATTATTGTGAAACCTGGAATAAATTATTATTATTATTATTATTATTATTATTATTATTATTATTATTATTACCGCAGTAAAACAGTACAACAAAATCCAATACTAAAAAAGCAGTTAAAAACCCATTATATAAAGACCAATCATACATACAAACATACCATACATAAAATTGTGAAGGCCTAGGGGGGAAGTGTATCTTAGTTCCCCCATGCCTGGTGGCAGAGGTGGGTTTTAAGCAGCTTACGAAAGGCAAGGAGGGTGGGGGCAATTCTGATCTCTGGGGGGAGTTGGTTCCAGAGGGTCGGGGCTGCCACAGAGAAGGCTCTTCCTCTGGGTCCCGCCAAGTGACATTGTTTGGTTGACAGGACCCAGAGAAGACCCACTCTGTGGGACCTGACCGGTTGCTGGGATTCATGCGGCAGAAGGCGGTCCCTGAGATATTCTGGCCCGGTGCCATGAAGGGCTTTATAGGTCATAACCAACACTTTGAATTGTGACCGGAAACTGATCGGCAACCAATGCAGACTGCGGAGTGTTGGAGAAACATGGGCATATTTGGGAAAGCCCATGATTGCTCTTGCAGCTGCATTCTGCATGACCTGAAATTTCCGAACACTTTTCAAAGGTAGCCCCAGGTACAGAGCATTACAGTAGTCGAGCCTGGACAGAAAAAAGGAGGACCAAGAGCTTTAACCAACTGAATTGTACCTGCCACATTCGAATCCAGTACGTAATTCATTACCTGAAAATGTCTTTCTCTCTTTTCCACAAAGAGTGATCCACCAGATTCACCTGAAAAATAGAATGGAAAGGAATGGAATAGCATGGCATGGCAACGAATAGCATAGCATGGAATGGAATAATGTGGCTGGCGTGGCGTTGCGTAGCATAGAATAGCATAGCATAACATAGTATAGAACAGAAGAGAAGAGAATAGAGTAGAATTCTTTATTGGCCAAATGTGATTGGGCACACAAGGAATTTGTCTTCAGGGCATAAACTCTCAGTGGGAAAAGTGAAATTAAACAGAGGACAAATTTCACAACTTCTTGCTACCTCCAGAAGGTAAAAGTTCAAAAGTTCAGGCCTTGCAAAACTGAACTGCCGATTAGATGAACAATAGAAGGAGAAAGTCTATTTCTTTCTGCTGATCTAGGGATCTAAGGCCTCAGCTTACTCTGGATTTGTTTGGAGATAATTTTTTATTTCCCATTAACCTTTGATAGGTTTATTTTTAAAAGAGAACAGATTATATCACGTAGATCAGACATCTTAGCAGTCTTCCATTCGTGCTCAATGGTGGAAAAACAAAAACATACCTCAAGATGACTTAATAATAGAAAAAATTAAATACTGTGCAGAAATGACCAAGTTAACTCTGGAAATTAGAAATAATGATGATTCTCTATTCAATAACGGCTGGGATCCCTTTTATTGCTGGTTAGAAAAAAAGAACAATTTGCCCAACAAATGTTAAGAATCCTTATATATTTAGATAGATACATATCTGGTGTCAAATCTTCCTTCTTTTTTTTTTCAATGGATGTATGAGACATCGATATATGTTAAAATTAAATTGGCACTCTTAAAATCTCTTTGCCTTGCTATAACTTAACACTTTCTTTTATTCATTTACAATTCAAAATATTAGATATACTGTAATGAGCTATTGAGAATATTTCTAGTTCATATTACCAATACAGATCTACCATACACTCGCCCGTCTCTTTCCTTTTTTTTTGTTTGTTTGTTTGTTCTGTTTGCTTGGTTCTGTTTTGTTTTGTCTCTTGTTTACTGTTAAATGCATATTGTCTAGGCCATAATTTGATACACAATCTTTGCTCCTTAATTACTCATTTCTTTTTTCTTCTGTATCTCGATTTGTTTACACTGTTATCCATACTTAAATGTATGCATTGTATTTATCCTTGTAAATAAAAACTTTATTAAAAAAAAACATGGCAGCGTTACTCCTACTGTTTCATTTGAAATGCTAATCGATAACCTGTAGTTGATAAAACCCAAAAGCAAACTATTCTCATCATCAAGATGCAACCTATGTCAACTAGTATCCAGCTGTTCCATGGTGGGAAACATGGTGCAATTCTTCTTCTTCCTCCTCCTCCTCATTAATCAATGCCCTGTGGGATGAAGGATTGGGCTATGGATAATCATGTTCCATGTTGATCCATATGGGTTGGTAGATAAGATATTTGTTGACTTCCCAGTCTAGGTTTGAGAGAAATTGCCTCAAAATATGATCCAATTAACATCAATGGAGATTGACGTTATTCAGGTCATGGTTGTTTTCCTAAAGGTGGTTTTATTTTTTCCCCAAGAGGCAACTGGACATTTTGGGGTTTTTTTGTAAATGATTCACTTCTCATTCCAAGAAGCTTCTTCAACTTAAAGAAATTGCCTCTTGAAAAAGCACCTTTGGGACATCTGCTGAACTTCTGTATCTAATGGGAGACTGGAACTCATGGTCTTCTGGCTTCTAAGCTAGTGGCTTGAAGCACTAAACCAAAACCGGCCCTCAAAATTTCTACATGGGCAGCAGGAAGAAATGTGCATTATTCCTACACCCGGCTGAAACCTAACAAGGCACTGAACCAGCCACTCAGGTCATAGCAAGGACTAGAAAGTTTAGAGAGGGAGGAGAAGGGTTCTACAGCTTGCCATAATATTGCCATAATATCAGTAAATTGATTCAGTGTGTAAAGGAAATATCCAGGACTGAAAGACCTCTGTTATTAGAAAATATTTGCTCAGCTGGGTCCTGCAATGGGATGCATCCAATCTCCCTCCCCCAATTTAAATGTCCTTTTTTTAAAAAAAAGACAGAATAAAATTATGTAACTTATTTCTGTACCTAGCTTACCCAGCTCTGCACTGGTTAATTTCAACCCAAGGCAAAGTTGACTTTCCACCTTTCCATTGATTATTTCCTGATTGCTTATTTGACCCCTATGACATTAAGTGTTGAACCTGATGATTCTTGACAAATGTATATTTTCTTTCATGTACACTGAGAGCATATGCACCAAAGACAAATTCCTTGTGTGTCCAATCACACTTGGCCAATAAAGAATACTATCTGCTATGGAGCAGCTCTGTAGAATCTCTCAATGATTCATTATCTCATTGATCGGGCCTTGACCCCATTTTTTTTGGAATCACTGGCTATTTGCCTGAATGGCTGAAGGATTGACTCTGAAAGCCATCTGCAGGGATCTGTCAGCTTCCTTGGACCACTGTGAAAACAAACTGCTGGCTAAATGGACAAAGAATTCAATCCAGCTGAATATTTCTTATATCAGCGTTTCTCAATCTTTGCAAAGTGAAGATGTCTTCACTTCAACTCCCAGACTTCGCCAACCATCCCATGCTGGCTGGGGAATTCTGGGAGTTGAAGTCCTGACTTCTTCACCTTGCCAAGGTGGAGAAACACTGACCTACGTCCATGTTCTTATATACAAAAATTAGCATTCTGTTCCTGGTTCTTTACTTCTATCTATGGGGTAATTGAAGAGATCACTCATTGGCTTTATGATATAATCAAAACAGCTATGAAATTAGATTACATTAGATTAGCAGAGTTGGAAAGGACCTTGTAGGTCGTCTAGTTCAACCCCCCCTACACATGCCCAAGCAGGAGACCTACAATAGTTATGATAGATGGAAGTCCAATCTCTTTTTGAAAGTCTCCAGTGATGAAGTTCCCACAACTTCTGATGCAAGCTGTTCCATTGGTTGATTGATCTCACTGATAGAAAATTTCTCCTTATTTCCAGATTGGTCAGTTTCCATCCACTGATTCTTGTTCTGCCTTCTGGTGCTTTGGAGAATAGCTTGACCCTCTCTTCTTTGTGGCAGTCCCTTACATATCAGAACACAGCTATAATGTCTACTCTGTGGTCTTTCTCTTCATTACACTAGCCATGCCCAGTTCCTGCAATCGTTCTTCATATGTTTTAGTCTCCAGTACCTTAATCATCCTGGTTGCTCTTCTCTGTGCTTTTTTCTAGAGTCTCAACATCTTTTTGTAGTGTGGTCAACAAAACTGGATGCAGTATTCTAGGTGTGGTCTTACTAAGGCTTTAGAGAGTGGTATTATAATACTTACAGCTCAGCCTCAAACTATTCAATGGAGAAAAAAGTAAAAATTTACATTTAGGCAAGAAAAACAAAATCCAGGTATAGTATATGTAGTACCTTGCTCAATAGTAGCAACTGTGATAGGGATCTTGGAGTCCTAGTGGACAACCATTTAAATATGAGCCAGCAGTGGGAAGCAGCTGCCAAAAAAGCCAACACAGTTCTAGGCTGCATTAACAGGGGGACAGAATCAAGATCACACGAAGTGTTATTAGCACTTTATAATGCCTTGGTAAGGCCACACTTGGAATACTGCATTCAGTTTTGGTCACCATGATGTGAAAAAGATGTTGAGACTCTTTGTTGCAGAGAAGAGCAACAAAAATGATTAGGGGACTGGAGGCTAAAACATAAGAAGACCAGTTGCAGGAACTGGATATGTTTAATTTAATGAAAAGAATTACTAGGGGAAACATGATAACAGTGCTCCAATATTTCAGGGGTTGCCACAAAGAAGAGGGAGTCAAGCTATTCTCCAAAGCATCTGAAGGTAGAACAAGAAGCAATGGATGGAAACTAATCAAGGAGAGAAGCAACCTAGAACGAAGGATAAATTTCAGAGAGTTAGAAAAATTAATTGGTGGAATAACCTGCCTCCAGAAATTGTAAATGTTCCAACACTGGATGTTTTAAAGAAGATGTTGGATAACCCAGTGTTTCCCAACCTTGGCAACTTGAAGATATCTGGACTTCAACTCCCAGAATTCCCCAGCCAGCGTTCACTGGCTGGGGAATTCTGGGAGTTGAAGTCCAAATATCTTCAAGTTGCCAAGGTTGGGAAGCACGGAGATAACCAATTGTCTGAAATGGTGTAGATTTTCCTGCTTAAGCAGGGGGTAGAAGATCTCCAACGTCCCTTCAAGCTCTGTTATGATATTATATACATACATATATACAACATATATTATGATATTATATACATACATATTTACAACCAAAACAGAGGCCTGAATTTCAGATATAAGCTGTTGATGGTCCTAAGTCAAGATACCACATGACTAGACTTGAATTTTACCTTCATTTTTATGAGTCATTGCTGTTCTTAAGTGAATCGTGTGATTGTTAATTGAACCGCATGGTCGTTAAGCAAATCCAGCATACAAAAAAACATTGCATATTGCAATCATTAGTGACTGGTCATAAGTAAGGGACTACCCGCATTGGGTACAGGGAACAGTATAATAGATTGGGGAGAGGGAATAGTACAATATGTTCCTTGGTTAGGGTCTCCAACGTAAATGATGCTCAGAATTCAACCCTCCCTCTTTGATGTCCCAAACCTCTAACATGCATTGGGGATATATGTAGTTACACCTCTTTTGTAGGTAAAATTCACCTTTGCAAGTGTGGGCTTCCAACGACTTATCTTCTCCGCTGCACAGGAACCTCTCAGTCACCACTTCATCGACATCGGACACATTGGCATAGATCTTCTGAATAGCTCCAGAAACACACGTGGGGCGCTGCAAGAAAGAATAGTTTAACGGGCCTGTTACTGGAGTAGCTAATTGGACCATTGGATCAAGGGCTCTCTCTCTCTCTCTATTTGGTGTGTGTGTGTTCAAATGGGTCTATGGAAATTCTTAGTCATCCAGGCGATGGTTATCCCAAAGATGTCTTCTTTTCAAAAGGCACCTGGACTTTGTTTTTCCATGAAGATGTTTCACTTCTCATCCAAGAAAGTTCTTCACTTCTGACTGAATGGTGGAGGAAGGAAGGTGTTATTGCACAGCCACCATCTATCTCCAGTGTGCTACACAATCCCTTTCAGCAGTTCCAAGAAGGTTCCACACCAATTTGCACTGTTCAGGTGACGCTGAGAAAGAGTAATAACGACCAGATGACTGCAAGGAATTTGTGAGTCCTTCCCTCCGCCATCATTCTGTCAGAACTGATGAAGTTTCTTGGATGAGAAGTGAAACATCTTAAAGGAAAAAACAAAGTCCATGTGCCTTTTGGGGAAAAAAAATCATCTGTGGGACTTCAAATCACTAGACTCCAGCCTCTGCCCAGTAAATGTTTTGAATGTGACAGTATGTATGTGATTGTTTGTTTGTTTTTAAATGACTAATTTAAAATTATTAGTAATTATTAGTAAATTAATAGTAATTATTCTATTAATTGGCTTAGAAATGTTTTATATTGTATCTTTTTATTAAAATGTTGTGAGCCGCCCCGAGTCCATGGAGAGGGGTGGCATATAAGTCCAATAAATAAATAAACAATAATAAATAAATTGGGGTTTGAATACCGGTGACTGCCTCCATTAGTCCCTAAAGCAGTGTTTCTCAACCTTGCCAACTTTAAGACTTGTAGATGTCAAATCCCAGAATTCCCCAGCTGGTATCACCACTGGCTGGGGAATTCTAGGAGTTGAAGCCCACACATTCTTAAATTTGATTGGATTGGATTGGATTTTTATGCCGCCCCTCTCCGTAGACTTGGGGCGGCTAACAACAGTAGTAAACAGTATATGACCATCCAATATAAACAGTTAAAAACCCCTATTGTAAAACCAACATACATACAGACATACCATGCATAAAATTGTAAAGGCCTAGGGGGAAAGAGTATCTCAATTCCCCCATGTCTGGCGGCAGAGGTGGGTTTTAAGAAGCTTACGAAAGGCAAGGAGAGTGGGAGCAATTCTAATCTCTGGGGGGAGTTGGTTCCAGAGGGTCGGGGCTGCCACAGAGAAGGCTCTTCGCCTGGGTCCCACCAAGTGACATTGTTTAGTTGACGGGACCCGGAGAAGACCCACTCTGTGGGACCTAACTAGTTGCCATATTTGAGTGGTTTAATGGTAAAGTGGTTTGCCATTGCCTCATTCCCATGGCTGAATGGAAGATACTGGCTCAAGGTCACCCAGCTGGCTTGGGGCCTACGGCAGGATGAAAACACCCTGTTTACTAGCCTGATGCTTTAACCACTACACCAAACTGGCTCTCCACCTGTTCTTGAGATGAGAGAAAACTGGACTGGTGTGAAATCAGCTGCCTCCAATGTTGATTCCTCTCCTGCCTCCATTGTGTCTGTTCCAGCCACCACTGGAGGCTTCTGGCTTTGCAACCTTCCTGCACACTTCTAAACATCGCCAGCTGATAGGAGAAGCCACCCCCCCTCCCAGTTAGGATATTGATATAGGGAGGGTGTCAGAGATTCGGACTGGTACTTTTAGAAATGGTAGTGGAAATTTACTGCCTCTCGCCGAAAAGACAGCAATGATCGACGGTCCATGCTTCCAAACCCGTCCTCTAGTAGTCCAGTGTTTCCCAACCGTGAAGATATTTGGACTTCAACTCCCAGAATTCCCCAGCCAGCAAATGGAGTTGAAGTCCAGATATCTTCAAGTTGCTAAGGTTGGGAAACATTGCTCTAGTCACTGTGGCTTGGAAAAAACAACTCTGCGCATATGCAAAGGCTTCTCTGTGCATGGGCAGAGGTTCATTTCTGGGTGTTTTATGTGACGTGATGGGGGGCAATTCCATTGCGATCAGAACAGTAGGGAAGGTAAATAGAAACCACTGCTGGAGGGTGTTTGGGGAGATGTCAGGATTAATGCAGTAAAACCAGGTCTTTGGGTCATCGTAACTGGATGTCATCTGGCTTTCTTGCTTTACTACAGGGGCAAACTTGGCAACTGTAAGACTCATAGACGTCAACTCCCAGAATTCTTCAGCGAAGAATTCTGGGAAATGAAGTCCATTGGTTTGGAGGTCCCAGTTTGGAGGTCCTTGTTTATCATGCGGCTTCCCCATTCAGATTATGCATCCCCTTGTTCAGTGCACAGCTTCAGGGCTCAAAACAAGGTTCGCAACCAAATCTTTGATTTAAGGCTGTGATGGCGAACTGGTGGCACGTGGAGCCATATCTGCCGGCATGCGAGCTGTTGCCCTAGCTCAGCTCCAGCATGCCAGCCAGTTGATTTTTGGCTCGCACAGAGGCTCTGGGAGGGTGTTTTTGGGCTACGGAGGGCCTCCGGGGGTTGGGGAGGCTGTTTTTGCCCTCCCCAGGCTCCAGGGAACCCTCTGGAGCCTAGGGAGGGTGAAAAACAGGCCTACCAAACCCACTGGAAGTTGGGAAATAGGCCCTTTCCGGCCTTCCGAAGTTTTCGCCTTCCCCAGGCTCCAGGGACGCCTGGGGAGCCTGGGGAGGGTAAAAAACAGGCCTATTGGGCCCACTGGAAAACAGAGGAGGGGCAGTCGTGCGTGCATGCAAGGGGGCAGATAAGGCATTGCAAGGGAATAAGCCCTCTGAAAAGCTGGCATGGAAAAGAGGGTAACACTCCCACTTCATTTAATCGAAACATTTAAATATGACAAGGGGTTAAATAAGCTTCAGGAGGGAAGTGTTTTTAATAGGAAAGTGAACACAAGAACAAGGGGACATAATCTGAAGTTAGTTGGGGGAAAGATCAAAAGCAACATGAGAAAATATTATTTCACTGAAAGAGTAGTAGATCCTTGGAACAAACTTCCAGCAGACGTGGTTGGTAAATCCACAGTAACTGAATTTAAACATGCCTGGGATAAACTGTATATCCATTGTAAGATAAAATACAGGAAATAGTATAAGGACAGACTAGATGGACCATGAGGTCTTTTTCTGCCGTCAGTCTTCTATGTTTCTATGTTTCACCCTGCCTGGGTTGGTTGAAAATCTGTGCCCAAGTTATCCCAAAGGTGCTTTTTCCAAAAGGCGACTGGATTTTCGTGTTTTTCTACTTCCTTCAAAAATGTTTCGCTTCTCCTCTTCGGTTGGAGTTGAGTTGGAGATGAGATGACAAGTTAGAACTGGAGAAGCTTCTCGGATGAGAAGCGAAATATTTTCAAAAGGAAAACAAGAAAATCACCTTTTGGAAAAAGCACCTTTGGGAAAACCATGACCTGGATGATTAGGAATCCCCATAGTCATTGTGCCCAAATTAAAATATAATACAATTTAGATTCAGCTTTGTGTTGTTGTTTGTTTTCAGTGACCTGCTTTGGAAGTCAACTGTTGAATTCTGAAGAATCGGGTTCAAAAGATTATTGATGCTTTGAACTTGGTGATGGAAATTATGGCGGAAAGTTTCAAAAGGCCAGGTTGGTGACAGACCATGTGAGCCTCAGAACCTTTTCCTCGCTAATTATATTTCTTCATTGCCAAGTTCTCTATCTCTGAGTCAGAGAAAACGATCAGCATAAATCTATCATTCGTGTGGCTTGTTTTCTTTCCTGCCTTTTCCCTGGTCCTGCTGTTCCAAACCAAGAAAAAGCAACATAGCCTAACAAATGTTATTTATTTAGATTTCGGCTGTCTTTTCAAGCACTGTGAGCTTAAAGAAGGGAGACATTACCTTAAGGATGGTTTTAAACCGATCATACAATTAGGCCTGAGATTGAATGAACGCAGTGTTATGGGGATAGGAAAAAGAGATTTCCCAAACACATCATAGGTACAAACGTATGGTAAACTGCGACAAACTTGATTGCAAAAAATACAACTTCATTAACAGAGTTGTTAATGCCAGGTGTGTTGCATAAACCATGACCACAGTGTGGTAGTAAAAATTTTGGTAGCCCTTCACTGCCTGGAATGCACTACCTGACAATGTGATTTCTTCCCCAAACCCCCATAACTTTAACCTTAGACCAGTGTTTCCCAACCTTGGCAACTTGAAGATATTTGGACTTCAACTCCCAGAATTCCCCAGCCAGCGAATGCTGGCTGGGGAATTCTGGGAGTTGAAGTCCACATATCTTCAAGTTGCCAAGGTTGGGAAACACTGCCTTAGACTATCTACTGTCGACCTCACCCCATTCCTAAGAGGTTTGTAAGGGGCGTGCATAAAATATGACTTCAGCAATAAAGTGATCAATACCTCGAATGCATTACCTCAGTGTTTCCCAACGTTGGCAGCTTGAAGATATTTGGACTTTAACTCCCAGAATTCCCCAGCCAGCGAATGCTGGCTGGGGAATTATGGGAATTGAAGTCCAAATATCTTCAAGTTGCCAAGGTTGGGAAACACTGCATTACCTGACTCTGTGATTTCTTCCCCAAACCCCAAAATCTTTAACTTCAGATTGTCTACAGTTGACCTCTCCCCTTTTCTAAATTTGTTTGTTTTTTTAAAATTGCAAATAAACTTTATTTGCAACACACGAAACACAAACAACAAAACATTACAATAAGAGTTGGACATTTTGTGATGTGACTATACTGTAATACAATTCTAACAGTGCTTATTTTCTATTACACAGATTGTATTTATATAATATACATCAAATGTTAGCAAAGATTTTGTTCTGGTCTATCTTTTTCTTTGTTTTCCTTTTATGACCGATCCTCTGGCATTTACTCTCCAAATTATCCAACCTTTATTGTATTATTATTTCTAAGAGGTTTGTAAAGGGAGTGCATAAGGGCACCATTGTGCCTTTTATCATTACTTAATACTTATGTTATGCTTATACAAACTACAATCCTATACTTGTTCAAATAGATAGATAGATACCGTGTTTCCCCGATAGTAAGACCCCCCTGATTGTAAGACATATGGGGGGTTTCAGGGGGGTCGGCTTATATAAGCCATACCCCGAAAGTAAGACATATGTCTTACTTTCGGGGAAACACGGTAGATAAACGGTATTGCGGGGGGGGGGGGGCGATGACATTGCTTCCAAGCTCCCCGCGCACCCCTCGCCTTCGCTCGCCGCGGGCGCCACCGCCTCTTCCCCTGCCGAGGCTCAGCTGCAAGCGGCCAGCGAGGCCGATCGGCTCCGAGGCGAGCGGCCGGAGCTGCGCCCTCCTTCGCCCGCCTCCTTTCCGCTCGCCTCGGAGCCGAGCGGCCTCGCTGGCCGCTTACAGCTGAGCCTCGGCAGGGGAAGAGGCAGTGGCGCCGCGGCGAGCGAAGGCGAGGGGCGCGCAGGGAACTGCCGGAAAGGAGGCTGGTGAAGGAGGGCGCAGCTCCGGCCGCTTGCCTCGGAGCCGATCGGCCTCTCTGGCCGCTTCCCCTGCCGAGGCTCAGCTGCAAGCGGCCAGCGAGGCCGAGCGGCTCCAAGGCGAGCGGCCGGAGCTGCGCCCTCCTTCACCAGCCTCCTTTCCGGCAGCTCCCTGCGCGCCCCTCGCCTTCGCTCGCTGCGGCGCCACCGCCTCTTCTCCTGCCGAGGCTCAGCTGCAAGCGGCCAGCGAGGCTGCTCGGCTCCGAGGCGAGTGGCCGGAGCTGCGCCCTCCTTCGCCCGCCTCCTTTCCGCTCGCCTCGGAGCCGCTCGGCCTCGCTGGCTGCTTGCAGCTGAGCCTCGGCAGGGGAAGAGGCGGTGGCGCCGTGGCGAGCGAAGGCGAGGGGCGCGCAGGGAGCTGCCAGAAAGAAGGCGGGCGAAGGAGGGCACAGCAGCGGCCGCTCACCCTTTTTGACTGCCCATCCACCCCTTGACCTGCCTTTAGCCAGCCAGCCGAGCATCTGTGTCGCCGCGGAGTTGGCCTCCCCTGCCGAGAAACATTGCCGGGAGCGGCGAGGGGATGCTCCCCGCAACCCGCCGAATGTCGAGGTCGGCGCCCGCCTCCTTTCCGGCAGCTCCCCGCGCCCGAAGACGAGCCGGCCCCGGTGCCCGGGACAATGTAAGACATACCCCCAAAGTAAGACACAGTGGGGCTTTTGGGGGTAAAAAGATAGTAAGACACTGCCTTACTATCGGGGAAACACGGTAGATAAGTCCGCCAATGTTCCTAACGTCCCTGTCCTAATGTTCCCTTTTATTTGTATCCATTTCATGCATACATAGTTATGTTTATACAGTAGTACCTCATGATACGAACCCCTCGTCATATGAACTTTTCGAGATACGAACCCGGGAGTTAAGATTTCTTTGCCTCGTCTTAAAAACCCTTTCCGTCTTACGAACACGAGCCCGGGTCCCTGGGCTCTCTTACTGTGCGGGCGCTCACTTACTGATGCAGGGATTCCCCTGCCTTGTGACTGCACCCAATTGGATTTCCCATTCGTTTCCCGCCCCCGCCGAGATTCCCCGCCTCCCGATTGCCAGCTGAAGCGCCTGGGATTTTCCCCTGGCTTTCCAGTGGCTGGCCAAGTTGCCCCCCATCCTCCTCCTTCTGGCTGGCGGAAGGCAAAGCGCTGGGGGGCGAGGTGTCAGGCCGGCCCTCCTGCCCCCCCAGCCAAAACCACAAAGGTGGATCGCCGCCACTGCCGCCGCCAGCTTCAACCTCCCATTCCTCCACGCCACTTCGCCCTGCCTGTCATCCTGTCTCAAGCGGGAGGCGGCGGACCTCTGTTGTGTTTTTGGCTGCGGGACCGAGCAGGAGGACCTTCCTAACTCCCTCCTCCCAGCGCTTCGCCCAGGAGGACAGGCAGGGCGAAGCTGCATGGAGCAAAGGGAGGCTCCAACTCCTGGCGGCTTCAGCTTCCCATTGCTCCATGCCGCTTCGCCCTGCCTGTCATCCTGGCTCAAGCGGGCGGCAGCAGACCACCTTTGTGTTTTTGGCTGGGGGAGGAAGCAGGAGGACCTTCCTAACTCCCTCCTCCCAGCACTTCACCCAGGACGAAAAGCAGGGCGAAGCGGTGTGGAGCAAAGGGAGGCTCAAACCGTTGGCGGCTTCAGCTTCCTATTGCTCCGTGCCGTTTCGCCCTGCCTGTCATCCTGACTCAAGCGGGCGGCACCTTTGTGTTTTCAGCTGGAGGGGTGAGCAGGAGGACCTTCCTGACTCCCTCCCCCCAATGCTTCACCCAGGATGACAGGCAGGGCGAAGTGGCGTAGAGGAAAGGGAGGCTCAAGCCACTGGCAGCCGCAGACCTCCGTTGTATTTTCAGCTGGGGGGGGGAAGGAGGACCTTCCTGACTCACTCCCCCCAGCACTTCACCCAGGATGACATGCATGGCAAAGGGGCGGGGAGGACCGGGAGGCTCAAGCCTCCTTTGGTGGTGGCGGCCCAGCTTCCGGGTTTCTGAGTTTTGGGCTTGCAGGCATTAATCGCTTTTCCATTGATTCCTATGGGAAACAATGTTTCGTCTTACAAAATTTTCACCTTACGAACCTCCTCCCGGAACCAATTAAGTTCGTAAGATGAGGTATTACTGTATTTGTATCTATTATCTAATACATGCCTGATGAAATAAATAAATAAAGGTTTGTGAAAAGGGGAAAGGTGCTCAGTCTTTCTAATTCAGTCTTTTTCAACCTTGGCAATTTTAAGACAGGTTAATTTAATTAATTTAATTAATTTAATTAATTTAATTAATTTAATTAATTTAATTAATTTAATTAATTTAATTAATAGTAAGCTTTAAAACTATCTTTTTGTATTTTCAAGTGAATGGCAAATTAAAATACTCCCACTCATTTTCTTTAAGTGATTTTCCCACCATTATTTCCTTTTCCCTTTCAGACTCTTATTGCCCAGAATCCCCGAGGAAGGAATCAAACACTCACAGTTTTTTTGGTCTTGATCTGCACACTCATTCTCTTGTGATCCAAGGAGATGAACTCGGCAGGTACCTTCTCAAAACTCAGTAGCTGCTGTTCTGTGAAGCAGAAAGGGACATATAATTATGGCTTTAGATTAGGGGTTTCCAATCTTGGCAACTCTAAGACCTTTGGACTTCAAATCCCAGAATTCCCCCAACCAGAATGTTCTGTCGGGCTCTCTGGTAGAATCCTCCCAAAAATTCACAGGTACAAATTTTAGACACACACACGTTTGAAAATTCAAAACAATGTTCTTTATAATGAAAATTCACTTAAACCAAGCCCTCTTTTGGTATAGCAAACAGCACTTGTCTCCAAACAAACTGGTGATTTGTACAAGTCTCTTATCAGTTCTGTGATGCTTAGCTTGCAGCTGTGAGGCAGTTATGGCGGTTTGGGGAATTGCCCTGGTTTAGTTTCAAAGCGGGGGGAAATCAGCACACAAAAGATCAAAGTCAGTAAAGCAGTCACGAAACACAACGATCGGATAATCCTCCACAATGGCCAAACCCACAGGCTGCTATTTATAGCAGCCTCACTAATTACCACAGCCCCACCCAACCACAGGTGGCCTCATTTCTTTGATAATAATCTCTCAGTTGTTGTTGCCTATGCATCGCTCTCCGCATGCGTGGCTGTATCATTAACTCTTGTTCTGAATCCAAGGAGGAGCTAGGTAATTGATCTCCTTCTGAACTGTCTGCCCCACTCTCCTCCTCCCTGTCACTCATGTCTTCTTGGTCAGAGGAGCCTTCATCAGCAGATTCCATCGGGGGCAAAACAGGCCTGCAGCATGTGGATGTCTCCCCCACATCCACTGTCCTTGGGGCAGGAGCAGGGCCAGAGCTAACCACAACACAGAATAGCCAATGGCTAGGGAATTCTGGGAGTCAAAGTCCACGGGTCTTAAAATTGCCACAGCTGGACACCATGGTTTAAATAGATGAATATTTATGCTCAAGCATCTAATACCATGGCACGCGGAGCCATATTGGAAGGCACGCATGGTGATGCCCTATGTCAGCTCCAACACACATGTACACGCTGGATAGCTGATTTTTGGCCTTGAGGAAGGCCGTTTTGCCATCTGGAGGCTTTAGGGATGCTTCCCTGGAGCCCCGGAGTGCGAAAAGTAGCCCAAGGAGCAAACTGGAAGTTCAGAAAAATGGACTTCCAGTTTATTTTATTTTATTTATTTATTTATTATTTTATTTATTCAATTTTTATGCCGCCCTTCTCCTTAGATTCAGGGCGGCTTACAACGTGCTAGCAATAGCACTTTTTAACAGAGCTGGCATATTGCCCCCACAATCCGGGTCCTCATTTTACCCACCTCGGAAGTATGGAAGGCTGAGTCAACCTTGAACCGGTGATGAGATTTGAACCGCTGACCTACAGATCTACAGTCAGCTTCAGTGACCTGCAGTACTGCACTCTACCTGCTGCGCCACCCCGGCTCTTTTGCCCGTCATGCTGTTTTTTGCACTCCAAAGGCTTCAGGGAAGCTTCCTGAAAACCCGGAGTGAGAAAAACAGCACAACAGGCAAAATGGAAGTTGGTTTTTCTGAACTTCCGGTTTGTCCATTCACTGTCCCCTAACAGATTAAACAAGAAACATGGCAGATAAAAAAAGTATGGGGGATTTCCCTCAGAAAACGGAATGGTGAAAGGCAGCCACCTAGAGTGGAGCAATTTCCTTTTCTGAAGAAACAGTTTGTTTTGTTGACAAAAAAACCCCTCTGATACAAGATCTGTTATCTGCTTAAAAAAAGTAATCCACTCGTTCTAATGAAACTGGGTTGGGCTGTTTGAAAGGGTGCCAAGGAACTTGAACTCAGCATGTGAAATTTCTTTACAATATTTGTTCCGAATCATTTCTTCATCTTTCCTTTGAAAGGGCAAAGGTTTTAACCTCCCCACTTCCTCAAAATCTTTCACATTACAAATTGCAGCCACAAAAAAGTGCTAATCAGTCTAAATTGGTCATGACCAGGCCTGTGGATTTTTTCTTTAAAAAAAAAAATGCATTAGAAATCTTCTCAAATCTTTTTGCCCTTAGTTTTCCTTGAGATGTGTAAATAGCCTTTAGTTATTACATATAATATTATATTATATACAGTGACACCTTGTCTTACAAACTTAATTGGTTCCGGGACGAGGTTCTTAAGGAGAAAAGTTTGTAAGATGAAACAATGTTTCCCATAGGAATCAATGGAAAAGCGATTAATGCATACAAGCCCAAGATTCACCCCTTTTGCCAGCTGTTGTGCTGTTGGGATTCTCCTGAGGCTCCCCTCCATGGGAAACCCCACCTCCAGACGTCTGTGTTTTTGTGATGCTGCAGGGGAATCCCAGTATCTCAAAAACGAGTGCTTCGCTGGCAACGGAAGTCCGGAGGTGGGGTTTCCCAGCAAAGGGACCATCAGTGAAATCGCAGCATCGCAAAAACACCGAAGTCCTCGAAACCCCACCTCCGGACCTCTGTGTTTTTGCGATGCTGCAATTTCACAGAGGCTCCCCTTGCTTGGAAACCTCACCTCCGGACTTCCGTTGCCAGCGAAGTGCCCATTTTTGCACTGCTGGGATTCCCCTGCTGGGATTCCCCTGCAGCATCACAAAAACACGGAAGTCCGGAGGTGGGGTTTCTCATGGAAGGGAGCCTCAGGGGAATCCCAGCAGTGCAAAAAAGGGTGCTTCGTTGGCAACGGAAGTCCGGGGGCGGGGCATCCCAGCGGTGGGGGTGGGTTTGTAAATAGTTTGTAAGAAGAGGCAAAAAAATCTTAAACCCCGGGTTTGTATCTCGAAAAGTTTGTATGATGAGGCATTTGTAAGATGAGGTATCACTGTATTATATATTATATATATTATATATAATATTATTTATATAATATTCAATGCCGTGGTACCTCTACTTACAAACTTAATTCATTCCGTGATCAAGTTCTTAAGCAGAAAGGTTTGTAAGAAGAAACAATTTTTCCCATAGGAATCAATGTCAAAGCAAATAATGGCATGCAAACCCATTAGGAAAGAATTAATAGCTTGAAATTTGGGGAGAGGGGAAGGAGAAAGAAGACAGTTGCTGCCCAGTGCGAAGGGAGCATTTCTTTTCTATGGGCGCTGGCAGAGGTTTATTCTCTCTCCATATGCCCAGAGAAAGGAAAATCCTTCGTTCGCTTTGGACTGCCAAAGCCAGAGGAATCAATGTAAAAGCAAATAATGCGTGCGATTGGGGAAACCACAGGGAGGGTGGAGGCCCTGTTTCCTCCCAGGAGATTTCTAGAGAGGCTCCATGGAGGCTTTTCCCTGTCTTTTCAGGCCCTATTTCCTCCCAGGAGATTCCTAGAGAGGCCCCACAGAGGCTTCTCCCCGCCTTTTCCGGCCCTGTTTCTTTGCAGGAGAATCCTAGAGAGGCCTCACGGAGGCTTCTCCCTGCCTATTCTGGTTACAGTTTCAAAGGCTAGGGTTGGTAAGTGGAAAATGGTTCTTGAGAAGAGGCAAAAAAATCTTGAACGCTTGGTTCTTATCTAGGAAAATTCATAAGTAGAGGCATTCCTAGGTAGAGGTACCACTGTTGGGGGGGGAGGTCCAATCCTATGCCCCACTTTTGTGGAGTGCCTCAGGAATTAGGATTCCCCCTGTTCCTGGTTTAACTTCTACATAAAAACTTTTGCAGAAGGCCATATGGGGTGATGATGATGATAACAACCACCACAGCAACAACAAGCAAGGGAGAATTGGAAAGGAAATGCTACTTAGATTTGTGTTTTAGCTTGTAAGAGGGCACTTGAAAAACCTAGAATGCATTTGTTTATTCTTAATTGTTAGGTACGTTAAGTAATAATAAAAACTTAGTTGGAAGGAACCTTGGAGGTCTTCTAGTCCAATCTCCTGCTCAGGCAGGAAACCCTACACTACTTCAGAAAAATGCAACATGAGAAAATATTATTTTACTGAAAGAGTAGTAGATCCTTGGAACAAACTTCCAGCAGACGTGGTAGATAAATCCACAGTAAGTGAATTTAAACATGCCTGGGATAAACATATATCCATCCTAAGATAAAATACAGAAAATAGTATACAGGCAGACTAGATGGACCACTTTTTCTGCCCTCAGACTTCTATGTTTCTATGTTTCTAAAATGGTTGTCCAACATTTTCTTTAAAACTTCTTAAGAACTTATTGATACTTTATTATATATCTTTATCTCTGGTTGGCCAGGTCATACTATTCAGACATTGACCCAGTGCCTGGAGCAGAGTTTTTCAATCTCAGCAAGTCTAAGACTTCAATTCCCAGAATTCCTCAGCCAGTCTGCTGACTGGAGAATTCTGGGAGATGATGGCCATTCATCTTAAACTTCTGGAGGTTAAGAAACATTGGTTTATTTATACATTAGGGAGTGTTGATTTAGGGACCCTGAGTTGTTTCTTAGATATTGGTTTTAATAGTTTCTTCAATACAGTATTCCTGTTGTTCTTAGTGTAGGCCACCCAAAGTTATGGCACATAAGATGAACAGACATATAAGTCCCATCAATCAATCAATCAATCAATCAATCAATGCCATGCTCCCTTTGGAAATCAAAAGGAAATACTGTATTCAAATGCACTTTTCCTCCATCTTTTAGTACACTTTTTAATAATATTTTAATTCTGTGTTGTTTTAGTCTTTTAATTATGTTTACTTGCTTTGTAAGCCCCCTCCCCCATCACCTTGTAGAAAAGATGGGCAGCATAAAAATTTAATAAAGAAAATTAAATTCTAAATTATTTAAGTCCCTGCATATAAACATAGAAACATAGAACAAGGGGACACAATATGAAGTTAGTTGGGGGAAAGATCAAAAGCAACATGAGAAAATATTATTTTACTGAAAGAGTAGTAAATCCTTGGAACAAACTTCCAGCAGACGTGGTTGGTAAATCCACAGTAACTGAATTTAAACATGCCTGGGATAAACATATACCAACCCTAAGATAAAAATACAGGAAATAGTATAAGGGCAGACTAGATGGATCATGAGGTCTTTTTCTGCTGCCAGTCTTCTATGTTTTTATGTTTATATGCATGCACTTAAAGATTTTGCACCTTTTGCAAATATTATTTAATGCAGATTGAAGACCAGATCGTAGCAGACTGTTCACTGCTCTTTCAAGAATTTAGAATTTAATTTTCTTTATTAAATTTTTATGCTGCCCATCTTTTCTTCAAGGTAATGGTGGGAGGGGGGCTTACCAAGCAAGTAAAAATAGTTAAAAGACTAAAATAACACAGAATTAAAATATTATTAAAAAACTGTACTAAAAGATGGAGGACAAGTGCATTTGAATACAGTATTTCCTTTTGATTTCCAAATGCAAAAAATAAAAACCCCACAAAGCCAAATCGGGCTATCTTCAATTTGCATGGTTTGTATGGAACAACCAGAGCCAAAGAACACACAAATTTACGAGAACAATGCAGGGAAATAATGAACTGAGGGAAAATATGGCATTGCAAAACATGGGTGTGTTTCACAAAATTGGAAACAATAATTGCCTCTTTGGGGAACTATTTGCCAAAACAGGCGGGAAATGAGTGCACATATTTATAGAATAAATACAAGCATACCAAAACATATATGACAGATTGAGAAAGTAAGAAGAACTGAAAGTAAAAGGTTTGCAAAAAATGGAAGAAAGGAAGGTGAAAAAATGAGGAAATGAAGGACAGCCACTGCTGGGCATCTCTGTGGAGATGTCAAAAGGGCAAGAGGATGTGTCCTCAGAATGCAATAAAAGCCCCAACTCTTTTAATTTAAGTTATGTATGTTTAAAAAAATCAGGATGGGGGCTCCCTTATCACCTCGAGGTTCGACTACTGCAACGCTCTCTACATGGGGCTACCTTTGAAAAGTGTTCGGAAACTTCAGATCGTGCAGAATGCAGCTGCGAGAGCCATCGTGGGGCTTCCCAGATTCACCCACGTATCTACAACACTCCATGACCTGCACTGGCTGCCGATCAGTTTCCGGTCACAATTCAAAGTGTTGGTAATGACCTTTAAAGCCCTTCATGGCATTGGACCAGAGTACCTTCGGAACCGCCTTCTACCACACGAATCCCAGCAGCTGATAAGGTCCCACAGAGTTGGCCTTCTCCGGGTGCCGTCGACCAAACAATGTCGTTTGGCGGGCCCCAGGGGAAGAGCCTTCTCTGTGGCGGCCCCGGCCCTCTGGAATCAACTCCCCCCGGACATTAGAACGGCCCCCACCCTCCTTGTCTTTTGCAAGTTACTCAAGACCCACCAGGCATGGGGGAATTAAGACATCTCCCCCAGGCTTTCTTATATTTTATGTTTGGTATGTATTTTGCTGTATGGTTTTTTTAATTGTTGGGGGATTTTATATAATTTTATTATTAGATTTGTACCATTGTTATACTGTTTTTATTATTGTTGTGAGCCGCCCCGAGTCTTCGGAGAGGGGCGGCATACAAATCTAATAAATTAAATTGAATTGAATTCCTCTGCACAGTTGAAGCCCCATCTATTAGGTTTTTGATGCCCCTATCCTGAATATCCTTAGAGCAGATGCTGAGAACTATCTCCATCAGGGAAGAAAAAAAAGAACTAATGGTATGTGAGAAAGACCTTGAGGGATGCAGTGAAGAAATGCTGCCTAAGGGAACATAAATCGCAGCTACATAATAGGGAGGCCTTTCTCCGTTACACATGCCTTAGTCATCATCAGAGACAGAAGGATCACCTGAAGTGTTAGTACCACTTTACAATGCCTTGGTAAGATCAGACTCGGTCCAGTTTTGGTCCCCACGATATAAAAAATATGTTGACCCTGCAGACAAGAGCAACTAAGATGATTAGGGGACTGGAGGCTAAAACATATAATGAGTGCAGGAACTGGGCATAGCTAATCACTTTCCTATTAAAAACACTTCCCTCCTGAACTTTATTTAACCCTTTAGCATATTTGAATGTTTTGATCATGTCCCCCCTTTTCCTTCTGTCCCCCAGACCAGTGATTTTCAACCTTTTTTGAGCCGCGGCACATTTTTTACTTTTATGAAACCCTGGGGCACATTGAGTGGAGGGGGGGGGGCTAAAAAAAGTTTGGACAAAAAAATTCTCTCTCTCTCTTCCTCCCTTTCGCTCTATTTCTCTCTCCCTCCCTCTTTCTCTCCCTTCCTTCCTCTTTCTTTCTCTCTCCATCCCTCTTTCTTTCTCTTCCTTCCTTCCTCTCTTTTTTGCTCTTTCTCTCTCCCTCCCTCCCTGTCTTTTTCTCTCTCCTTCCTTCCTTCCCTCTCTCTCTTTCCCTCTCTCTTGCTTTCTTTCTCTTGTTCTCTTGCTTTCTCTCTCTCCGAGCTTCGCGGCACACCTGACCATGTCTCGCGGCACACTAGTGTGCCACGGCACACTGGTTGAAAAACACTGCTCCAGACTATACAGATTGAGTTCATTAAGTCTTTCCTGATATCTTTCCTGATCTTTTAACTTACTTTGAAATTTGTTATTGTTAGTTCAGTTTTGTCTATATTTTTTATATGATTTTATGACTTTTTATCTGTAGACAACCAGTTGTTTAGATAAAGAGATGGATGGCGCCCAGTAGTAAAATCCAAATTTTATTATTTGTTTGTTTGCTTGCTTGTTTGATATTTCAATTTATAGGCTGCCCTTCTCCTGATGGACCCAGGGCAGCGTACAGTGTTAAAAACAGAAATACAAAACTTTTAAACCCCAAGAATAAAAACATTCATCCATCATTAATTCGTAAATAGAGGGTGGAGCAGATGTTGTCGCTTAACGGCAACAGAGCTGCCAGCAAAGTCGTGTTTCTCAGGCCTTACAAAAGGCCAGGAGTGTGAGGGCAATGTGAATCGCCAGAGGGAGTCAGTTCCACAGGACCAGAGCTGCCACAGAGAAGGCCTGTCCCTGTGGCCCCACCAGCCAGCACTGCTTGGCTCATGGGACCTGCAGAAGGCCGACCCTAGATTCGCCCACGTTTCTGCAACACTCCATGGCCTGCACTGGCTGCCGATCGGTTTCCGGTCACAATTCAAAGTGTTGGTAATGACCTTTAAAGCCTTACATGGTATTGGAGCAGAATACATCCAGAACCGCCTTCTACCACATGAATCCCAGCGGCCGATTAGGTCCCACAAAGTTGGCCTTCTCTGGGTCCCGTCGACCAAACAATGTTGTTTGGCAGGCCCCAGGGAAAGAGCCTTTTCTGTGGCGGCCCCGGCCCTCTGGAATCAACTCCCCCCAGAGATTAGAACGGCCCCCACCCTCCTTGTCTTTCGCAAATTACTCAAGACCCACCTTTATCGCCAGGCATGGGGGAACTGAGACATCCTTCCCCAGGCTTTTATATTTTATGTTTGGTATGTATGTGTTGTATGGTTTTAAATTGTTGGGGTTTTATATGTTTTATTTTAATATTAGATTTGTCTCACTGTTATATTGTTTTTGTATTACTGTTGTGAGCCGCCCCGAGTCTTCGGAGAGGGGCGGCATGCAAATCAAATCAAATCAAATCAAATCAAATCAAACCAAACCAAACCAAACCAAACCAAACCAAACCGTAAGTAAATAAATAAATAAATAAATAAGTAAATCAAACAATCAATCAATCAATCTGACCAGTCATTGGGGCATATGAGGCAGAAGACAATCCCGTAAATAACCTGGTCCTAAGCCATGTATGGCTTTATAGTTAATAGCCAACACTTTATATTGCATCCGGAGACCAATCAGAAGCCAGTGCAGCTCATGGAATGATGGAGATACTGTACATGGGTATATCTCGGCTGTTTCTCTGCTTGATTAAAGGCAGCAGACTGCAAGGTATGGAGAAGCCTGATATCCTTACCATGATCCCTGCATGTTGTTGTTCCAGGTTTCAGCTTCAGGGCTCTGCTGGCTCCTTCGGTGCAAGGGAGGCAGATGGGTCTAGAAAGAAAGAAAAAAATTGGATCCGTTTAATTTATGCCCCCACTCTCCTGGCCTTCCGAAAGGCCCTAAAAACACAACTCTGCCGGCTGGCCTGGAAAGATTGTTGAGCATCGACATCTTGCTCCAAGCTTGACTGTTGTATGATTGGTAGGTGAATGTTTTTACTATGGGGTTTAACTTTTTGTATTGCATTTTATTTAGAGTGAGAGCACATGCACCAAAGACACATTCCTTCACACTTGGCCAATAAAGTATTCTATTCTATTCTATTCTATTTATTTTTATTTTATTTATTTATTCATTTTTCCAATACACAAATACATAGGAAGAAAAATAGACGTGTAGAAATATATATAAGGGTAAAGTGAACTTAGAGGAGAGGATATATGAAAGGAAGAAAATATATATGATAAGTGAGAGAAAGGAAAGACAATTGGACATGGGACGAAAGGCACACCAGTGCACTTATGTACCTATTCTATTCTATTCCATTCCATTCCACTCCACTCCACTCTTCCCTACTCTACTCCACTCTACTCTACTCTATTCTCTCAGGGGTTGCCACAAAGAAGAAGGAGTCAACCTATTCTCCAAAGCACCTGATGACAAAACAAGAAGCAATGGGTAGAAACTAAATAAGGAGAGAAGTAACTTAGAACTAAGGAGAAATTTCCTGACAGTTAGAATGGTTGATCAGTGGAACAACTTGCCTCCAGAAGTTGTGAATGCCCCAACACTGGAAGTTTTTAAGCAGATGTTGGTTAACCATCTGTCTGAAGTAGTGTAGGGTTTCCTGCCTAAACAGGGGATTGGACTGGAAGACCTCCAAGGTCCCTTCCAACTCTGTTGTTGTTGTTGTTGTTGTTGTTGTTGTTGTTGTTGTTGTTGTTATTATTATTATTTCTATTCTATTGTTAGCCACCCTGAGTCCGTGAGGAAATGGGCGGCACAGGTGCAGTATCATTTAGCAGCTGCTTCACAATGACAGATAACAGAATTGGAAGAACAGAATGGAACAAAACAGAACAGAACAAAGTTGGAAGGGACCTTGAAGGTCTTCCAATACAGGGGTCCCCAAATTTGAGACTTGTTGGCTGGAGAATTCTGGGAGATGAAGCTGTGCTGGCAGGAGAATTCTGGGAATTAAAGTCCATAAGTCTTTAAGTTGCCAAGTTTGAAGACACCTAGTACAACACCCGCTGTCAAACTCCCAGCCCACGGGCCATATGCATCACACACTGGCCATACCCACACCCAGTTTAGCACAGGGGAGAAAGTCCCTATACATAACGTGATGCTGCTGTGATGACGTGAGTTTGACACCTATACCATTTCAGACAAACGGCTGTCCAATCTCTTCTTAAAAACATCCAGCAATGAAGCATTTTCAATTTATGGAGGCAAAGCCGTTCCACTGATTAGTTGCTCTCATTGTCAGGAAATGTCTCCTTAGTTCTAGGTTATTTCTCCCTTTGATTAACTTCCATCCAATTTTTTCTCATCCTTCCTTCAGGTGCCTTGGAGAATAGCTTGACTCCCTCTTCTTTCTGGTACCCACTCAGATATTTCAACACTGCCATCATGTCTCCCCTAGTCCTTCTTTTCATTAAACTAGACATACCCAATTCCTGCAACTACTCATGCCCTCATCACCTCGAGGTTCGACTACTGTAATGCTCTCTACATGGGGCTACCTTTGAAGAGTGTTCGGAAACTTCAGATCGTGCAGAATGCAGCTGCGAGAGCAATCATGGGCTTCCCTAGGTATGCCCATGTTACACCAACACTCCGCAGTCTGCATTGCTTGCCGATCAGTTTCCAGTCACAATTCAAAGTGTTGGTTATGACCTATAAAGCCCTTCATGGCATCGGACCAGAATATCTCCGGGACCGCCTTCTGCTGCACGAATCCCAGCGACAGGTTAGATCCCACAGAGTTGGCCTTCTCCAGGTCCCGTCGACTAAACAATGTCGTTTGGCGGGCCCCAGGGGAAGAGCCTTCTCTGTGGCGGCCCCAACCCTCTGGAACCAGCTCCCCCCGGAGATTAGGATTGCCCCCATTCTCCTTGCCTTTCGTAAACTCCTTAAGACCCACCTCTGCTGTCAGGCATGGGGGAATTGAGACATCTTCCCCAGGCCTATATAGTTTATGTATGGTATGTCGGGTGCATGTTTTTTAAATTATGGTTTTTTTAGTTTTTTAAATATTAGATTTGTATTTTACATTGTTCTCTGCCATTGCTGTGAACCGCCCCAAGTCTACGGAGAGGGGCGGCATACAAATTTAATAAATGAATGAATGAATGAATGAATGAATGAACGAACAAACAAACAAACAAACAAACAAACAAACAAACTAACAAGAACAAACAAATATTTGTTCTTTCTATGTTTTAGCTTCCAACTGTGATTGCTAAAGGAGAATTACTTGTAAGTAACCTAATGCAAGTGAATTTCCAGTAGAAGATGCTGCCTTGGTAGATGAAAAAGAACTGGATTCCTTTAACAAGACTTCATTTGAGATGTGCAAAGATGTGTCAATCAATCAAGGTTCCAGAACAAACCAGGTGAACTTTAAAACCTTGGCAAAAAGCCACGGTACCTGACTCTTCCTCCAAAATCCACAGCTTTCACTAGTTCAATGAGGGAGATGTCGTAATCATAGAATTCTTCGATGCCCTGGTCCGCCTTAGCTCGAATGTTGTATAATTCATGGTCAATCCGTCTCTTTATCCCTCGCCTGGTTTCTCCACCTGCCAAGGGGAGAGAAAAAAAAATCATAGATCCTCAATTTTCTTTTTCTGCTGTAAAACATTGCATGGGGGGTATTCTCTGAGCCTGCTTGTTTTTTTGCAGATGTTTCATTATCCAAATCATGTAACATCATTAGTGATCAATTACTTGTTATACTGTAGACTAACAGTGCTTGTTACCTTAGAAGAAACATGGAATAAGAGAGTTGAGGTCTTCTAAGTTGGAGGTCTTCTAGTCCAACCTCCTGCTCAGGCAGGAAACCCTATACCTGTGATGGAGTATCTATGGCACGTGTACCACAGGTGGCACACAGAGCCATATCTGTGGGCACGCGAGCTGTGTCCTAGCTTAGCTCCAGTGTTCATGCGTGTTTCTAGATTGAATCTCTCCTTTGATCAGTTTCCACCCATTATTCCTTGTCTGGACTTTAGGTGCTTTGGAAAATAGCTTGACCCCCTCCTCTGTGTGGCAGTCTCTCAAATATTGGAACAATGTCGTCTGGGGGGACCCAGGGGAAGAGCCTTCTCTGTGGCGGCCCCGACCCTCTGCCATCAGGCATGGGGGAACTGAGACATCTCCCCTTGCCTATGTAGTTTTATGTATGGTATGTTTGTGTGTATGCTTTTTAAATAATGGGGCTTTTAGACTTTTAATATTAGATTTGTTATTTTAGACTTTTAATATTAGATTTGTTATTGTATATTGTTTTATCACTGCTGTGAGCTGCCCCGAGTCTGCGGAGAGGGGCGGCATACAAATCTAATAAATGAAATCAAATCAACTCAAATCATAAAACAGGTCTGACCTAGGAAAACCCACCTCTGACATAGGGCAGGTGTTCTAAAGAAAACCAAAGCTTTCCCCAAGATATCGTCATTCATGTCCTGCCCAACCAAAGAGGAAATAATATACGAGGAACTTTCCCTGAATCAGGCAGATAAACATTCAGATGGACTTTGCCACAAGGAAGCAACCTCTATAATGACTATACCTCTATAATGAATACCTCTACAATGAATAGAATAGAATACCTCTATAATGACCATTCCCTTTCTCCATCCACATGTAAGCACTCTCCACTAGAGTTGAGGCTATTCCGGGTTTTGACAGTTGTAGCCTGCTACCAGAACGGTAAGGTGCTACATTCCAGTAGCGATTTTTGTCATGCGTAAGCAACTGTGTGCCGCTGACATGCACACCTGCACCCCCTTGCAAAATTTGGCTTCTGCGTATGAGTAGCAAGCAAAATCTTGAGTGAAAATGCTTGCACGAGCAAGATTGTGGTGATTTTCACCGATTTTTTTAACTTCTGCGCAAGCAGGGAAGCAAAAATTTCAGCGAAAATCGCCAAAATCTCGCTCACACACACGTTCTCGCATGAGATTTCAGGTGCTGCGCATGCGCAGAAGCCAAATTTAGTTAGTTAGTTAGTTAGTTAGTTAGTTAGTTAGTTAGTTAGTTAGTTAGTTAGGAACATAAGAAGAGCCATGCTGAATCAGGCCAAAGCCCATTGAGTCCAGCATTCTGTGTCACACAGTGGCCCATCAATTGTACATGGGGATCTTGAGCAGAAAGAGAAGGCAAGACCCTCCCTTTCCCTTGACCCCCAACAAGTGGTACTCAAGGGAATCCTGCCTGCCTCAACCAACATAGAGGCGGCACATGGACATCTGTTTCAATAACCATCTAAATCTGCACTTCTATTCTACTAGTTTTTCTCATCATTCCTATCACCCATCTCCTCCCATGTTGACTGTATGACTGTAACTTGTTGCTTATAACCTAAGATTTTTATTAATATTGCTTCTTCATTGCTTATTTGACCCCTATGACAATCATTAAGTGTTGTACCACATGATTCTTGACAAATGTATATTTTATTTTATGTACGCTGAGAGCATATGCACCAAGACAAATTCCTTGTGTGTCCAATCACACTTGGCCAATAAAAAATTCTATTCTATTCTATTCTATATGCTTGGCATCCATGAATCTGTCTAATCCTGCCTTGAAGCTATTCAGGCTGACAGCTGTCTCGACCTCTTCTGGAAGTGAATTCCATAAACCAACGACCCTCTGGGTGAAGAAATATTTCCCTTGATTTGTAATTAGTTATTTAGTTTTTTAATGCTGCCCTTCTCCTTAGACTCAACATGTTACCAATAGCACTTTTTAATAGAGCCAGCCTATTGCCCCCACAATCCGGGTCCTCATTTTACCCACCTCAGAAGGATGGAAGGCTGAGTCAACCTTGAGCCGGTGATGAGATTTGAACCGCTGACCTACAGATCTACAGTCAGCTTCAGTGCCCTGTAGTACAGCACTCTACCTGCTGCGCCACCCCGGTCCAAATCTCGGACCAACGGGCACACACGTACCCAATGAACGCGCCCGTACCCATAAGGGCACACTAATAGTGCCGAAGATGGCAAGCCTTTGCTGGTTTTGCATAACGAGAAGTATTAGAAATGTAGAAGGTGAAGGTGCCAGTCTGGTAATTTTATGAGGTAAAATGGGCCTTGAAGCTTGAGACTAGAAGGCATGAAATGGGCCTTACGGTTTGAATCAAGCCTGCCAATGTCATTTTGGATAGTGAGATGGGTGGCATTCAATAAACAAACAAAAACAAGTGATTCTAAAAATGGGGGGGGAAATGGGTGTGTATGGAATAATTGAGCCTATCTGCACCAGGTAGGTTCCAGGGCCCATAGAATACAATAGCAATAGCATTTAGACTTATATATCGCTTCATAGTGCTTTTACAGCCCTCTCTAAGTGGTTTACAGAATCAGCCTATTGCCCCCAACAATCTGGGTCCTCATTTTACCCATCTCGGAAGGATGGAAGGCTGAATCAAACTTGAGCCGGTAGTGAGATTTGAACTGCTGAACTACAGCTAGCAGTTAGCTGAAGTAGCCTGCAGTGCTGCACTCTAACCACTGTGCCACCCCGGCTCTACAGACAGTCCTTGACTTACAACAGTTCATTTAGTGACCATTCAAAGTTGCAAAGGCACTGGAAACGTGTTTTTTTTTTACGTTTACAGCCTTTGCAACCTCCATGCTCATATGATCAAAATTCAGATACTTAGCAATTGATTCACATTTATGATGGTTGGAGCGTATCGGGATTGTGCAATCACCTTTTACGAACTTCTGACAAACAAGGACAACGGGGGGAGACAAATTCACTTTTAAACAACCTAACAACTGCAGTGATTCACTTAACAACTGTGACAGCAAAGTCATAAAATGGGACAAAGCTCACTTAACAACTGTCTCGCTTAGCAACATAATTTTGGGACTCCATTGTAGTCTTAGGAAAACTAACAGCAAATCCACTGTTGTATCTATATATAGTAGATAATTCCAAAACGTTCAGTGGAACGTGAATATTTTGCTGCCTGGAAAAAACAGATAATAAATAATAAATAATAAATAATAAATAATAAATAATAAATAATAAATAATAAATAATAAATAATAAATAATAAATAATAAATAATAAATAATAAATAATAAATAATAAATAATAAATAATAAATAATAAATAATAAATAATAAATAATAAATAATAAATAATAAATAATAAATAATAAATAATAAATAATAAATAATAAATAATAAATAATAAATAATAAATAAAAATGTAATAATAATAATAATATTAATAATAATAATAATAATAATAATAATAATAATAATGCAAAGACTCGGGTTGTCTCACAACAATAATAAAACAATATTACAATGAAACAAATCTAATATTAAAAACATCTAAAACACCATCATTTAAAACCATGCAGCACACACATACCAAACATAAAATATAAAAGCCTTGGGGGAGGTGTCACAGTTCCCCCATGCCTGGCGATACTGGTGGGTCTTAAGTAATTTGCGAAAGACAAGGAGGGTGGGGGCAGTTCTAATCTCTGGGGGGAGTTGATTCCCGAGACCTGGGGCCGCACAGAGAAGGCTCTTCCCCTGGGGCCGCCAAACGACATTGTTTAGTCGACGGGACCCGGAGAAGGCCAACACTGTGGGACCTTAACGGCCGCTGGGATTCGTGCGGTAGAAGGTTCCGGAGGTACCGGAAGGATGGTAGATAGTGTTTTATTTCACTTAATTTATAGAAGCCAGCCAGATTTGCGCTAACAATCTTCCTGGACTTTTTTCCCAGCTTGCAGGCATGTTTTCATTGCTACTCCCACCGAAAAAGGTTTTTCAACCCTACCCATGGGATAAAATAATGTGCTGAAGCTGACCTGATTATCTTATACTGAATACCTGATAGATAGATTTCCCGCCCTATTTTCCTCCCCCAAAACTAAGGTGCATCTTATACTTTGAACAATATGATAAGTGCTGCCCAATGCACTGATTTTTGTGTAACTTCAGCTGCATCACTGAATTTCAACAGTGCAATTGGAATCAGCAGGGTGATTTCCTGAAATATCCATATACAAACCCACAAATGCTTTTTTTTGCCCCAAAAGGCAACTGAACTTTCTCGATTCTTTCTTTGAAAAGGTTTTGCTTTCTCATCCAAGAGGCTTCTTCAGTTGAGAACTGAAGGGAGACAACCACAATCTGGATGATGGAGAATCTCCATCCATGTGCAAAACCCATCAAAACATTAGGATAGCATCCCAAATATGCTTATTCCAATTTTTTTTTGGGGGGGGGGGGGGAGAGAAAACCAAACTAAGCTATTAAGGTCTTCACCTAAGGGGCAATGTATTTATTTTATGTTATTTATTTATTTGTTTTGTCAAATATTAGTGGTATACAAAAATATAACAATATTTATACTCATGATACTAGTAAAAGAGAAACATTAGGACAGGGGACGGAAGGCACTCTGGTGCACTTATGCACGCCCCTAATTATAGGAAGGTATACTTGTAATTATATAACTATATAATTATAATTATATAACTATAATTATGTAGACTTATATAACTATAATATAATTATATAACTTCTGCCGCACGAATCCCAGTGACCAATTAGTTCGTTCAAATAGTGTGTTTGTTCTGTTTGTAACTGGGAGCAGAACAAATTGTTTCATCTACTTTACTCTTCCAAGGTAGATAAATCAGGGGAGATTCAAAAGCTGTAGTCAAGGGCCAGTGTAGGCTATTGTCGATTATTGCAAACCTATCCTGTCAATAAAGCATCTTATTATTCTGTCCTATTTAAGTCTAATAGTTATACTTTCTGTATCTAGGGTAAAGGATAAAATACGAATTAACTGTCCATGTCTATAAAAATATGGACTGCCGTCTTCCATATCCTGGTTAAAGGTGACCCATCCCTTTGATTAGCTTAAGGAAATAATTATCCATTTAAGCTTCCGTATACCTAAGGTAAATAAAACCCTTCTGTTCGTCTAAGCTAGAAACTAATTACCGTATTTTTCGGAGTATAAGATGCACCTTTTTCCTCCCTAAAAGAGGGTGAAAATTCAGATGCGTCTTATACTCTGAATGCAGCTTTTTTCGAACCTTTTTCCCCCCAGCCCTAACTAGGTGCTAACGATATTCCCACCTCTTATCTTGCAGGTTCTTTCATTGTTACTGTCTGCGAAGAATGTTTCCCAAGCTCTAAGTCTTTGCAGAGTTTTTTCATTACTCTAACTTGCTCCAAGTAAGTTTATTTCCAGCCCTAACCAGGTGTTAACAATGTCCCCAGCTCTTACTGCTTGCAAGCACTTTCATTGTTACTCTCTGCTAAGAATGTTTTCCAAGCTCTGTCTTTTTTTTTAATTGCTGTAACTTGCTCCAAATTTTTCTTTCAGCCCGAACCCGGTGCTAACAATGTTCCCAGCTCTTACTGGCTTACAAAGTCTTTCATTGTTATTCTCTGTAAAGAATGTTTTCCAAGCCCTAAGTCTTTGCAGTTTTTTTTCATTGCTCTACTTGCTTAGAATTTTTCATTTCAAATTTTTCATTCCTTAGAATTTTTCATTCCAGTGCATGTATCCCCATCTTGTTTTCGCCTCTTTTCTGCAAGTTATTTTTTAAAAAATTGACACTGTGCATGTGTGAAGATGCAAAGTGCACCCGCACGCACAAGGTGCAGCCATGCAGCAGAGGGGGAAGCGAACCACCAGTGAGGGAAGTTAGAACTACTCCCTGAGTTTCCTAATAATTTTGATTGGCAGTCACCACAACATGAGGAACTTTATTAAAGGGTCGCGGGCAGTATTGGGTTCCTACTGGTATAAGCTGCTCTGTAGTTCCAGTAGAGGAAATGCAGCTGTATGCGCAGCTATGCTTCCCCAGCATGCACGCACACAGGTCTCAGCAAGATTTTGTTTCTGCGCATGGGCAGGAAGCAAAATCCTGCGAGGGGCCATGCACGCGAGTGAGATTTCAGTTATTTATTTGTTTCTGCGTATGTGCGGAAGCAAAAAAATCACCAACATCTCTCGTGCGCACGTGTCCCCTCTTGAGATTCTGCTTCCTGCACATGGCAGAAGCAAAATCTTGGTCGGATGCACGTGGGCACATGCCAGGGTTGCGGAGCTCTGTGGGAAGTGCACTGGTAACGGTAGTAAGTGGAATCCACCCCTGGTCGTGGCAATAGAGCCGGGGTGGAGCAGTGGGTAGAGTGCTGTACTGCAGGCCACTGAAGCTGACTGTAGATCTGTAGGTCAACGTTTCAAATCTCATCCCCGGCTCAAGGTTGACTCAGCCTTCCATCCTTCCGAAGTGGGTAAAATGAGGATCCGGATTGTGGGGGCAAAATGCTGGCTCTGTTAAAAAGTGCTATTGCTAACATGTTGTAAGCCGTCCTGAGTCTAAAGAGAAGTGCGGAATAAAAATCGAATGAATGAATGAATGAATGAATGAAGAAATAAAGAAATAAATTATTATTATTATTATTATTATTATTATTATTATTAGTAGTAGTAGTAGTAGTAGTAGTAGTAGTAGTAGTAGCAGTAGTATTTATTAAATTTGTATGCTGCCCCTCTCCGAAGACCTATTAAATAAATAGGAAGGTGGAGAACCACTGCTTTAGGGCTTTCTGTATTCTTGTTCTCTGGAAATGTCCCAGGTATGTTGATGGAGCTACGTACAAATCAAGGCAGAATCCAGCATTTCATACAGTAATGCGTGTTTCTGAAATTTCATCCCCAACTAAATGCAGGAAAATAAAGAAATCCCTCAAGAAGGGAAGACCCCAGAACTAGGCTGGAACCACGATAGGATGCATGCTTTCTTTTAAACATAGTATCTTACCCAGAACCACGTTCCACTTAGATGTATCTTGCAAGCGGTTGAAGCAGTGAGCCGCTGTTAGAACCCAGGTATTGGAAATCAAGGCACCTCGGCAACTAGTACCCCTATGATGCTGGAGCAAAAATTAAAGAAAATATAATCAGATTTGCATCCCAGAATTATGTTCTATGTCAAGAGGGTCAAACTCGATTTGAGGGCCACCTCAAGGCTCTGTGTGTGACCTAGGGGAGGCAGGGAGAGTGGCCAGGATGGGCACGGCCAGTTCGATGTCACTCATCAAGGCCCTGGTTTTGGCCATGACAGCCCACCCGGATTCCATTTTCCCTGGCAGTGGGCTGCAGGAGGCTGTCGCGGCTGAAAACGGAGATCGGGCAGGCCACACACAGCCTCCCCAAGCTCCACTTTTTCTGGCAGAGGGTTGTAGGCAGTGATTGGCTCCTACAGGTACGGTCAAGTACACAGAACCATAGAAAAATTTTGGTCAGGTATGCAAAACCGGTAGAAAAGTTTTGAATTTTTTTCTTTTTTTCCCTTCTTGGCTCTGGGTGTGTTTTTCCTATCGCAGTAAATGAGGTTGTATGTGTATAATTTTATACAGTGTATATACTAGATAACATATATTTTTGTGTGCCAGTGTGTAATATGTATGTATATATATGGTATATATACATAGAATTAAATAGTATACTTTGGATGTTCAGTAGTAGTAAACAGATGGGGAAATTGTATCTCTTTGAGGCAAGGAGAGACCAGGCACCCTAACCCAAACCCTTGAAGTGAGTGACGTCAAGTAGGCAACCTTTAAGCCAGTCACATTACTTTTAAGCCACCTTCCCCGTCAAGCCACTCCCAGCTGGTCACATGGCTGTGAAGCCACACCCACAAAATAAGCCATGCCCACAGTGTGGTAGTAAAAATAATTGCAGCCCTTCGCTGGTTGTTGGAGGCCATTGCAGCAAAAAATGGAGCCCTGGTGGGCCGTGTGCAGCCCTCCCAAGCTTTGTTTTCATTGGCAGAGGCCCCTCAGGCCAGTCCTTCACTGTTTCCAGGTCAGGCCCATGGGACAAATCTAAGCATCCCATTGGCCATATCCGGTCTGGCACATCTGTTCTAGGGTCATCTTTCCTTCCCATCCTTTAACCATTCAGAGGAACTAAATATCAGGGATAAAGCAAGTTAATTGCAAGTGGGGGACACATTCCCGTAAGCCCCTACAGAAATCTGTGAAGAGGAAAGAGATCACAATGACTTGTGATGAGTGGCAGTGGTGGAGAAAAGCAGTCTGTACTCACCGGGTTTTGGAGACGCACATGCCAAGGATTCTTCTGATTCCACGTTGCTTTTTCTGAGTAGTTTGCCAAGCCACAAATGTTCT
The DNA here is from genome assembly GCF_031021105.1 of Erythrolamprus reginae. NCBI lineage: Eukaryota > Metazoa > Chordata > Lepidosauria > Squamata > Dipsadidae > Erythrolamprus > Erythrolamprus reginae. The sequence continues at coordinate 33,103,997 of NC_091951.1, read as the reverse complement.
CCAGATCTCTAGGATCTAAGATGGTTAGAAAGTTAACGAATCTGCGAGAAAACTGATCATCATCAATCTTGCCATTTGGCAACCTTGCTAGTGTGTTTTTTTTCCCCTACAGAAAATTTTCTATAGAAATTTTCTATAGAAAATCTATAGAAATTTTCAGTCATCCAGGTCATGGTTGTCCCAAAGGTGCTTTTTTCAAAAGACAATTGGGCTTCTTTTTCCTCAGAGGTGTTTCACTTCTCATCTGAGAAGCTTCTTCAATTCTGATTGAATAATGGAGGAGGGAAGGATTTATATTGACTGCAAGGAATATCAATCCTTTCCTCCTCCACCATTCAGCCAGAACTGAAGAAGCTTCTTGGATGAGAAGCAAAATGTCTTTTTAAAAAAACAAGAAGTCTAGTCAGCTTTTGAAAAAGAGCCTTTGGGATTTTCCCACCTAGAAAATTTCAAGGTATATCACTCTTTTAGCAGAATCAACACAATTATAACTTCTATCCAAATCACTTCTTTGTTTACTGGCAAAATGCTGGAAATGCAAAAAGAAAAAAAAGGGAACTTACTATCATCTATGGTGGACCTGTATCTATGCAATAAAATACTGGAGAAACATTAAAAAGATAATAGACCAAGTCATATCGATACCGATCACAGCTAAACCGGAACTATTCCTACTAGGCATATTTAGACAAACAATTAAAAAAGAAGACAAATACCTCATTACACAAATATTAACTGCGGCTGGAATAACATATGCCCAACAGTGGAAACAGGATACCATACCTACAACCACAAATATTGTTACTAAAATTATGGAATGCGCTGAACTCTCTAAAATGACGATGGAGCTGCGAAATAAAAAAGAATCAGATTTCTACAAGGCCTGGGAGAAATGGTACCAATGGTTATCTAGAATACGAAGTATTCCAAAAGATGTCTAAGTTCAATCCTACTAACTCAACTTTAATTTCAATTCTTAAATATTTTACTACTCTCAATTCCTACTTCTCACCGCTTAATAAGAATGACAAGTCACTAACTTCAAGGTCTGCTATTGAAGCAGACAATTTCTTTTCCTATCCCACCTCCTCCTTAGATTATGTTAAGTTATATATGGTAAAGATAATAAATACGGTCAATGGAATTTAAACTAAGAATGAAACATGAATAGAAATATTGTAACAATATACAGTATATACTAAGGAATATAAGGGACCTCTGTAACTCTCTGTAAATTTACCTTAAACTTATTACACTTGTACTCTTCCTTCCCCTCCCTCCCTTTTTTCGATTTTGTTCTCCCTTCTCCCCCTTCCCCTTTTATAAAACTAATAAATTATATATTTTTTAAATTCTCATGTTCCCAGAAACGAGGTTCTGAGATTAGTTTTGGATGTGGGGCAATCAACCCCTTTTTAGGTCAATACTTTGCGCTCTCTCTCTCTCGCTCTCTCCCCTTCTCTCTCTCTCTGTGTAGTGTTGTGTGGAGGTGCTTGTGTGCATGCATGCCTTTGAGTCAGTGTCAATTCTTGTAACTACCTGCCATGGCCTAGAGGTGGAACTCTTGCCTCACAATCAGGAGGTTGTAAGCTTAATCCTAGGTAGAAGCAGATGTAGGATCTCCTGTTTGGAGGGGGGGGGGGTTTGACTAGATGCCTTTGTTAGGACTCTGTCCATAACTGTTACGTTGGCAATATATTGGCTGTAGATGTTGCAGACTGCCGCAAGAGGGAGCTAGACTTTACAGCTTATTTCTCTGAGCCACCCTCTTTGTTTCTCTTTTTCTGGCTACTCACTGTTAATGACTACCCACTGTTAGGTTTGCTCTGCAATTCTCTGCATGCTCTGTACTGTAGTTATGTATTGCAGCTGAAATGTGTTTAAGCTTGATATCTTTGCTTACTGATTATGACAAAGAAAACTGGTAAGAAAGATTATGTACTTAATAATATTTGGATTCTGACTTATTGTGTGTATGACTTTAGACTGTTTATCTGACTATGTTATTTCTCGATGTAAACTTTAATTCAAGATAGCATATCTCTGTGTGGCTAAGCAGTTATTCACAACTAATCTCAATCTAAACATTCTTGTGTGTGCACAACCTTGGTAAATAAGGATTACTCTGCTCATACATTAACAACCTGCAAGATCCCTTCCAACTCTTTTAATCTGTAATTAACTTCCTGGATTAGTCTTTGCAGATTTGTTAGCAAGGCTTTTAGGAAGCTTAGAACTACGTCGCCTAAAAGACGATCTAAGTATTGCCCACAAGATCATATGCTGCAACGTTCTACCTGTCAATAACTATTTCAGCTTCAATCGCAACAACACAAGAGCACACAACAGATTCAAACTTAATATTAACCGCTCCAAACTTGACTGTAAAAAATATGACTTCAGCAACCGAGTTGTCGAAGCGTGGAACTCATTACCTGACTCAGTAGTGTCAACCCCTAACCCCAAATATTTTTCCCTTAGACTATCCACGATTGACCTCGCCAGGTTCCTTAGAGGTCAGTAAGGGGCGTGCATAAGTGCACCAGTATGCCTTCCGTCCCCTGTCCAATTGTCTCTCCTTATCTCATTTATCTTTTCTTCCTTTCAAATATGTTCACCTATACTTTTATATCTTTTCTTCTATTCTTTTCTTTACTTATATTATTACATATCTTTCTCTTCAATGTGTATTATGTATTGGACAAAATAAACAAACAAACAAACAAACAAACAAACAAACGAATGAATGATTTGCCATTGACAGCTTCATAGGGCCAACAGAAAATGACCAGCCCAAGCTCACCCAGCTGGCTTCGTGCTCCAAGGTTTCTTAATTTCTAGCCTGGTGCCCTAACCAGTGCACCAAACTGCCTCTCTTCTTTCACATTTACATGATGCATTTCCAGAATTGCAAAAAAACACCCTGGTTTCACTGCTATTTCATTCTGGATCTTATTACCTTAAGAGCCAGGGTGGCGCAGTGGTTAGAGTGCAGCACTGCAGGCTACTTCAGCTAACTGCTAGCTGTAGTTCAGCAGTTCATATCTCACCACCGGCTCAAGGTTGACTCAGCTTTCCATCCTTCCAAGGTGGGTATAATGAGGACCCAGATTATTGGGGGCTGATTCTTTGCTGATTCTGTAAACCGCTTTAGAGAGGGCTGTAAAAGCACTATGAAGTGGTATATAAGTTTAAATGCTATTGCTAAATGCTACTTGCTTTGCATAAATAAAACTATTCAAAATAGGGAAAGAAATACCTAACTGTCTACAAATAGAAACATAAAATGAGGGAGAAGTTATACAGGAAGGATTGCTCACATTCAGGCTGGAACTATCTACATGTAATAATGGTTATTTAGATTTATATACCGCTTTATAGTGGTTTTACAGCCCACTCTTAGCTGTTTACAGAGTCAGCATATTCCCCCCTTGGGTCCTCATTTTACTAACCTCCGAAAGATGGAAGTCTGAATCAACCTTGAGCCTGGAGAGATTCAAACTGCTGGCAGTGGGCAGAGTCAGCTTGCAATACTGCATTCTAACAATTGTGCCAATGGGACTCTTCAGTCCACATACATTTAGCGATCATTCGAAGTTACAATGAAACTGAGTTTTAATGTTAATATTTATTACCTTAATATTTTAATGTTTTGCCTTGTTGTTTTTTGTTTGCTTACAGCAAAGTTTACTGTAAGCCACCTGGAGTCACCTCTGGGTGAGATGTATATACTGAACATTGGGTAGATGCACCAACCCTTTCCCCCTTGCACGCTTGTCCCTGGTGAACGAAATGGATCCTACACACCCAACAGATCTTCAAAAGCATTCTTGAGTTCCTGTGGATTTTCCATCACAAAGACGTGCCTTTCCTCTGGCTTCTTTGATGCAATCTCATTCATGGCACTCAAGTCAACCTCCAGGTTCCCAATGCCAAAAACATAGATATCTGAATGAAACAACAACAGGACATGTTACCTAGCTGGGAAATGAAATTTCTGCAAAGAAACAACCAAGGGCTCTTCCAAAAGGACATATCTTGACATGAGTCATTCTATTTTTTTATTTTATTTATTTATTTTGTCCACTACACAATAATACACAATGAAGGTTATAGAGGATATAGTAGAGAAGAAATACGAGATATAGGAGAGACTATAGGACAGGGGACGGAAGGCACTAGTGCACTTATGTACGCCCCTTACTGACCTCTTAGGAATCTGGAGAGGTCAACCATGGATAGTCTAAGGGTAACATGTTGGGGGTTAGGGGATGATACTATGGAGTCTGGTAATGAGTTCCACGCTTCAACAACCCGATTACTAAAGTCATATTTTTTACAGTCAAGTTTGGAGCGGTTAATGTTAAGCTTGAATCTGTTGTGTGCTCTTGTGTTGTTGTGGTTGAAGCTGAAGTAGTCTTTGACAGGCAGGACATTGCAGCATATGATCTTGTGGGCAATACTTATATCATGTTTAAGGCATCGTAGTTCTAAGCTTTCAAGATCCAGGATTGTAAGTCTAGTTTCGTAGGGTATTCTGTTTCGAGTGGAGGAGTGAAGGGCTCTTCTGGTGAAGTATCTTTGAACATTTTCAAGGGTGTTAATGTCTGAGATGCGATATGGGTTCCAAACAGATGAGCTGTATTCGAGGATGGGTCTGGTAAAAGTTTTGTAAGCTCTGGTAAGTAGTGTGAGATTTCCAGAGCAGAAGCTACGTAGGATTAGATTATTGGAAGAGTAGACAGGACGACAGTCCACCAAATCTTAAAAAGGGATTCTTTTAGATTTATCAAGTCCAGTTAAGTAGCAAGGATGAATGGGCTCGATGCACTGAAAGCCATATGAAATAAGAAAAATAAGAGCTTGACTCTTTAGAATTCATTTTGATGGAAACTAAGCAGATTGGAGATTGCCAGTCCTAATGTTTCTCTTTTACTAGTATCATGTATACTGCTCAAAAAAAATAAAGGGAACACTTAAACAACACAATATAACTCCAAGTCAATCAAACTTCTGTGAAATCAAACTGTCCACTTAGGAAGCAACACTGATTGATAATCAATTTCACATGTTGGCAGCACATTCAACTTTGTACAGAACAAAGTATTCAGTGAGAATATTTCATTCATTCAGATCTAGGATGTGTTCTTTGAGTGTTCCCTTTATTTTTTTTGAGCAGTGTATAAATACAGTGGTACCTCATCTTATGAACGCCTCTTCTAATGAACTTTTTGAGATACGAACCCGGTGTTTACATTTTTTTTGCCTCTTCTTCTGAATTATTTTCACCTTACGAACCCAAGCCCCTGCCTCTGGCACGCTCCGTCTCCAGACTTCTGTGTTCTTGCGTTGCTGGGATTTCCCTGAGGCTCCCCTCTCTGGGAAACCCCACCTCCGGACTTCCGTTGCCAGCCGAAGCACTCATTCTTGCACTGCTGGGATTTCCCCGAGCTCCCCTTACTGGGATTCCCTTCATTTTTGCCAGCGCTGCTTTGAATCCCAGCGAGGGGAGGCTCAGGGAAATCCCAGCAGCAAAAGAACGGAGCTTTGGCTTGCAAAGAAAGTCCAGAGGTGGGGTTTCCCAGCAAGGGGAGCCTCAGGGGAATCCCAGCAGTGCAAGAACGGGTGCTTCGGCTGCCAATGGAAGTCCGGAGGCGGGGATTTCCAGCAGCGCAAGGCAAAAGGGGTGAGTTTTGGGATTGCACGCATTATTCACTTTTACATTGATTCCTATGGGAAACATTGTTTCATCTTACGAACCTTTCTACTTACGAACCTCGTCACGGAACAAATTAAGTTCGTAAGATGAGGTACCACTGTATTGTTATCTTTGTATACCACCAATACGTATGTGACAACACAAACAAATAAAAAATAAATAGGTAAATCTCCAAGAACATTTGCAGTTACTTAAACTGTTGTTACTTTACTCTGCGGGTTGCCCAGGAAAATACCTTAACTGAAATTACTTTTCCTGGAGAGATGCAGGAGTGATTGTATTTTCTATTTTCAATTATTGCTGCATGAATGGCTTGCCTGGGTTTTTAACAATTGCTCCTGCTGTTTTCCAGCAGCGGCAGCTTTTTCCAATTGCTCTATTTTGGACAGCCTCTTTAATCCGAGTTGTTTCTTCTAGTGCCATAACGGCGAACCTATGGTACTTGTACCACAGGTGGCACAAAGATCCCTCTCTGTGGGCAAGCAAGCCATTGTCTCAGCTCAGCTCCACTGCATAAGCATGTGTCCCTCCTGCTGGCCAGCTGGTTTTTGGGTCTCTGCTGGCTGGGGGATTCTGGGAGTTGAAGTCCAGATATCTTCAAGTTGTCAAGGTTGGGAAACACTGTTCTAGTGTGTTAGTCATAGATGAGCTGCTACAAGGGTCGCCCAGAAAGTAATGCACCACATTTTTCCCCAACCTACAGTAATGGTACGAATGTGAAATTTTAGACATACATTATTTGAATTGTCAGGAGTGCGTGTGTAAATTTTGCGTTTCTACAGACAAATAGCGAAAGCTGCAGCCGTGTTTCAAAATGGCGTCTGTAAGTGATATACATTACAAGCAGCATGTTGTCATTGAATTTCTCACTGCGTTTTATTATTGTAAGATTTTTAGTGTTTTTTTTAGGGATTCCTTATTAATAGGCGTTAATTGTTTTTTTAAAAGGTTATTGATTATACATGAAAATTGACACGGAAGAGATTTGGAGAAATTCAAAATATTGTAGCCTAATCATCTTGAGGTATTAAAAATTTTGAACAGCTTAAAAGATCTTTTAGCTAATAGTATATTTGTATAACATAAGAAAATTGAGCAGCTATTTTTTATCCAGATGTCAAAAGTGAAGGAAGCAGTATTGGATTTGCATACCATAATTTGTTAAATTGATCTATTGTAAAGCAATTGGATGGTGTTGGGTGTTTTTTTTTTTACTGTATTGTGATTGGAGAGAAAAATTAAAAAACTCTTTACCGTAAAAAAATTTCTCACTGCGGAGAAAGAAACTGTTGGGAACATCCACAAATGTTTGTGTACAGTTTATGGAGAATCTGCAGTCGACAGAAGTACGGTTAGTCGCTGAGCACAGAGGGTGAGGCCATTAGAAGACAGTTCGGCAGAGCTCCAAGATTTGCAGACCACAACAAGGAGTGGTACTGACAGGGCATATACACCCTTGTGTCTCGCTGGAGGAAGGCCATAGAGCGGGATAGAGATTACGTGGAAAAATAGGGAGTGTAGAAGAAACATCATTCTTTCTTGTGTGTAAGTTTCGTTGTGTTCAATAAATGTTGAAGAAAAAAAAATGTGGTGCATTCCTTTCTGGGCGACCCTTGTAAATTACTTACTTCCCTATTGGTTGTTACTGGCAACATATCTCTTGGCAACATATCAAGAGTTGGCACCCAAATTTATAAATGAATGAGTGAATGAATGAATATTAAGATATTTAAATGAATAGTTTGGTGTAATTAATTAATTAATTATTAATTAATTAATTAATTAATATTAAGATATTTAATGTAACAGCTGGAACAATAAAGTGGATAATGGGCCACAACCTATAGTGATAGTTGATTGGCTAGAGAATGCCACCTCTTGCATGAGGCAATGTATTCAGTTCTGGAGACCTCACCTACAAAAAGATATTGACAAAATTGAACGGGTCCAAAGATGGGCTACAAGAATGGTGGAAGGTCTTAAGCATAAAACATATCAGAAAAGACTTCATGAACTCAATCTGTATAGTCTGGAGGACAGAAGGAAAAAGTGGGACATGATCAAAACATTTAAATATGTTAAAGGGTTAAATAAGGTCCAGGAGGGAAGTGTTTTTAATAAGGAAAGTGAACACAAGAACAAGGGGACACAATCTGAAGTTAGTTGGCGGAAAGATCAAAAGCAACATGAGAAAATATTATTTTACTGAAAGAGTAGTAGATCCTTGGAACAAACTTCCAGCAGACGTGGTTGATAAATCCACAGTAACTGAATTTAAACATGCCTGGGATAAACATATATCCATCCTAAGATAAAATACAGAAAATAGTATAAGGGCAGACTAGATAGATCATGAGGTATTTTTCTGCCGTCAGTCTTCTATGTTTCTATATTTCTATTAACTCAGGAGAAAGCTGTCACCCACCTTGATGGACTGTACCTTGAGAAAGCTATTTATCATGGCAGGCAGAGGGAAGCATTGCTGGGAACAATGTGTTTGTTTTTGTGGCTTGTGTATTTGTTTGTGCTTTCTGCTTGACTGAGCCTTGGTGACTCTGAACTTCTTTTGCCAAGTGGACTCTCGTGGATGTACTTTCAGTTTTGCCTGGTAACTTTATATTTGTTTATTAGACTTACTTGTTGGAGCAACTTTCTATTGTTTTATGGACTATTGGCCATTACCTGCTTGTGGCTGGCTTTATTCGGGGCAGTTCTGAGGCTGGGTGAAGGGAACTGCTGGGGAACATTAATAAAATCTCCAAAACATGCTTACATGTGTGTGTAAGTGAGTGCAGCAGCACAAGCATTTACGTTACAACCACTGCAATGTGACTAACTCATTTTAGGATCATCATAGCATACATCTATAATGGACAGGCTCAAGTATGGTCATATGTCAAGGATTACCAGTAGCTGAGCAGTAGTTATACGTAGGTTAAGTCTGCTGTAGAAAAACCATAGTCTTGAGGGACAGGTCACCATCGCAAAGTAACAATTCATTCTTTTGAAAAAATCAAGCATGATTTCCTTGACTCACCGAGATAATCTTGTCGGTTTTCTCTCACATTCAGCAGACCTTCTATCAGGTTCACTGCCATTTTGGGAGGGCTTCCAAGGTTGGATTTTCCTGAAAATGATGATGATGATGTTAATGATGATGATGATGATGATGATGATGATGATAATAATAATAATAATAATAATAATACCGGGTTTCCCTGAAAATAAGACAGCATCTTATATTAATTTTTACTCCCAAAGATGTGCTACGTCTTATTTTCAGGGGATGTCTTATTTTTTTTCAATGAATTGTATCCTGTATCCTGCTGCAGCAAAAACTACATCCAAACACTCAGCTGTATGTTGGATGCATGTTGGCTGTGTTTTAAATCTGATTGATGCAGCATTTTGGGATGCAATTTATGGATAGCAGTGTTATATAGGTTCTGTTCAGAAATACTGCGAAACGATACATCTTACTTTCAGGGGATTCCTTATATTCGGGGAAACAGGGTAATAATAATAATAATGATGATGATGATGATGATGATGATGATGATGGAACTTGTGCCAGAACTACCATCTACTAGTGGCAAAGAACTGGGGGGATCATAACCCCGAAAAAGTGGTCGAAAATGAACAAGCAAACTACTGTGGGACTTCTGACTTCAGGCTGACCGAGTTTTGAAACATAATACAGCAGATATCATGATTGTGGAGAAAAAGAAAGCATGGATCATTGACATTGCAATACCAGGAGACAGCAGAATTGAGGAGAAGCAGCTAGAGAAATTTGCGAAATACAAAGATCTGAAAATCAAGCTGCAACGACTCTGGCATAAGCCAGTGAAAGTGGTCCCAGTGGTCCTTGGGCGTAGTGCCAAAGGATCTCAGCGGACATTTGAAAAACCATCGGAATTGACAAAATCTCCAGCTGTCAATTGCAAAAGTCCACTTTACTGGGATCGGCACACATAATTCACTGCTACATCACGCAGTCCTAGATGCTTGGGAAGCGCACGACTGGTGATGAAATGTGAAATACAGCATAGTGATCTCGTTTGCTGTGTTGTATTGTTGATATTATGATGATGATGATGATGATGATGATGATGACAATAATAACAACAATAATAACAATAACAACAACAGACAATGAAGATCTTGTGGGACTTTCGAATACAGAAAGATTGTCATTTGTTACACAACACATCAGATATCACAGTTGTTGAGGGCTAAAAAGTACACTTTATTCATATTGCTGTACCAGGAGATGCCAGAGTCGAAGAAAAAGAACTGGAAAAAATTATGAAATATTGTGATCTGACCATTGAAACTACATGGCTCTGGATGAAACCTGTAGCAGAGATACCCATTGTCATCGGGGCATTTGGTACCATGTCCAAGAATTTCAGAAAACACATCAAGAAATTGAAGCTTCCTGCAATAACACCAGTGGAACTGGGAAAAAATGTTCTACTTGAAACATGTATATTTTAAGAAGATACTTGGTTGATACCTAGGATGCTGGCAGTAACCTGTAATCAACCATCAGCACCAGTCACTGATATTTGTGATGCATATTTAAATGTCCATTTTTATGTCATGTTTAATATACTAATACTAATACTAATACTAATACTAATACTAATAATAATAATAATAATAATAATAATAATAATAATAATAATAATAATAATAGACAAAATCAGAGAGTAATTCCCAACTCAAGTGCTTTTTTTCTCACTTAGCTCTTTAAAAATCTTGGTGTGTCTTATACACCAGTGCGTCTTATAGTCTGAAAAATATGGTCGTTTGGGTAATGAAACATCTGCACGAAAACGACCAAGCTCAGAGAGCACCAAGGACCTCTCATTTCAACCTCAAGCTACAAATAGACTCCTTATATTGGTACAATAGCCATAGCTATTTAGTGAATGATCTCCATCCATCAACCCCACCCTACCCCCACTTTGAATCTCCTCATTTCTCCTTACCATCCGTAAGCAGGATGATAGCATGGCGGACTTTGTTCCATTGATCTTTTGAAACTTTTTCTTCGTTAATCATCATTTCGTAAACAGCGTTAAGGGCCGCATAAATGTTGGTTCCCGTTGCATTGCCATGATCTGCAAAAAGGGATTGGTTAGTCTTGAGAGATTCTTCTTTTTAAACCTAAGTTTCTCTAAGCCTTGAGAGGCTTATACAGGTGGTCCTTGGCTCATAACATTCCGCTTAGCAACTGTTCGAAATTAAAACATGACTGGGGGGGAAAGTAGCCTACGACGGTTTTTCACACTTACAATCTATTTATTTATTTTATTTATTTATTTTGTCCAATACACAATAATACACAATGAATGTTATAGAGGATATAGTAGAGAATACGAGATATAGGAGAAACTATAGGACAGGGGACGGAAGGCACTCTAGTGCACTTATGTACGCCCCTTACTGACCTCTTAGGAATCTGGAGATGTCAACCGTGGATAGTCTAAGGGTAAAATGTTGGGGGTTAGGGGATGATACTACAGAGTCCAGTAATGAGTTCCATGCTTCGACAACTCGATTACTAAAGTCATATTTTTTACAGTCAAGTTTGGAGCGGTTAATATTAAGCTTGATTCTGTTGTGTGCTCTTGTGTTGTTGTGGTTGAAGATGAAGTAGACTTTGATAGGCAGGACATTGCAGCATATGATCTTGTGGGCAATACTTAGATCATGTTTAAGGCATCGTAGTTCTAAGCTTTCAAGACCCTGGATTGTAAGTCTAGTTTCGTAGGGAATTCTGTTTCGGGTAGAGGAGTGAAGGGCTCTTCTGGTGAAGCATCTTTGGACATTTTCAAGGGTGTTAATGTCTGAGATGCGATAGATGAGCTGTATTCTAGGATCATTACAACATCCCCTCACCAGGGATGGGCAGGGGTGGGATGCTGCCCGGATGGCGAAGGGAATGCAGTGGGGTAGCAAAAATGGAGCTCCACCCCAGAGCACCCAATTTGCATTGAAAGATGTTGAAAGAAAATGCAGAGTATCTTCTTTGGGCAACTTCTGAATCCTTCCCAAAAGCATTTAAAAACCCCAAAGCCGGCGATTCTGCTACAACAAAAGTGTCCAGGAAAAGTATAAGGAGATAAGATATGGAATTAATTCTATGTGATCTGGGTTTCTGCCTCTCCCTCCTTTCCGAATGGCTATAGTATTCTCTAAAACAGAAGTCTTCATAGCTGGCTGAAGAATCTGGGAGTTGAAATTCACAAGTTTTAAAATCGCCAGGTTTGGGGACCCCTGCTCTAGAAAATAAAATAAATAATGCTTGAAGCCGGAACTGTCTTCTACCGCATGAATCCCAGCGGCCGATAAGGTCCCACAGAGTTGGTCTTCTCCGGGTACCGTCCACTAAACAATGTCATTTGGCAGGCCCCAGGGGAAGAGCCTTCTCTGTGGCAGCCCCGGCCCTCTGGAATCAACTCCCCCCAGAGATTAGAATTGCCCCCATCCTCCTTGTCTTTTGCAAATTACTTAAGACCCACCTGTATCGCCAGGCATGGGGGACCTGAGACACCTCCCACAGGCTTTTATATTTCATGTTTGATATGTGTGTGCTGCATGGTTTTAAATGATGGGGTTTTATATGTTTTTAATATTAGATTTGTTTCATTGTAATATTGTTTTATTATTGTTGTGAGCTGCCCCGAGTCTTCGGAGAGGGGCGGCATACAAATCTAATATATTATTATTATTATTATTATTATTATTATTATTATTATTATTATTATTGTTTTGCCAGAAACCTTGATTTTGTTTGGTAGTCTGAAGGAAGGAGGATTAAGACTGTTATGTGGGATGGAGCATTTTGGAATTTTCACTTGGGCTGTGAAAGTAGCAAAGAACACTTTAGATTGTTGCCTTTGAATAAGCGATTATTTTGTGAGTGGCCATTTTAATCATGAAGGCACCTTTATGACAATGCTCAAAGTGTGCTTTCAAAATTCTAAGTGAGAGGTTTCTGTCATTTCACTGTTCTGTAGCTGCTCACATCTAGGATGTGGGTAAATTTGATGACCTGCTTGTTTTGAGTCCATTGATATAGGTATTGTTTTTAGGTTCTTGGGAAATCCTTGGTCAAGTCACATGATCGTCAAGCTACTCCCACGTGGTCACATGGCTGGCAAGCCACTCCTACCTAGTCACATGACCATCAAGCCACATCCACAAAATAAGCCATGCCCACAATGTGGTAGTAAGAATTTTGGTAGCCCTTCACTGCCCCTCCCACATGGTCACAAGATCAAAATTCAGCCCCTTGGCAACTGACTCATATTTATGACGGTTGCAGTGTCCTGGGGTCATGTGACCACCTTTTGCGACCTTCTGACAAGCAAAGTCGATCAGGGAAGCCAGACCGTCATGTTACTAATTAAATGAGTGCAGTGCTTCACTTAATAACTGTGGCAAGAAAGGTCATAAAATGGGGCAAAACTCCATTTAGCAACAGAAATTTTGGGGTCAATTGTGGTCAAAAGTTGAGAACTACTTGTAAATGCAGCCCGCATGCATGTGCTGGCCAGGTGATTTTCGGCCTGGGGAAGGCTGTTTCACCCTTCGGAGGCTTCAGGGAAGCTCCAGAGTGCAAAAAATTTGAACCAAGTTTCTAGATTTTACATTCAGAGTCCAGCAAGATTTACATAACAGCTTTTTCCTTCTTGATTAGTCCTTGTTCTGCCTGGCCGCGGGCCACCCAGGAACAAAGTAATTAAATCAGACACACACACGCAGACTTGTAAAAGGAAAGCAAGGGTTCTTCTTTATATTCAGAAAACTGCAAACCACGGAGTTTCAGAGCAATGTTAGTTCAAGAGTCCAATAGATCAGAGTTAATTACTCCAGTCAATGCAGAAGCCTTTCAGGCTTATGTCAGCCAAAAATGACTCACACTTAAATGTCAGAATGTCCAGAAATCCACAGCAAACACGAAACCGCAATTCAACAAACTTTCTTAAAATTGAACGATAGACTCCCACACAGGCCTCTCCAACCCTCCCCTTTTTTCAAGATTGCAGCAGCGTCATTAATTCTTATCACCCGTGACCTATAATCTATTTCTGTGTTTGCGCAGCTGCTCTAGTCTTCCCAGCATTCTCCTGACCTGAACATTCAGAATAGGATTGTTCAATAACTCTTCCCCTTCTGAGTCAGAAAGGGAAACTCTGGCTGGAGATCTGACTGACTCCATTCCCCTCTCTGCCTCTCCTTATGGTTCACTGTCTGATTCTTCCTCCAGCCAAATGGGTCTTCTATAATCAGACGGCTCCCACTCCTCTGCAGCAAAATCAGCAGCCAAAGGAGCTGGCCTAAAGCCAACCACAACAGTCCTAAACTGATTTCTCCCCCCCCCCACCCCAGCCAAACACACTTCCTGTTGGTAGGCAACCTTAATGAATACAATGCAATATTCATTCTATTTACAATGTAATCACATAGCAATGGACACTTTTGTGAGAGCTAAAACAGTACATTGAAAGGTTTCCCTGCATTTTAATATTTGCATACACAACACAAACACACGTCATATAAGCCACACCCGCACTATTTCCTTGCCACTATAGGACAAAAGCACAGCTTCCGTTCAAGAGTTGATGCAAAAAAAAATAGCATACAAATTTTGCACACAACCATTGCAACATCCCCATAGTTACATGATCAAAATTCGCCTGCTTGGCAACTGGTTCATATTTATGATGAACAGTGATCACCTATTGCGACCTTCTGACAAGCAAAGTCAACAGAGAAGCCAGGTTCACTTAACAACCATATTATTCACTTAAAAACAGCAGTGATTCACTTAACAAAAGTGGCAAGGAAAGCCGTAAAATGGGGGAAATGTCTCACTTAGCAACAGAATGTTTGGGCTCAATTGCAGTCATACGTCAAGGACTATTTGTATATTGGTGTGGGACATATTTGTGCCTAAGGGGGAAAAGTCTCCCTATACTAGTGATGGCGAACCTTGTTTTCCTCGGGTGCTGAAAGAGCGTGCATATTTGCTATCGCACATGCACGAGTGCCCACATCCATAATTCAATGCCTGGGGAGGGCAAAAACAGCCCCCTCCGCCCCACGGGGGCCCTCTGGAGGCCAGAAATGGCCTGTTTCCCAACTTCTGGTGGGCCCAGCAGGCTCATGTTTCACCCTCATACCCACATAGGCTCTCTGGAAGCCAAAAATGCCCTCCCAGAGTCTCTGTGTGAGCCAAAAATCAGCTGGCTGGCACACACATGCACGTTGGAGCTGAGCTAGGGCAACGACTCACGTGCCAGCAGATATGGCTTCACGTGCCACCTGTGGCACCTGTGCCATAGGTTCGCCATCACTGCCCTATACAGTGAGGCAGCAATAACATGGGGCTTGTATCACAAATTTGTTTCCGAGGCCAATGATGAACTCTAAGGTGAAACAGAGAGAGAAGTGACTCTTGATTTAAAGCATATGGTAAAAAGCACTTAAATAATAACAGAGGGGAAAAAACCCAGCCCTCACTTGTTTTCGGAAATGGTTCAAGAGTTCACACACAAACACACACACACACAGGCAGGGGGGAGATTTATCTATCTATCTATCTATCTACCTACCTACCTATCTACCTATCTATCTATTATTATAGAAACATAGAAACATAGAAGTCTGATGGCAGAAAAAGACCTCATGGTCCATCTAGTCTGCCCTTATACTATTTTCTGTATTTTATCTTAGGATGGATATATGTTTATCCCAGGCATGTTTAAATTCGGTTACTGTGGATTTATGTACCACGTCTGCTGGAAGTTTGTTCCAAGGATCTACTATTGTTTATCTGTTTATCTGTTTATCTGTTTATCTGTCTATCTATCTATCTATCTATCTATATATCTATCTATCTATCTATGTATGTATCTATCTATCTATACTTCTATGCTGCTCAGTCCCAAAGGGACTGCCGCTCAGACACTATACTTTTCCGCCCACACCGGAAAAAAAATTAGAGGGAACATTGGAAGCAGTGTGTCAATATTTTAATCAAAATAAAAGATCTAGGTATCAAATTTATAAAGCCACCCAATTCACAACCTACAGAAATATTGGGGGGTGGGAGGAGAAAAAAACGGATCTAAATGCCTACCTTTGTAATTCATATTGCTTTCCATCATATCAATCACAGTATCGACATCTTCGGCAGCATCATCACCAATGTCGACAACTGTCTTGGGTTGGCTGGCATAAGATATGACTGCGAACTTAACTGGAACTTCAAAGCTAGAAATCTGAGGAGCCAAAAAAAAAAAAATTAAAACACATAAATGAAAAAACAGTATTACATTTCAGAGAACATCCACCAAATAGGTCTTTTTCTTTACCAACATAAAACATTCCCATATGATATTCTTCTACCAAAGTACAGTGGTACCTTTACTTAGGAACTTTTCTAGATAAGAACTGGGTGCTCAAGATTCTTTTGCCTCTACTTAAAACCATTTTCTACTTAAGAACCCAAGGCCGGAAAATTTTCCCAGAAAATTTGGGAACGGCACAAAGGCCCGGCCAGTTTCCTCCCATTCCCCCTTTAATCCTGGCCATCTCGGGCTTTTCTGGGCTGCCAGAGGAGCCTTTTGGTAGTGCTTAAGGAGGCTTTGACAGCCCAGAGCGAATGGAGCATTTTCCTTTCTCTGCGCGCTTGGAGAGGGAATAAACCACTTCGCTGTGGTGACTCCCTCGCGCTGTCTCCCATATACCGGGTGCAAGGTTGCCTCCCGGAGCGTCTGGGTGCGGTAAGGCAAAAGGGGGCATTCACCTCACCTTCTTTCTTCTGCAGCAACTGTCCTTCTCCTCTTCTTCCTCCTCCTCCTCCCACCCAAATGCCAAGCTTTTATTTCTTTCCTAATGAGTTTGCACACATTATTTGCTTTTAAATTGATTCCTAAGGGAAAAATTGCTTCTACTTACAAACGTTTCTACTTAAGATCTGGGAACGGAACGAATTAGGTTCTTAAGTAGAGGTACCACTGTATTTCATTTTAATGTTTTGCAAAGAATTCTGAGGCATACTTGAGAGTTGGTTTGGTCTAATCCAGAGGTATCGAACTCAAGCCCTAGGGACCGGATCTGACCCATGGGGTACTTAGATCTGCCATCACCACCCCAGGTTGCCTTCAAAACAGCAAAGGACCGGCCCATGATGCTTCTGCCAGTGAAAACAGAGCTCAAGGGATGCACACAGCCCTCCAAGCTCCATTTTTGCTGGAAGTGGGTTGCAGGAAGTCATGGCAGCTGAAAATGGAGATTGGGAGCCCTTTTTTCCTGATAGAGCCCTTGGGGCATCCCCGACACAGATGACGTCAAGCTGGCCATGTCACACCCACCCCGGCTTCCCCAAGCTCAAACACAACCTTGATGCAGCTCTCAATGAAATCGAGTTTGATACCTCCGGTCTAGTCATTAAAGTACCAAGCTAGAAAGCGGGAAACTGTAAATTCTACTCCTGTCAGCTGAGTGACCTTGGGCCTGTTACTCACTTAAGTATCACCTAAATATGAGCCAGCAGTGTGCTGCAGCTGCCATAAAAGGTCAATATAGTTCTAGGCTGCATTAATAGAAGGCGAGAACCAAGATCACGTGAAGTGTTAGTAAAGCTTTATAATGCCTTGCTAAGGCCACTCTTGGAGTACTGGATCCAGTTTTGGACACCACAATGTGAAAAGCATGTTGAGAAACATAGAAACATAGATGTCTGACGGCAGAAAAAGACCTCATGGTCCATCTAGTCTGCCCTTGTACTATTTTCTGTATTTTATCTTAGGATGGATATATGTTTATCCCAGGCATGTTTAAATTCAGTTACTGTGGATTTATCTACCACGTCTGCTGGAAGTTTGTTCCAAGGATCTACTACTCTTTCAGTAAAATAATATTTTCTCATGTTGCTTTTGATCTTTCCCCCAACTAACTTCAGATTGTGTCCCCTTGTTCTTGTGTTCACTTTCCTATTAAAAACACTTCTCTCCTGGACCTTATTTAACCCTTTAACATATTTAAATGTTTCGATCATGTCCCCCCCTTTTCCTTCTGTCCTCCAGACTATACAGATTGAGTTCATTAAGTCTTTCCTGATACGTTTTATGCTTAAGACCTTCCACCATTCTTGTAGCCCGTCTTTGGACCCGTTCAAATTTGTCAATATCTTTTTGTAGGTGAGGTCTCCAGAACTGACTCTAGAAAGAGTGTAGAGAAAGGTAACAAAGATGATTAGGGTACTGGAGCTAAGACATATGAAGAATGGTTGCTGGAATTGGGTATGTCTAGTTTAATGAAAAGAAAGACCAGGGGTGACATGATAGCAGTGTTCCAATATCTCAGCGGTTGCCATGAAGAAAAGGAAATCAAACTATTCTCCAAAGGACTTCAAGGCAGGACAAGAAACAATGGAGGAAACATATCAAGGAGAGAAACAATATAGAACTTGTTCTGCCGGGCTCTCTGATAGGAGCCTCCCGAAAATTCAAGGGTACAAATTTCAGACACAAACACATTTGAAAATTCAAAACAATGTTCTTTATCACAAAAGTCAAAATAAACTAAGCACTCTTTTTGTATTGCAAAGAGCACTCTTCCCAAAACAACCGGGTAGTCTGTACAATTTCCCTTAAGCGGTCATTAAGCACTTAGCCAGCAGCTGTGAAGAAACTTCACACCCCTTCTTCTTCCAATGAAGTGAGACACACACACACACACGTTGCTCTGCTTTGGTTTCGAAGGCGTGAAAAAGCAACAAAGTCCAGCACACAAGATTCCTGATGAACTGCGATCAGATATTCTTCCACAACAGCCAAACCCACATGCTGCTATTTATAGCAGCAGCCCTAATTACTGGAGCCCCATCCAAACACAGGTGGCCTCCCTTATTTCCTGTAATATGTTCTTACTTAGTCTCTTCTACACATAATTCTGCGCTTGCGTGGGTCCAAAACGTCATCATCTGAATCAATGGAAGATAAGGGAGATTGACTGCCTTGGCTGTGTGCCAAGCCCTCCTCTGCCGAGTCACTCCCACCTTCTTCTTCATCCGAGGAAACTAAACTCAGAACTGATTCTGTCGGCAATAACACAGGCCTGTGACATGTTGAATTTTCCCCTGCATCCACCTCCCCATTCCCTGGGGCAGGAGCTGGGCCAGAGCCAACCACAACAGAACTAAGGAGCAATTTCTGGACAGTGGGAACCATTAATCAGTGGAAGAATGCCTCCAGAAGTTGTAGGTGCTCACCAATACTGCAAATTTTAAAGAAAAGACTGGACAACCATTTATCTGAAATGGTACAGGGTTGACTGCCTGAGAGGGGAGTTGGACTAGGAGACCTCAAAAATAAATAAATAAAAGGAGGATACAAACAAATAAATTAAACATAAATAAATAAAAATATTCCACAATACCCCCTCAGTTGATATGAAGCTGCATCCAGGTCTGCTCAATTTCAACACAGCTTGAATTGGTCAGGAATACATAATCCTCAATTTAGCAACCATTCAAAGTCCCGACGAACCTCTGTGTGTGCGTGTGTAACACTTATGACCTGGATTCAAGTTCTGACAGCCCTCCTCTCCCAATCATGTGACCATACTTCGAGGGCTCCATAACCAAGCCTATGACTGCTTGCAGCAAACTACAATCACGTGACCACATTTTATGACAGTTTTGCCTTTGGGTAATGGCTTTTCCCCCCTTTTCATTATTTTACGGTGAAGTAATGAACTTTAGGCCACAATTATTAAAAGGCAGAATGCTGCAAAGAGCTCGTTTTTGCCGCAAACATCTAGAAAAGCCATTGGCCTTTCCAGTTGAAGTTGAATTGTGTGGAATTTTCTTGTCAAACAAAAAACAGGATCTCTTAAATATTATTCACCGAAAGGAATAGGATCAGCTGTCCTAGTTTGTTTGTGTGCGATACTAAAGACTGAAGTCATCGATCAGTTGATAACTTGGGGGTCAGCAAGTCGTTGCATTGTTCTCTGAAAATCCTCTCAACCACACACCAGCAGCTGAATACACAACAGTTGGAAGCCCATGTTTTGCTTTGACGCCCCAGCCCTCTTTCAAAACCAGCTTTTAATCCATTTCTCCTTATTCAAGGTGACTGAATCATGCCCTCATCACCTCGAGGCTCGACTACTGTAACGCTCTCTACATGGGGCTACCTTTGAAAAGTGTTCGGAAACTCCAGATCGTGCAGAATGCAGCTGCGAGAGCTATCATGGGCTTTCCTAAATATGCCCATGTCACACCAACACTCCACAGTCTGCATTGGCTGCCGATCGGTTTCCGGTCACAATTCAAAGTGTTGGTCATGACCTATAAAGCCCTTCATGGCATCGGACCAGAATACCTCCGGGAGCGCCTTCTGGCGCACGAATCCCAGCGACCAATTAGGTCCCACAGAGTTGGCCTTCTCCGAGTCCCGTTGACTAAACAATGCCATTTGGCGGGACCCAGGGGAAGAGCCTTCTCTGTGGCAGCCCCAGCCCTCTGGAACCAACTCCCCCCTGATATCAGAGTTGCCCCCACCCTCCTCGCCTTTCGTAAGCTCCTTAAAACCCACCTCTGTCGTCAGGCATGGAGGAATTGAGATATTCCCTTCCCTCTAGGCTTATAAAAAAATTATGCATGGTATGTCTGTATGTATCATTGGTTTCTCAAATTGGGGTTTCTTTTTAAATTAACTTAAATATTATATTTGTTTATATTGTTTTATTACTGTTGTTAGCCGCCCCGAGTCTATGGAGAGGGGCAGCATACAAATTTGATTAATAAATAAATAAATAAAATAAAATAATTCTATTAGTGCCAATAGCAATATGTGCCTTGGTACAATCCCAGGATATCTGGGACACTTGAATACCATCACCATTGACAAAACTGCCATCAGTCAATTGCAAACGGTGGCTTTATGGGGTAATCCTCAACTTACAACCCCAATTGAGCCCAGCAATTCTATTGCTAAGTGAAACATTTGTTAAGTGAATTTTGCCCTTTCTATTCCTTCGTCTAGGTCATTGATGAAAATTTTGAAGATCACAGGGCCCAGGACAGAACCTTGTGGTAACCCATTGCCTTGAAGTCCACAAGTCTTACAGTTGGCAAGTTTGAAGACTTCTGTCATAAACAATCTTGATTAAAGAAGCTTTAGATTTCCTGTTGTGTCGTATTCCTGTCTGGTACCTAGTGAGGAGGACACTTGCCAATGGAGGGAGCATACAGATTGACAAATCAATAAATAAACCAATGCAATCTACTCACATACTTATCTTGCTGAAGATCCCTTTCTCCCTTCCAACTTTTGGGGATTTAATTTTGTACATACACTGATTCGGTTGCTTATAGTACGGTTAACCTGGGTTAGACCTTCTAAAAGTTCAAATTAGTTTATATTTGCAGGGTAAACATACCCTTCTGTCAATAGTCACCAGCACTGTTGCTAACACTACCACCATCAAGCGCAAGGGAAAGCAGGAAATCAGGCAATTCAAATGGGTATAAGGATTCAGTGTAAGCTTAAGCTCTCTACAAGAATCTGAACTACTAACAGTCAAAGCAATTTGGCGGTGGATAAGTAATTCAAGGTGGACTGGATTTAGACTGATTACGCATTATGGCTCAGCCTGGTCATCTCCTACATCCACCTCCCAATTCTTTACCCAATTTGTACCTACAGAAACTTACCTTGATGATGATCTGGCTGACAGCATCTTTAAAGATAGAAAAGTTAGGTTCTGTAACACTGTGGGAAGCATCCACCAGGAAGTAAACATAGAGGAAGCCATCTTTGGACAGTATAATCCTTCGGCCTAGAGATTTATCTGATGTGGAGAAGAAAGGAATTGTTATTTCTCATCCTAAACAAAAGAACTTGCTTCCACTGATACCAGATAACTTCTTTTTTCTCCCTTTCCCTTTCAATGACCTAGGATACCTGCAAAGAAGCCAAAAATGATTCTGAAGCCACAAAAAATGGACAGCCCAAAGGCAAAGCCATAGAATCTTCTTGCACAAAATGTACCACGAAATTGATGTGATGAATATCCTCAGCATTACCATTTTGTGTGTTTCTAAACCTTAGCACATGATTCTGCAAGTGCCTGCAATTAATTCTATGCTTCAGTCCCACTGGAGATCTCCCCTGCATCTAATCATTTAATTAATTTGAAATAAAACTATGTCTAGTTCCTAATCAATACCAAATGGACCCTCTTTAAATGTCATGGTATCCTCCACAATTATTTTTAAGAGATTTGTGGAGATCATGTTGGACCTACCATTTATAACCGTGTTTCTCAGTGTTGGAGACCTTGAGAATTTCCACTTCCAGAATTCAATTCCCAGAATTCCACAAGCAGCATCCTGGGTAGGGAATTCTGGGAGTTGAAGTCCATATATCTTAGTTACCAAGGCTGAGAAACGCTGCTCTAATTCACAGATGATAAGGCTACCAATGACTACTAAACACATTAGGTTAGCCCTCCCAGCTAAACCAGACAGGAAACTCAACTAGATGAATGATAACTACCGTATTTTTCAGCGTAAAAATTTGTATGTATCTTATACTCCGAATGTAACTTTTATTAAACCTTTTTTTAGCTCTAACGAGGTGCTAACACAATCTTCCATGTTTTTCTAGATAAGAGATCTTCTCTTTGCCTACTTCTTTCATTGCTACTCCCTCCAACAATAAGCTGAGTCTTTTTTCAACCCTAACTAACAGTGAAGAAATCTTCCTTGCTTTGCTAGCAAGCAATCTTCTGCCTTTTTTTCAGGTGCTAATAATCTTCTCTGCTTTGCTAGCGAAGGGATTGTCCCTTTGCCTGATTTCCTCATTGTTTCTCTCTGAAAAGAGCAAGTGAACTGTTTTAGAAACTGGTTTTTATCCCAAATCAGGCTATAACAAGCAAACACGTGGGCTCAAAATTAATCTTCTGAAGCTGACCAGACTAAAGATTAACCAGATGAATTTGTCTTGGTGCATATGCTCTCAATCTACATAAAACAAAAGATAAGTTTGTCAAGAGCCATAAGGTACAACACTTAACGATAGCCCAGGTACAATAAACAATTATTAGCAAATATTTGGAACCAGTCAATATTAATTGTAAGGATACAAGCAGGAAAGTTACAGGCAGATTATTTTTTCCCAATTTTCCTCCTCCAAAGCTAAGGTGTGCCTTATACTCTCAAAAATATGGTAGTCATCTGAACATAGTGGTGAAGAGAATGTGTGAAAGTTCTCATCCACCTCTTGCAGAGTGAGACTGGTGAATGGACAATACAAAACTGGTATCGGTATATGGTGGATTATGTTCAATTTGAGATTATGGATAAGAGGATGAATTCGGCCAATGAAACTGATCTGCAGGAACTGATGGGATGATGAGACAAGGTAAGAGGATATATGGTCAGTAGAATTCGAGACCAAGCTATAAGGAATAAATTGGGATCACTTTATAATATGTAAATAGATATACAGTGATCCCTCGATTTTCGCGGGGGTTGCGTTCCCAGGCTGCCCGCGAAAGTCAAATTTCCATGAAGTAGAGATGCGGAAGTAAAAACACCATTTTTTGCTATGGACAGCCAAAACCTACCCCCGCGCACCCTTTTCCAAGGCCGCACAAGGAGCTGGGCTTGAAGTTGGGGACGGGGAGCGACGAAAGTGCGGAGGCCGGCAAAGATGGTTTTGAATGTCGCCCGCCCCTGCCCCCCCAGCGCCTCCAGCCGCCTCGCCACTACCCCCCACCCACCGATCCGCCCCTTTCTTGGGGCACGGGTCCTCCTGCAGCAGCGCTGGCAGCTACGGCTTCTCATCCTCATTTGGCCGCTAGCCACTCTGAGCGCTTTGAGAATGCCCGCCCCGCCCCTCTCGCAGTCCCTTAGCTAAGAGCGCTTTTGTCCCAGCTGTCAGCGAGGGGGCTGCAGGAGAGGAAGGGCAGGCATTCTCACAGAGAGAGAGCAGCAGACAGAGCGAGATAGAAAGGAGAGAGAGTGAGAAAGAGAGAGAGAGAGAGAGAGCAAGAGGAGGAGAGAGTGGAAGGTAGAGAGAGAGAGAAAAATGATAGAAAAAAGGGGAGAAAATAGAGAAAATGATTGAAGCTGAGAATGACAGGAAAGAGAGAGAAAGAGAGAGAGAAGTGACTCTTGGTGATGACGTATGACATCATCGGGTGGGAAAAACCGTGGTATAGAAAAAAACCCACGGAGTATTTTTTAATTAATTTTTTTGAAAAACCGTGGTATAGCCATTTCACGAAGTTTGAACCTGCGAAAATCGAGGGATCACTGTATTGCTCTTGAGTTAAAATGATATATACAAAATATGTCTCCATATTGGTGGAGGGGTGTGGATGTTGTCTGGTGGCAGGCACTAATAACTGAGCACTTGTTATATGCTCTGTGTGTGTTTTATATTATAAAAAAATACTAAAAAAAAATCCTCCCCCAAAACGAAGGTGTGTCTTATACTCCAAAAAATATGGTGCTTTATTATAAGGCTTCATTAACAGTATATCATGAATCTGAAAATATAGATTCCTGCCTGCCACTTTTAACTAGTTACAGTCATTAGATGAGCTGCTCTGGAGAAAAGAGACTCACTTTGAATTGTCCCAGAAGGATCCAACTTGAAGGTGGACACTTCACTCAGAACATCCGTCAGCGAGGCTCCAAATTCAGCTTTAACATCTTCAGCTCGGTCATAAGAGTAACTGGCTGTGGGGATGGGAAAAAGGGAACATCCTGTGTTATCAGGCATTGATTCCAGTATTTGAGAGGCTGCCACAAATGAAGAGGGACTCAGCTTTATTTTCCAAAGCAGGGCAGGACACGAAACAATGGATGGAAACTAACCAAGGAGAGAAGCAACCTGGAATTAAGGAGAAACTTCCTAACAGTGAGGACAATTAACCAGTGGAACAACTTTGCCTTCAGAAGTTGTAGGTGGTTCATCACTGGAGGTTTTTAAGAAAGGACTGGGCAGCCACTTGTCTGAAATGGTATAGGTCTCTGGCTTAAGCAGGGGGTTGGATTAGAAGGTCCCGACAACTAGACAATGTCGCTTGGCAGGGCCTAGGGGAAGAGCCTTCTCTGTGGGGGGCCCGGCTCTCTGGAATCAGCTCCCCCTGGAGATTTGTAAGACTCATTTAGGCTGCCAGGCTTGGGGCGATTAGATCTTGGCCCCCTGGCCGATGAATGCTTTGTATGATTGATGTTTGAATGAGTGTGATAGATTTTTAACGTTATTGGGGACTTTAGATTTGTCCACCTAGTCTTAATGAATTGGATTTTGACACTGTATTTTATTGTTCTTTTTACATGTTGTAAACTGCCCTGAGTCCTCGGAGAGGGGCGGCATATAAACCCAATTAATAAATAAATTAAATAAATAAATTGAAAAAGAGAAAAAAAAGGGGTGGAGAGATACAGAAGCTAAAGGACAAGCGGTGACCCTGGAGATCATCTAATCCAGGGGGTAGGCAAAGTTGGCTCTTCTATGACATCTGGACTTCAACTCCCAGAATTCCTGAGTTATCCTGACTGGCTCAGGAATTCTGGGAGTTGAAGTCCACATGTCATAGAAGAGCCAACTTTGCCTACCCCTGATCTAATCTAACCCGTTGGAAAAAGAAATGCATACCTCTACAACTTGGCTGCGTACCAGACCACTCGCCGTCCAGCATGCAGACCCGTTGGGATGATCCAATCAAATCTAAGGTAACCTGACATTTGAATGAGATCCGATCACCCAGACGGTTGCCTTTTCCTGTAGCAATTGCCCCCGGGGGCACAGCAAGGGTGAGGCAGTACCCGGCTGTGGAGAGAAGACAACAAAGTCAACACAATTGTAAAGACGAGTCTGGAAGCAGGTGAACTGGTGGGGGGATACATTATTATTATTATTATTATTATTATTATTATTATTATTATTAATAATAATAATTAGATTTGTATGCCACCCCTGTCCGAAGACTCGGGGTGGCTCACAACAATGGTAAAAAACAATATTATAATAGCACAAATCTAATATTAAAAGAAATAACTAAAACCCTATCATATTAAAACCAGACAACACATATATACCAAACATAAATTATAGGGAGCTTGGGGGAAAGGTGCCTGGCGGTATAGGTGGGTCTTGAGTAGTTTACGGAAGACAAGGAGGGTGGGAGCAGTTCTAATCTCCGGGGGGAGTTGGTTCCAGAGGGCTGGGGCCGCCACAGAGAAGGCTCTTCCCCTGGGGCCCGCCAGATGACATTGTTTAGTCAATGGGACCCGGAAAAGGCCAACTCTGTGGGACCTTATCAGTCGCTGGGATTCGTGCGGTAGCAGGCAGTTCCGGAGGTACTCTGGTCCAATGCCATGTAGGGCTTTAAAAGTCATAACCAACACTTTGAATTGTGACAGTAAATTGATCGGCAGCTCTCATATTGCTTTTCCAAATGCTTCATTCTTTACAGCAGAGTACGCAAGTAGCCCTCGACTTAACAGGTATAAACAGGCAAAGGTAATAACTTTATTTGGAAATCCAATTAGACCCACTAAATGGACCAATCAAAGGAAACTAGTAATTGAAGTGAAACATATATTGCCAGCTTATGACTGTGTAGTATATCGGCAACCAGAAAAGAAAATAGAAAAAGTTACATACACAGCGGTACCTACAGATAATGTATTTACCTGCAATGAAAAAGAAGAAGTTGAGGTCTTAGGACAGCCTTAGGATGGATGGATGATGGATGGATGGAAAGAAAGAGAGGGAGGGAGGGAGGGAGGGAGGGAGACTTGGGGAATTGTAACTTTGATCTTATATATGTTGAGGAAGATTACATTATGCCCCCAAATGAAAGGACACTTTGATTCCCATAATGGATGGATGGCTGCAAAAGTTGGTGGAGTTGGCAGGGGTGGCTAAATTAAGTGCTTTGTTTAAAATACACACTTACTTTTGTTTCTACTTGGAAACAATTTCTGGGCTTTGTGCTTGAGATGGAATGGAGGGAATGAAACTTTGGTTTTGGGTTTTACTGATTAGATAGGTTTGTTCTTATAGAAATGGCTAGTTTATATTATTATGTAAAAATAAAAAGAGGAGGTTTGATGAGAGTCGGAAGTCAAGGCCTTTTCTTTCTTTGTTCTCTTTGTCCTACATTTTTTCCCCTTCCCCTATCTTTCCCACTATTTTCTTTCACATTTTTGTATCCTCTATTAAAAACTAATAAAAACAAAAGATTTTACCTCCATCATCACAAACAGGGGAGGTCCCGTTCCATAGGCCGTTAGGTTGGCAGTGTCGCTGGGATGAGCCAAGGAGCTGGTACCCCTCGGAACACTGAAAACTCAGAATGTCACCAATGGGGTGGAAAGTTCGCCGTGGGACGAAAAAGCCATTTTCAAAGCTCATCTGCCCTGGGCAGCGTATATCTGCAAAAAGAGAAAGAGAGAATCATCTGCTACAACATCCTTCCTGTCAACGACAACTTCAGCTTCATCCACAACAACACACAAGCACACAACAGATACAAACTTAAAGTAAACCACTCTAAATTCGACTGCAGGAAATATGACTTTAGTAACCGAGAAGTTGATGCATGGAACTCACTTTCAGACTCTGTAGTATCACCACCTAACCCCCAAAACTTTAGCCTTAGACTATCCACTGTTGACCTCTCCCGATTCCTAAGAGGTCAGTAAGAGGCGTGCATAAGTGCATCAGAGTGCCTTCCGTCCCCTGTCCCAATGTTTCTCTTTTACTAGTATCATGTATATAAATATTATTATATCTTTGTATACCACCTACATACTTGACAAAATAAACAAATAAATAAAAGAGAGGGGGGGAGAGGGAGAAAGAGAGAGAGAGATCATGACTAAAAGATCCAAACTGCAGGCACAGAATTAAAATAGTACAATGAAAGTACAGATTATGTTTCAAATATATAAGTTATATTTTGCCTTTTCCCCCTAGCAATCGATGGAGATTCTCAGTCATCCAGGTCGTGATAGTGACAAAAGTGAGTCAAAAAACTAAGGATTTGTAGGTTTCGAAAAATCATGGAAATAAGATTAAACAACTTTGACGAAAATAAATTGGAGAAGCTGATGGTACAATGGAATAAGGTGAAAGATTATATGCTGAGTAGAATTTGCGACGAAAATGTGAAAAATAAACTCCAATCACTCTTCTAATAATAATAAATGCAAAGTAGAGCTATGAAAATAAAAGAATATAAACTAGTAAATATTTGAACCCCCCGCAATTGGTGGTGGTGGTGGTGGGATTGTCAGTCGGGTGATGGGCACATGCACTGTGCACCGTTTTATGTTTGTTTATGTAATTCTTATGTGCAAAACCAATAAAAATATTTCAAAAAAAAAAAAAGATAGTGCCAAAAGTGCTTTTTCAAAAAGCAACTTGGATTTAGGTTTTTCCTTGAAGACATTTTGCTTTTCATCCAAGAAGTTTCTTCAGTTCTGAACCAGAACTGAGAAAAACAAACGTCTTGAAGATGAAAAACAAAGTCCTTTTGGAAAAAAGTACCTTTGGGACTCCATAGCACTTGTTCCACTAACCCTGTGATATGGGGTAGGCAGAGAGATCCACCATCGCCATCATATAGTTAATTCTGGACATTAGTTGTGCAACGTACAACTGTATGAACTTTTTTTAAAAAAAACCTTTCTTAGTATTTTTTACTTCCGGTTCTGCAAAACAGTAGCATTTTTTACTACCTGTTTGGGCGAACCATCCTGAACCAGTAACATTTCAACCCTGAGATCACATGACTTCCGGACACTACAACCATCAGAAATACGAGTCCATTGCCAAGCATCTAAATTTGGATCATGGGATCCTGGCAGTGCTGCACCGGTTGGTAAGTGTGAAAAACTGTCATAAGTCATTTTTTCCGGTGCTATTGTAATTTCAAATGGTCACAAAATGAACTGTTGTTTGTTTGTTTGTTTGTTTGTTTGTTTATTATTAGATTGTAAGGAACCTTGCAGGTCATCAAGTCCAACCCCCTGCTCAAGCAGGAAACCCAACCAGTCCAATTTTCTTTTGAATATGTCAAGTGATGGGGCGTTCACAAACTCTGCTGGCAGACCATTCTATTGGTTGATCGCTCTCACAGTCAGAAAGTTCCTCCTTATTTCCAGGTTGAATCTCTCCTTGGTCAGTTTCCATCCGTTGCTCCTGGTCTGGCCCTCTGGTGCCCTGGAAAATAGTGTGACCCCCTGCTTTCTGTGACAACCCCTCAAGTACCTGTATACTGCTATCGTGTCCCCTCTGGCCCTCCTTTTTGCTAAACTATCCATGCCCAATTCCAGCAACCTCTCTTCATATGTCTTGGTTTCCATCCCTTTAACATTTTAGTTGCTCTTTTCTGTATTTTCTCTAGAGTTTCAATGTCCTTTTTGTAGTGGGTTGGCCAAAATTGAATGCAGTACTGTAGGTGTGGTCTGACTAGGGCATTATAGAGTGCTATTAATACCTCCTTAGTCTTGGAGTGTATCTCCCTGTTGATGCAGCTTAACAGCTAAACTAGGAGTTGGGCTACATATAAATTAAATAAATAAATAATAAATTATTATTATTATTTATTTTATTATTATTTATTGGATTTGTATGCCGCCCCTCTCCGCAGACTCGGGGTGGCTAACAACAATGATAAAAAAAGCAACATGTAACAATCCAATTTAATAAAATAACTAAAAACCCTTATTATAAAAAACCAAACATACACACAAACGTACCATACATAACTTGTAATGGCCTAGGGGAAGGAATATCCTAACTCTCCCATGCCTGGCAACAAAGGTGGGTCTTGAGTAATTTGCGAAAGACAAGGAGGGTGGGGGCCGTTCTAATCTCTGGGGGGAGTTGATTCCAGAGGGCCGGGGCCGCCACAGAGAAGGCTCTTCCCCTGGGGCCCGCCAAATGATATTGTTTGGTCGATGGGACCCGGAGAAGGCCAACTCTGTGGAACCTTATCGGCCGCTGGGATTCATGCGGTAGAAGGCGGTTCCGGATGTATTGATAAATAAGGATTGCCTGTAACTAATCTTTGCTATGAAACCTGGTCCAAAAGATGGGAAAGGCCAATTAAGTCCTTCAGTCCGTGTGGGACTCCAGCAAAGGACAATATTATTGCAAGTGTTTACATCTTTGCTAATTTTTAAAGAAATCATTGCAAAATTATGTGAAATTTTCATTGTTGACCAGCTATCTCTACATGCCTCATTGTTTGGAAAGGTGTTCACTGCCCTTCCCTTTCCAAACATTTCGAGGAGGAAAATAAATATGGAATTTGTGCAGGGATTTCTTATGTTATCTTTCAGACTTTCGATAGTAATGGCATTCTGGGATTGCCTAGGAAATTCCTACCATTGCATAAGCAGAAATAAGAACTGATAAAGAGGAAAAACAAGTAAAAATACCAATGGGTATCGGGAAATGTGATGGTTTTAAATGAATACAGAATGAAGACATTATAGAGACCTTGGCTGATAGCCCATTCATGCAAACAGATCAGCATTCAAGAATAAATCAAACATTCCGGCTTATCAAAAGCAAACATACTCCGCCACCCAATGGGAACCACTGAACAAACTAAAGAGCCTCTAGAGATAGTCCTCAACTTCCAACCATTCATTTAGAAAATGTTTGAAAGTTTATGCAACATAATTTTATTTTAATGGATGCCGATTTGAAGTGACTATAAAGGATTCTATTCTATTCTATTCTATTCTATTAGAAACATAGAAGACTGACAGCAGAAAAAGACCTCGTGGTCCATCTAGTCTGCCCTTATACTATTTCCTCTATTTTATCTTAGGATGGATATATGTTTATCCCAGGCATGTTTAAATTCAGTTACTGTGGATTTATCTACCACGTCTGCTGGAAGTTTGTTCCAAGGATCTACTACTCTTTCAGTAAAATAATATTTTCTCATGTTGCTTTTGATCTTTCCCCCAACTAACTTCAGATTGTGTCCCCTTGTTCTTGTGTTCACTTTCCTATTAAAAACACTTCCCTCCTGGACCTTATTTAACCCTTTAATATATTTAAATGTTTCGATCATGTCCCCCCTTTTCCTTCTGTCCTCCAGACTATACAGTCTGTATTCTATTCTATTCTATTCTGGCAGTGACATTGTTGTTTTTCATACATGATCCAGGGATGGTTTCCTTCTGGTTCGGACCAGTCCGCCTGAACCAGTAGTGATGGGCTGGTGATCTCACAATGACATCACAGAATCGGTTTGGTCCGTGCCAGTCCATGGGCATTGCCATTTTTTAAAAAAATCTTTGTGAATTTTTTTTGAATTTTTTATTTTTATTTTTTAAATTTTGAGCATGTCCAGAAGCTGAGTTTTCAGCACTCTGCATGCAGTCGCCTTCTTGTTTTCAGGCTGTTTTTACTTTTATTTTTTTTTTAAAAATCCTTCAGAGCATGTGCAGAAGTCAAGTTTCCAGCACTGTGCATACGGCTGCCATATTATTTGTGGGTTTCTTCTTCTTCTTTTTTTCTTCTTTTTTTTCAACCTTTGGATTTTTTTTTCCATCTGAGCATATGCAGAAGCCGAGTTTCTGGCACTGTGCATGTAGTTGATATCTTGTTTGAGACTTTTTAATTTCGTAAACTACTCAAGACCCACCTATACCGCCAGGCATGGAGGAGTTGAGACACCTTTCCCCCAGGCTTTTTTGTATTTTATGTTTGGCATGTATGTTTTGTTTGGTTTTTAAATATGACAGAGTTTTATATGCTTCTTTTTTAATATTAGATTTGTTTCGCTATAATATTGTTTTTTTTATTATTGTTGTGAGCCGCCCTGAGTCTTCGGAGAGGGGTGGCATACAAATCTAATAAATTATTATTATTATTATTATTATTATTATTATTATTATTATTATTTTATACTTTTGTAATTTCCAGCTAACTCTACATGCCCCATTGTTTGGATAAGTGTTCACTGCCCTTCCCTTTCCAAACATTTCAAGGAGGAAAATAAATATGGAATTTGTGCAGGGTTTTCTTGTGTTATCTTTCGGACTTTCGATATTGGCACGTGTGATTGTAATGGCATTCTGGGATTGCCTAGGAAATTCCTACCATTGCATAAGCAGAAATAAGAACTGATAAAGAGGAAAAAGAAGTAAACATGCCAACAGGTATCAGGAAATGTGATGGTTTTAAATGAATACAGAATGAAGACATTATAGAGACCTTGGCTGATGATAACCCATTCATGCAAACAGACCAGCATTCAAGAATAAATAACAACTACTCTCCAAAAAGACCTTGACGCTGTTTCTGAGTGGTCTAACACATAGCAACTCCAATTCTCAACTAGCAAATGCTCTGTCCTACACATTGGGAAGAAGAATCTGAACTCCAAATACGAACTGAATAATCAAATTATCACAGATAATCCCCACTCGGTTAAAGACCTTGGTATACTAATAACAAAATATTTAAGTGCCAAAGACCACTGCAACAATATAGCCAAGAAGGCTTCAAGAGTTGTAAACCTAATCCTACGTAGCTTCTGCTCTGGCAATCTCACACTACTTACCAGAGCTTACAAAACTTTTGCCGGACCCATCCGCGAAAACAGCTCATCTGTTTGGAACCCATATTGCATCTCAGACATTAACACCCTTGAAAATGTCCAAAGATACTTCACCAGAAGAGCCCTTCACTCCACCACTCGAAATAGAATACCCTACGAGACTAGACTTTCAATCCTGGGCCTAGAAAGCTTAGAACTAAGACGCCTTAAACAAGATCTAAGTATTGCCCACAAGATCATATGCTGCAACATCCTGCCTATCGGTGACTACTTCAGCTTCAACCACAACAACACAAGAGCACACAACAGATTTAAACGTAATATTAACCGCTCCAAACTTGACTGTAAAAAATATGACTTCAGTAACCGAGTTGTCGAAGCGTGGAACTCATTACCGGACTCCATAGTGTCACCCCCAAACCCCCAACACTTTACCCTTAGATTATCTATGGTTGACTTATCCAGATTCCTAAGAGGTCAGTAAGGGGCGAGTACAATTGCACTAGAGTGCCTTCCGTCCCCTGTCCTATTGCTCTCCTATATCTCCTATACCTTTCTTCTATTCCTATATCTCTTCTTCTATTATTTCACTGACATGTTCTATTACTCTATCTTCTTTTCTATTATTTCTTAGATATATTTTACTATGAGTATCTCCTCTATAACCTTCATCATGTACGTATTTTACTATGTGTATATAGATACAGTATATACCCACTAAAACCCTCATTGTGTATTGGACAAAATAAATAAATAAAATAAATAAATAAATAAATTCCGGCTTATCAAAAGCAAACATACTCCGCCACCCAGTGGGAACCACTGAACAAACTAGATTTTTAGGCACTGGAAATTACAAAAGTATAAATTAAAAAGTCTCAAACAAGATAGCGACTACATGCACAGTTGTTCAGGTAGTGATGCATGGGGATACCACAGTGGTCATAACGGGCTGGTTCACTTCCCCCCACAGCAGATGGGAGGAAGTGAACCAGCCCGTTATGACCATTGCAGCATCCCCATGCTCAAAATTCAAAGACTTGGCAACTCATACTTATGAGAGTAGCAGTGTCCTGGGGTCACGTGATCAACTTTTGCGACCTTCTGACAACCCACTCAACAACCGCGTCACTACCTGAACAACTGCAGTGATTCAGGTAACAACTGGGACAAGATAGGCCATCAAGCAGGTATTAAAGTTTGTTGCATAAAAAATCAAAACGAGAAGCACACACAGATGACTGATTCAGCTGGATTCAATAACTTATTTACAAACATAATAACAGATGGATTTACAATACCATTAGCACATTATTCCTTCAAGTAAACACAAGCTGGAGAGTTAGAAACATAGAAGATTGACGGCAGAAAAAGACCTCATGGTCCATCTAGTCTGCCCTTATACTGTTTCCTGTATTTTATCTTAGGATGGATATACGTTTATCCCAGACATGTTAAAATTCAGTTACTGTGGATTTATGAACCATGTCTGCTGGAAGTTTGTTCCAAGCATCTACTACTCTTTCAGTAAAATAATATTTTCTCGTGTGGCTTCTGAACTTTCCCTCCAACTAACCTCAGATTGTGCCCCTTTGTTCTTGTGTTCACTTTCCTATTAAAAACACTTCCCTCCTGAACCTTATTTAACCCTTTAACATATTTAAATGTTTTGATCATGTCCCCCCTTTCCCTTCTGTCCTCCAGACTATACAGATTGAGTTCATTAAGTCTTTCCCGATAGGTTTTATGCTTAAGACTTTCCACCATTCTTGTAGCCCATCTTTGAACCCGTTCAATTTTGTCAATATCTTTTTGTAGGTGAGGTCTCCAGAACTGGACACAGTATTCCAAATGTGGTCTCACCAGCGCTCTATGCAGTTGGATCACAATCTCCCTCTTCCTGCTTGTTATACCTCTAGCTATGCAGCCAAGCATTCTACTTGCTTTCCCTACCGCCTGACCGCACTGTTCACTACCCCTAAATCTTTCTCTTCTGAGGTTTTTGTTTCGTTTCAGCAAAGAGCACCGAGAGGAGAGTGCAGAGGGGAGAGCTGGAGCCACACCAAATCTTAAGCTTAAAGTTTTCAATTTCGATTCTCTGCACAGACTCAGAAGTGGTAAGCGCCCATTGGCTGACTTAGTTGCTATGCCCATTCATTGGCTAACCTTGTTAACATGGTTTTCCCAATTCATGAATATTCTAATAGTGGGAGCAAAACTCATTTGACAACTATCTTGCTTTGCTCAGTGAAAGAAATGTTTGGCTGTAAATCGTTACAATTGATTAACACGATGTGTCAATAGTGACCTAATACATACCTCTGCAACGTGCTACTTTGGTTGGCCTTCCACCAGGAACATGCATTGGAGTCCACTGGCCATTTGGCTGGCAGACCCGGCTGGGTGTGGGATATGGGTAAGTACCAGCTGGGCAGGCAAAGGTGAGGATACTTCCTGGACGATATCCGTCAGAGAGAGAGATGTTCCCGCCATGGATAGATCCTCTTGGACAGGATGGTGTTCCATCATGGACCAAACTTTGGGTGGCGATAACTACAAGGCACAGGAAGGGGATGAAATTGGCTTTGGTTATGAAATATGAACCCTTTTTATGAAATTGCCAAGGGGGAGGGCATCGAACTCAAAATTGGCATTTATTTATTTATTTATTTATTTATTTATTCTATGTTCAATATACAATACATATGGAAGAGAATAGACATTAAGTAATATATATGACGATAGAAAGTAAAAAGAAGAGAAGTAGATGGGAGGGAGAGAATATATATGATATAAGAGATAAGGAGAGAATATATATGATATAAATATATAATATAGATAGATAGATAGATAGATAGATAGATAGATAGATAGATAGATAGATAGATAAGGAGAGAATATATATCACATATGAGATAAGGAAAGACAATTGGACAGGGGACGAAAAGCACATCAGTGCACTTATATACGCCCCTTACTGGCCTCTTAGGAACCTGGAGAGGTCAATCATGGAGAGTCTAAGGGAGAAGTGTTGGGGGTTGGGAGTTGACACTATTGAGTCCGGTAATGAGTTCCACGCTTCGACAACTCGATTGTTAAAGTCATATTTTTTACAGTCAAGTTTGGAGCGGTTAATATTAAGTTTGAATATGTTGTGTGCTCTTGTGTTGTTGCGGTTGAAGCTGAAGTAGTCGTTGACCGGAAGGACGTTGCAGCATATGATCTTGTGGGCAATACTTAAATCGTGTTTTAGGCGCCGCAGTTCTAAGCTTTCAAGACCCAGGATAGATAGTCTATTTTCATAGGGTATTCTGTTTCGAGTGGAGGAGTGAAGGGCTCTTCTGGTGAAATATCTTTGGACGTTTTCGAGAGTGTTGATGTCTGAGATGTGGTATGGGTTCCAGACAGATGAGCTGTATTCGAGAATGGGTCTGGCATAAGTTTTGTAGGCTCTAGTCAGTAGTGTGAGATTGCCAGAGCAGAAGCTACGTAGGATCAGATTAACATATGTGTAGCCATTTTATTTACCTCTATTCAGGGATAATTATAATAATAATTTATTAGATTTGTATGCCACCCCCTCTGAAGACTCGGGGCGGCTCACAACAATAATAACAAATGACAAATCCAATATTTTTTTAAAAATCTAAAAACCCATAATTAAAATCATACAACTCAGTCATACCATTCATAAACCATAATAGCCTGGGGATATCTCAATTTCCCCATGCCTGGCGACATAGGTGGGTCTTCAGTAACTTACAAAAAGCAAGGAGGGTAGGGGCGGTTCTAATCTCCGGGGGGAGTTGATTCCAGAGGGCTGCCACAGAAAAGGCTCTTTCCCTGGGGCTCGCCAGACAACATTATTTAGTCAATGGGACCCGGAGAAGGCCAACTCTGTGGGATCTTTTCGGTCGCTGGGATTCTTGCGGCAGAAGGCGTCGAACCTTTTTTGGGTTTGCGTGCCACAAGGGGTGTGTGTGGCTGTGCTAGCATGTGTGCACGAGCCCACACCCCTTCCCTCCTTCCCCACGCATTTGCACCAACCCCGCATTGCACCCCCGCCCCAGCACATGCGCATAGGCCTCACTGAAGCCTGGTAGGTGAAAAAAAATGCCCCAACGGGTAAACCGGAAGTTCAGGAAAATGCATTTCCGGTTTGCCGTTGTGCTGTTTTTTATACTTCGGAGGGTTAAGGGAAGCTTCCTGAAGCTCCAGAGTGCAGAAAACAGCACAACAGCAAACCAGAGGTGTGTTTTTCCAAACTTCCAGTTTGTCCGTTGCGTGATTTTTTTTTGCCACCAGGCCTTCAGGGAAGCTTCCCTGTAGACGATGGAGGGTGCAATGGCCTTTCCCGAGGCCGAAAATCAGCTGGCCAGCACATAGTGGAGCTGATACAGGGCAAAGTCTCGTGTGCTCTCCAATATGGCTCTGTGTACCACCTGGGGCACACGTGCCATAGGTTCGCCACCACAACTCTATGTTATGCTCATTTATTCTTTTTCTTTCTATCTGGGGTCATCACATTCTTAATAGAATAGGATGGGATGAGATGGGATGGGATGGAATAGGAGAATAGAATAGAAGAGAATAGAAGAGAAGAGAACATAATAATAATAATAATAATAATAATAATAATTATTATTATTATTATTATTATTATTATTATTATTATTATTATTATTTATTAGATTTGTATGCCACCCCTCTCCGCAGACTCGGGGCAGCTCACTAGAATAGAATAGAATAGAATAGAATGGAATTGGATGGAATAGAATTGGATGGAATTGGATGGAATGGGATGAAATAGAATATAACAGAACAGAACAGAATAGAATTCTTTATTGGCCAAGTGTAATTGGACACACAAGGAATTTGTCTTTGGTGCACATGCTCTCAGTGTACAGTACATAAAAGATACATTTGTCAAGTATCATAAGGTACAACACTTAATGATAGTCCGGGTACAAATATGCAATCAAATCATATTAGGAACCAGTTAATATAAATCATAAGAATACAAGCAACAAAGTTACACTCATTCAGTCATTTTTGGGAGGAGATGGATGATGGGAACAATGAGAAGATTAATAGTAGTGCAGATTTAGGAGATAGTTGGACAGTGTTGAGGGGATTATTTATTTAGCAGAGTGATAGCATCCGGGGGGGAAAACTGTTCTTGTGTCTAAAGTAAGAAGAGGGAATAGATAGTGAGGTATGTTTTGGCTAGGTGACTTTCTTTCCCATAGGAACAGAGGCTGTCCCTGCTAAGAGCTGGAGGTCGCGTTTGAAGACATTGGGCAACGTGGATTCTGTTTTAACTGGGGGTTGTGACTTTTGTGGGACGTTTCTAATTTACAATATTATGTGGTGTAATTCAGATTTGTGTCAGATCCAGAATTACAACAGGCTTTGCCAATTTGATATCTACCTACCCTGTTTCCCCTCCAAATAAGACATCCCCTGATAATAAGCACCATCGGGCTTTTGAGTTTAAAAAAAATAAAATAAGACAGGGTCTTATTTGGGGGGGGAAATGGATAAATAAAAAGGAATTTGTTTTGGAACATGGACTTTGCTTATTTCTTTTTAAATGGGTTTCATCACTTGGAAACCT
This sequence comes from Erythrolamprus reginae, assembly GCF_031021105.1. Classification (NCBI taxonomy): domain Eukaryota; kingdom Metazoa; phylum Chordata; class Lepidosauria; order Squamata; family Dipsadidae; genus Erythrolamprus; species Erythrolamprus reginae. The sequence continues at coordinate 33,066,012 of NC_091951.1, read as the reverse complement.
GGCATTATTCCGAATTTGACACAAACATGAATTACAAAGAAACAAGGAAGAAGGAAGCTTCTAAATTTTACAGTCTAACACAAGCCTTCTGCTCAGAGCATTTGTTCTCAACCTGGGGGTCGGGACCCCTTTGGGGGTCGAATGACCATTTCACAGGGGTCACCTAAGACCATGGGAAAACAGAAATTTCCCATGGTGTTACGAACTAAAGCTTCTATTCTGGCGCCTTGGAACATATTTTTACAATCCGACCAATCAGGCGTTTAAAGTGTGGGTGTCCTTCTAACCTTCCTGCCAATCAGCTTAAAGCTCTGTTGGGAGAATTGGCACTAGACTTATGGTTGGGGGTCACCACAACATGAGGAACTGTATTAAGGGGTCACGGCATTAGGAAGGTTGAGAACCACTGGCTCAAAGAGATCCTTATTATGTCTTATAAATGGACTCTTAAGACAAACATTTGGAGGGAAAGAGATGCAGAGGTTTCACAGAGTAACAAAGTTGGAAGGGACTTTGGAGGTCATCTAGTCCAAGCCCCTTTCAGACTAATGGCTGTCCAGTCTTTTCTTAAAAGCCTCAAGTGATGGAGCACCTACAATTTCTGAAGGCAATACATTTAACTGGTTTATTGTTCTCACTATCATGAAATTTCTCCTTAGTTCCAGATTGGTTCTCTCCTTGTTTAATTTCCATCCATTGTTTCTTGCCCTGCCTTTAGGTGCTTTGGAGAATAGGTTTATTTCTTCGATTTATTTATTTCTTCGATTTTTATGCTACCCTTCTCTTTAGACTCAGGGCGGCTTACAACATGTTAGCAATAGCACTTTTTAACAGAGCCAGCCTATTGCCCCCACAATCCGGGTCCTCATTTTACCCACTTCGGAAGGATGGAAGGCTGAGTCAACCTTGAGCCGGTGATGAGATTTGAACCGCTGACCTGCAGATCTAGCAGTCAGCTTTAGTGGCCTGCAGTACAGCACTCTACCTGCTGCGCCACCCCGGCTCTGTTGATCCTTTGTGACAGCCCCTCAAATACTGGAATACTGTTATCCTGTCACCTTTAGTCCTTCTTTTCAGTAAACTAGACAGACCCAATTCAAGCAACTGTTCTTCATATGTTTAATAATCTGCTTGCTTTCGGATATCATATAGTTTGATTCATTGCTGCTCCATAACAGGCAGAAAAATGACTTCATTAATCCCTGCCCTCCAAACTGGGAATTTTTTTAAAAAAAACCCAACAACCCACAAACAATTTGTTTTGCATCTTAATTTTCTGGTGACTTCCCCTTCCATTTTTCTAGCTTACATATTGTGGTTGCTTTACATATTATTTTCTGCCTTCCCTGGAATAGCCAGATCTGCAAAAAATAGAAAGGGTATGGAGAAATAATAAAAATGATTGGAAATAGCTAGATGATTGGGGAAACAAAACTGAAAGTACAAATTGTGGAATTATGAAATCGTGGGTAAAGAAACATCAAAAGTTTCTCTGGAAGCAAAAACTTCTGCAAATGGAGATTAAAAACACGATAAATATGCAATGCTATATTTGTATACTGGCATTCCTCCAAAGCTCAAACTTTCATCCTCACAACAAAATTGTGGCATAGGGCTGGGGCTGGCTCAGTCATTCCCACTTACCTTTCTCCCTGCACAAATTCACCCTGCTAGTTTCTTTTTTTCTGCGGTTTCCCAGCAGATGAAACAGAAAGCTTAAAGAAGTGTTTTTAAAGTCTGATCCTAGAACCTAGAATTGTTGGGTCTGTCTAGTTCAGTGATGGCAAACCTTTCTTTCCTCAGGTGCCGAAAGAGTATGCATATGCGCTATCACAGACGTGCGAGTACCCACACCCATAATTGGTATACTAATACCAATTAGTATAATTGGTATTATAACAAAATATTTATAATTGGCATACTAATAACAAAAGATTTAAGTGCAAAAGCCCACTGCAACAACATAGCCAAGAAGGCTTCAAGAGTTGTAAACCTAATCCTACATAGCTTCTGCTCTGGCAATCTCACACTGCTTACCAGAGCTTACAAAACTTTTGCCAGACCCATCCTCGAATCCTCGAATACAGCTCATCTGTTTGGAACCCATATCACATCTCAGACATTAACACCCTTGAAAATGTCCAAAGATACTTCACCAGAGGAGCCCTTCACTCCTCCATTCAAAACAGAATACCCTACGAGACTAGACTTTCAATCCTGGGCCTAGAAAGCCTAGAACTAAGACGCCTTAAAGAAGATCTAAGTATTGCCCACAAGATCATATGCTGCAATGTCCTGCCTGTCGGCGACTACTTCAGCTTCAACCACAACAACACAAGAGCACACAACAGATTTAAACTTAATATTAACGGCTCCAAACTTGACTGCAAAAAAATATGACCTCAGTAACCGAGTTGTCGAAGCATGGAACTCATATATGATGAAGGTTATAGAGGAGATACTCATAGTAAAATATATCCATAGTGTCATGCCCAAACCCCCAACACTTTACTCTTAGATTATCTATGGTTGACCTATCCAGATTCCTAAGAGGTCTGTAAGGGGCGAGTACAAGTGCACTAGAGTGCCTTCCGTCCCCTGTCCTATTGCTCTCCTATATCTCCTCTTCTGTTCTTTCATTGATATGTTCTATTCCTATATCTTCTTTTCTATTTTTTCTTAGATATATTTTACTATGAGTATCTCCTCTATAACCTTCATCATGTATTTTACTATGTGTATATAGATATATACCCACTAAAACCCTCATTGTGTATTGGACTAACTAACTAACTGAATGAATGAATGAACGAACAAACAAACAAACAAACGAACAAACAAACAAACAATTCAATGCCTGGGGAGGGCGAAAACAGCTTCCTCCACTCCCCAGAGGCCCTCTGGAGGCCAGAAATGGCCTGTTTCCCAACTTCTGGTGGGCCCAGTAGGTTCATGTTTCGCCCTCCCCAGGCTCCAAGGGCTTCTCTAAAGCCAGGGGATGGTAGAAACGTCCTCCTCCATTCCCCTGGTGGCACTCTGGAAGCCAAAAACGTCCTCCCAGAGCCTCTGTGTGAGCCCAAAATCAGCTGGTCGGCACACACATGCACGTTGCAGCTGAGCTAGGGCAGTGGCTTACGTGCCAGCAGATATGGCCTGCATGCCACCTGCATGCCACCTGCATGCCACCTGTGACACCCGTGCCATAGGTTCGCCATCACTGGTCTAGTTTAATGAAAAGAAGGACCAGGGGAGACAAGATAGCAGTGTTCCAATAACTTGGGTGTTTTATATTGCATTTGGCTGTGAGCCGCCCAGTTCTCTGGGAGTGGGGCGGCATAAGAGTCCAAATAAATAAATAATAATAAATAAACTAGATTAAATTTATACGTTTACTAAGTTTACTAAATTTAAGTAACTTAGAACTAAGGAGACATTTCCTGACAGATAGAACAATTAATCCATGGAACAGCTTTCCTCCAGAAGTTGTGAATGCTCCAACACTGGAAGTTTTTAAGATGTTAGATAAGCATCTGTTGGACTAGAAGACCTCCAAGGTCCTTTCTAACTGTTATTATTATTAAGAACTAGAAGGGACATGATAGCAGTGGATGGGAGCCAATTAAGGAGAGAAGCAACCAGGAATAATAATAATAATAATAATAATAATAATAATAATAATAATAATAATATATTATATATATTATATTATATATATACAGTGATACCTCGTCTTACAAATGCCTCATCATACAAACTTTTCGAGATACAAATCCGGGGTTTAAGATTTTTTTGCCTCCTCTTACAAACTATTTTCACCTTACAAACCCACCGCCGCCGCTGTGATGCCCCACCTCCAGACTTCCGTTGCCAGCAAAGCACCCGTTTAAACGGGCACTTCACTGGCAATGGAAGTTTGGAGGTGGGGTTTCCCTGCGAGGGGAGCCTCAGTGAAATCGCAGCATCGCAAAAATACAGAGGTCCAGGGGTTTTGAGGACTTTGGTGTTTTTGTGATGCTGCGATTTCACTGATGCTTCCTTCGCTGGGAAACCCCACCTCTGGACTTCCGTTGCCAGCGAATCGCTCATTTTTGTGATGCTGGGATTCCCCTCCAGTCTGGAGGTGGGGTTTCCCATGGAGGGGAGTCACAGGGGAATCCCAGCACCGCAAAAACGGGCGCTTCGGCTGGCAAAAGGGGTGAATTTTGAGCTTGCACGCATTAATCGCTTTTCCATTGATTCCTATGGGAAACATTGTTTCATCTTACAAACTTTTCACCTTAAGAACCTCGTCCCGGAACCAATTAAGTTTGTAAGATGAGGTATCACTATATATTATATAGTATAGTATAGTATAGTATAGTATAGTATAGTATAGTATAGTATAGCATAGCATAGCATAGCATAGCTTAGTTGTTTTGTTGTTGTTGTTGTTATTATTATTATTATTATTATTATTATTATTATTATTATTCCTGGTTGCTTCTCTCCTTAATTGGTTTCCATCCACTGCTATCATGTCCCTTCTAGTTATTATTATTGTTGTTGTTATTGTTATTATTATCATTATCATCACCATCACCACCACCACCACCACCATCATCATCATCATTATTATTGACATACCCACGGTAGTTCCTGCAACCGTTCTTCATATATACACTGTATAAATGGGTTTTTTTTAATGTTTTTAAATTATTAGATTCGTCATGAATTGTTTTATTGTATTGTGAGCCGCCCCGAGTCTACGGAGAGGGGCGGCATACAAATCTAATAAATAAATAAATAAATTAGCCTTCCGTCCCCATATGCACCAATGACAAATTCCTTCTGCCTCCAATCACACTTGGTCAATAAAGAATTCTCTTCTCTTCTATTTTCTGGACTCTTTCTAAAAGAGTCTCAACATCTTTATTTACATCACGGCAACCCGATCTGAACGCAACATTCCAAGTTTCCTTATATGTTTTTTAACCTCCAGAGCGCCGGAGAAAATTCAGCAGCACACAATCGATAATGGCAAGTTGGAATAAGTACTGTATTGGAAAGTGGGCAGAAGGAGAGAGAAGGTGGAGAGAGGGGGGGGGAGAAGGTGGGAAAGGAGGGAGATAGAGAGATGCTTTGACACCCCCCCTTCCCCGCCCAACTCATCCCCGGGGCTGGATCGCCGCCCCCAACCCAGGCAGCAGCGAGCGGCAGCGCCTTCCCACTACCTGCCACGAAGCTGGAGAAAAACCAGAATTCCTGGAACATGTTGCGCCACCGACGAGCCCAGATGTCCGCTCTTCGTTTTGTCCCCTGCGGCTGCAGAGCGAGGAAATTCCGTCGCTAACGTTGCCAAGCCAGACGGGAAAAGCCGCTAGTTTCCCTTTCGGTCCGCCTTTACCCTTTGAGGAAAGAAAATAAGCGGCGGGGCGGGGACGGTGGGGGGAAATTGATCGGTGGGGAAAGGGAAGAATTGCGCAAAGTTGGTCAAAACCGTCCGGGCAATTTTCTCGACGTAGTTAAATCAGTCTTTCCTGTGGGCTTCCAGCGAATCTAAATGTAAAATCGAGGCTTTTCCTTCCTTTATTTTAAAACCGATGGTGATCGAAACTGCTGTGGCTCAAGTGTGTGTGTGTGTGTGTGTGTGTGTGTGTGTGTGTGTGTGAAATCTCGACAATGAAGGGATCACACACACACACAGGGTTCGATCCCAAACGCGAGTGTCCCCGCGCATTCACACGTAACTGAGCGACACGCGTGTCCGTCGCCCCGCGACGTTTGAACTTGCCGCCTTTGGAAAGGAAGCTGCTTTCTAACTCGGTAGGTTACAATCGCTGGCCCTGTGGGCGTTCGCGGGGCTTTCTTCGCACGTCCCGGTCTTCCTACCCTCACCTCGGCCTTGATTTCCCTTATAATTCCCACTTTGCAAGGGGTCAAGGCTACCCGCCTTCGGAGAATAGCAGGGTTTTTCCCACCCAGGTTAGGTGGAGTTGTTGCGTTAACAGAGGGAGTCAGTCAAGATCACGTGAGGTACTACTACCCCTCTAAAAGCCTTAATAAGGTCACACCTAGAATACTGCCCCAAAGTTTGGCCACTACTTACTTACTTACTTACTTACTTACTTACTTACTTACTTACTTACTTACTTACTTACTTACTTACTTACTTACTTACTTACTTACTTACTTACTTACATTACTTTACTTACTTACTTACTTACTTACTTACTTACTTACTTACTTACTTACTTACTCTCTCTCTCTCTCTCTCTCTCTCTCTTTCTTTTTCTTTCTTTCTGATTATTGATTTATTGATTTATTGGATTTATATAATCCATATACTGTACACCATTATAAATGGTACATAGGCACACCATTATGCCTACCGTCCCTGTCCTACTGTCCTATTGAATTTTGCATTTGAATTTTATTAAATGTATAGGCCTGACCACTCTAGGCGGTGTACAACAATAAAAACAACATTCAACAATTTAAAAACCCCTATTGCAAAGTAGGCACAGGTAACTTATTGCATAAATTATTGCATAATTTACCTGTGCCTACTTTGCTAATGTTAATGTTTATACCTATTATCTTGCACATGTTTGACAAATAAAATAAAGTAAAATAAATAAAAAAGAGGTGGAGGCTCTAGAAAAAGTACAGAGGAAAGCAAGCAGGATGATGAGGGGACTGGAGACCAAAACATATGAGGAATGATTACAGGAACTGGGCATGACTAATCTAGCAAAGAGAAGGACCAGGGGTAACATATGTTCCAATATTTGAGGTTCTGCCACGGAGAGGAAGGGATCAAGCTATTTTCCAAAGCACCCAAACGCCAGACAAGTAATAATGGATGGAAACTGAACAAGGAGAGATTCAACCAGGAAATAAGGAGAAATTTGCCTTAGGACATTGTGAGAGCTTCATCCCTGGAAGCTTTCAAGAAGGGACTGGAGAGCCATCTGTAGGATCTCCTGCTTTGTGTGTGTGATAGGGGGAAGCGGGTTTGGACTAGATGACCTGAAAGATCCCTTCCATCTTTATTATTCTGTTGTTATTACAGGTCAGGGGTAACTGAGGACAAAAACCCAAAAGAGCATGAAACTCCTTACGGCAATAAGGGTTGATGGGAACTGTCATATTACACCTCTTGGATTTGTATCCATTGGGCATCCTATTGGAGAAAGGCTGCCTGTGGCTTATCTGATAATTTGGCTGGATTTTAATGATTAAACATAAGAGGGAGAGGCACTGGACAAAGGTTTATAGTTGTTTATTTCATTAAAAGAAATCTCACCTGAAATGGGGAGGGGAATAACAGGGAAATAAGCCTTTTTGACTTTGCCCTCCTCCCCCAGCTATACATTCATAACAAAATAACTGCGGACACAGTAATAATTAGACTGTTTGTTTGTTTGTTTGTTTATCTATCACATTTATAAGCCACTCAACTACCTAAAACCCATTAAAAACCATTATGTGGGGGAAATTCTACAAATGGATAGAGGAGAAAACGAAAACAAAACAACTAAGTAAAGTAAAAGGGGGAAATGTAGAAACGGAAATGTAAAAACCAACATTTTAAATATGTAAATACTTTTGTAATTTTGTGTATTGTCTATTTTCTGTCTTGGTTTTTGTCTATGTTTTATGTTTCAAAAAATTCAATAAAATATATTTAAAAAACAATAGGATTGATACCTCTTATATTACTTAGGGTTGATATTCCTCCTTTCAATTTTTATTTTCTTTTGAAAGAAAAGATTGGACAATGATTTGTCCAGAATGGTCTAGGGCAGGGGTCTCCAACCTTGGCAACTTTAAGCCTGGCAGACTTCAACTCCCAGAAATTCCTCAGCCATCAAAAACTGGCTGGGAAATTCTGGGGAATTGAAGTCCTCCAGGCTTAAAGTTGCCAAACTTGGTCTCTAGAGCAGTAGTTCTCAATCTTTCTAATGCCGCAACCCCTTAATACAGTTCCTCATGTTGTAGTGACCCCCAACCATAAGTCTAGCACCAATTCTCCCAACAGAGTTTAAAACTGATTGGCAGGAATGTCACAGGGAACCCCCCTATTGTAAACACCTGATTGGTCAGATTGTAAAAATACCTTCCAAGGTGCCAGAATAGAAGCTAGTTCCTAACCCCATGGGAAATTTGTCTTTTCCTATGGTCTTAGGTAACCCCGGTGAAACTATCGTTTGACCCCCAGGTTGACAACCATTGTGTAGGCCAGTGTTTCCCAACCTTGGCCACTTGAAGAAATCTGGACTTCAACTCCCAGAATTCCCCAGCCAGCATTTGTCTTCTATGTTTCTACAGAGAGTAAACATATTTCCCCCAACAATCTGGGTCCTCATTTTACCGACCTTGGAAGGATGGAAGACTGAGTTAACCTTGAGCCTACTGAGATTTGATCTGCCAAACTGCTGACAGCCGGTGATCAACAGAAGTATCTTGCAGTACTTCACTCTTACCCACTGCGCCACCGAGGGATGGAGGCTTATTTAAGTTACGGATGCTTTTTAAGGACAATTATCCCGTGGATTATCTGCGGGAACTGATCGGACAATGGGACAAAGTAAGAGGTTATGTGGTTAGTAGAGACCCAAGGTAAAAAAAATAAATTAGAATTACTTTATAATATGTAAATAGATATACTGCTCTTAGGTTAAAATGGTATATAGAAAATATTCCCCCGTTTTGGTGGAGGGGTATGAATGTTGTTTGATGGTGGGCACTTTGAGCATTGAGCACATTGTTATTGTGTTGTTATTATTATTATTATTATTTATTAGATTTGTATGCCGCCCCTCTCCGTAGACTCAGGGTGGCTAACAACAGTAGTAAACAGCATATAACAAATCTAATGTTTAAAATAATTAAAAACCCTTATTTAAAACCAAACATACACACAAACATAGCATGCATAAATTGTATAGGCCTAGGGGAAAACGGGTAGTTCAGTTCCCCCAAGCCTGACGACAGAGGTGGGTTTTAAGGAGTTTACGAAAGGCAAGGAGGGTGGGGGCAATTCTGATCTCCAGGGGGAGCTGGTTCCAGAGGGTCGGGGCCACCACAGAGAAGGCTCTTCCCCTGGGTCCTGCCAACGACATTGTTTAGTCGACGGGACCCGGAGAAGACCAACTCTATGGGACCTAACCGGTCGCTGGGATTCGTGCGGCAGAAGGCGGTTCCGGATATATTCTGGTCCGATGCTATGAAGGGCTTTATAGGTCATAACCAACACTTTGAATTGTGACCGGAAACTGATCGACAACCAATGCAGACTGCGGAGTGTTGGTGTAACATGGCCATACCTGGGGAAGCCCATGATTGCTCTCGCAGCTGCATTCTGCACAATCTGAAGTTTCCGAACACTTTTCAAAGGTAGCCCCATGTAGAGAGCGTTACAGTAGTCGAGTCTCGAGGTGATGAGGGCATGAGTGACTGTGAGTTGTGTGAATGTTTTACTATTATAAAAATCAATTTTAAAAAATTATAATTTTTTTTTAAAAGGACGATTATCCCTCCTCCGAAATGCAAATTTGAGCCACCCTTAAATTTCATCCAAACGTGTATCCTTCAGGCACAGTCTGTCTGTCTATCTTAGAAGAGGATAAGGATTGAAGGCCAGCAATCGCATTAAACAAGCCTTCTTAGGAATTCAAGAACTCCTAAATGAACCAAATATCCAGGTCCCAGTTCAAGCAGAAGCTTACACAATCTACTGCCAAAACAGAGTGGAATACGAAAAGAAGGCTCGACCCACAAGCCAAGAACTTTGCACCACGAACTTTGTCGTCCACATCTTTAAAGGAAGAGATTAATTGGCAAGAATCTGTTTACAAAACTTTTGCAAATCTAATGTTGCTATGTACAATTAATAGTAATTTAGTGGAAGGGTTTCTATGTGTGCCATTTTCCATAGTCACCACTTGTATACCGTCCCTTCCTTCAATCTTTTGTATATTTGATTGCTATGTAAAACTTGCTTTAATTTTAATATTGATGTCAGTATTTCAACTGCTGTAAACTATAAACTTTGATACTATAAATTCACCAGTATCCCTAGTTATTATTATTATTATAATTATAATAATTATTATTATTATTATTTATTAAATTTGTATGCCGCCGCTCTCCATAGACTCGGGGCGGCTCACAGCAGTAATAGAAAACAATGTACAATACAAATCTAATATTTAAAAACCATGCACACAAATATACCATACATAAACTATATAGGCCTGGGGAAGCTATCTCAGTTCCCCCATGCCTGACGGCAGAGGTGGGTTTTAAGAAGTTTACGAAAGGCAAGGAGGGTGGGGGCAATCCTAATCTCCGGGGGGAGCTGGTTCCAGAGGGTTGGGGCCACCACAGAGAAGGCTCTTCCCCTGGGTCCCGCCAGACGACATTGTTTAGTCAATGGGACCCAGAGAAGGCCAACTCTGTGGGACCTAACTGGTCGCTGGGATTCATGTGGCAGAAGTCGGTCCCGGAGATATTCTGGTCCGATGCCATGAAGGGCTTTATAGTTGCTTTGCTCTCAGATGCAAGCATGTTTAAGATGTTGGGGGGGTGTTGTTGTTTAATAATAACAACAATAGAGTTGGAAGGGACCTTGGATGTCTTCTAATCCAACCCCCTACTTAGGCAGGAAACCCTATACTACTTCAGACAAAAATCCAACATCTTCTTAAAAACTTACAGTTTTGGAGCATTCACAACTTCTGGAGGCAAGCTGTTCCACTGATAAATTGTCCTAACTTTCAGGAAATTTCTCCTTAGTTCTAAGTTTTTTCTCTCCTTGTTTAATTTCCACCCATTGGTGATTTCGTTTTGGTATTTTGCCCCTACAATGGTGCCTCTACTTAAGAACTTAATTCATTCCATGACCAGGTTCTTAAGTAGAAAAGTTTGTAAGTAGAAGCAATTTTTCCCATAGGAATCAATGTAAAAACAAATAATGTGTGGAAACCCACTAGGAAAGAAATAAAAGTTCGGAATTTGGGTGGGAGGAGGAGGAGGAGGAAGAAGAGGAGGAGGACAGTCACTGCCAAAGAAAAAAGGTGAGGAATCAAAAAAATCCAAAACTTTAAGGCTTAAAAAAAAGTGGGGGGGACTCTGAGGCAGCGAGGAGGAGCACACGTCTACAAGGCTGCCTCCCATACACTGCTCCAGAGAGAGAAACCCAGGCGGGTGATAGGGGGAACCTCCCGCTCTTTTGACAAAAAGGCGGCTGCTGCTGCTACCTGCTTCCTCTTCCTTCCCATGCTGAAGGGCCTCCCTCTCCTCTCACTCGCTCAATTTGGAGCCAGCGCCTTTCCTTCACTCTGGTGACTCCTCGGTTTGGCTGAAGCTGAGTTGATCCGGCCAGAGCAAAGCACCCCCTTTTGCTTTTCCGCACCCAGACACTCCAGGAGGCAACCTCACACCGAGTGTATGGGAGGCAGCATGAGGGAGTCACCACAGCGAAGTGGTTTATTCCCTCTCCAAGCACCCAGTGAAATGAAAATGCTATGTTCACTCTGGACTGCCAAAACCTCCTTAAGCGCCACTGAAAGGCTCCTCTGGCAGCCCAGAAAAGCCTGAGATGGCCAGGATTAAAGGGGGAATGGCAGGAAACTGGCCAAGCCTTCGTGCCACTCTCAAATTTCCTGGGAAATTTTTCCGGTCTCGGGTTCTTAAGTAGAAAATGGCTCTTAAGAAGAGGCAAAAAAATCTTAAACATCCGGTTCTTATCTAGAAAAGTTCTTAAGTAGAGGCGTTCTTAGGTAGAGGTACCACTGTATGTGTTTATCCCAGGCATGTTTAAATTCAGTTGCTGTGGATTTACCAACCACGTCTGCTGGAAGTTTGTTCCAGGCATCTACTACTTTTTTCAGTAAAATAATATTTTCTCATGTTGCTTCTTTTCCCCAAACTAGCCTCAGATTGTCCCCCCCTTTTCCCCAAACTAGCCTCAGATTGTCCCCCCCTTGTTCTTGTGTTCACTTTCCTATTAAAAACACTGTACTTGGCTCGTAAGGAAAAAAAATGTTTTCTATTCCCTTTTGTTTTCTACCAATCAGGAATTTAGATCGTTGCAGAAATGTCTTGGATCCAAAGTCAGCCGCAAATGGGATAGCAAGCTTCCAGGCACAGAAAATAGGATATCAAGCTTCCGGGTATTTTAGGCCAGCTGATGGCACAAGGATGGAAGGCAGCTTGGCTGTTTAAACTAAGCTATATGAGGAGAAAAATTGAAATGAAGCCTTTTGCGCCCTCCGGAGGTCAGATAAGAGAAGGCAGATGGAAAATTACCACAACTTAGGATACAGTGGTCCCTCTACCTCTACTTACGAACTTTTCTAGATAAAAACCGGGTGTTCAAGATTTCAAGAACCATTTTCCATCTACAAAACCAAGGCTCCGAAACTGTAACCGGAAAAGAAAGGGAGAAGCCTCCGTGGGGAGTTTGAGCTTCCTGAGTTGGTGCACAAAAAACATTTTTGTTGTGCTTCTTTGATGACGTTTTTGATGTTAGGTGACCATTTTAGGTCTTCAGATATGATAGAACCCAGAAACAGGAGGGAGCAAACTGGCAGCAAGGACAATTGAAACCCACCCCTGTATCAGATGTGATTTTGCCTAGCTTCACCTGCTGCTTTCTATTGGTTAGGAAGTTTATGATCCATTATAATCTCTGAAATGAAATAAATATTTGGACTGCAGAATGAAGTAACAGACGAAAGACTTACACAGATTAGTTACAAATTACTTTTGACTTTATCCGTTCAGTTCTTTTTTCTTTGGGTTTCATAGGGTTGTTGTTTTTTTTGCATTTTCTCTTCTTTATTCTGTTGTCCCTAAGACCGTAATGCTATTTGTAGATTAATTGTAGATTACAATGCACAGGATTTTCCACCACTGCTGAAGCTGAGTGTGCCTGATAAGAATTCAATTCAACAACATCAAAAGAGCTTATGGAATGTATCAAGTACATTCCAATTTGTAGTGTTTTTCCAAGTTCTTCGCCATTTTATTTGTTAAATCACTTCTGTATTGCACAAATCTTCTCTCATCGACATTTTTGAAAGCCCTAGAAGCGATATTTATTGATTTTCCATTGTCCATGTAATGAAACTGTGCAATTATGATGGAAAGTAACTTTCCACTGCTTTTCATTGCAATCTCTAGGCTCAATAAAACCATAAAATCATATCACAGTAGCCGCTGAAAGCAATGTAAAATTAAGACGGCCAAACAGATGGCAGGCAAAGCACAGGTATTGGTTTGCTATTTCACTGTCTCCATTTTTTTTAAATTTCACAACTGTGTTTAACAGCTTTTTCAGAAAATGACTATAGTAAAGGATAACTGAATCTCAGAGGGAAACCTATTTTAGAGAGTGTTGTGGTTAGCTCTGGCCCAGCTCCTGCCCCAAGAACTGTGGATGTGGGGGAGACATCCACATGACGCAGGCCTGTTTTGCTTCTGGTGGAATCTGCTGATGAAGGCTCATCTGACCAAGAAGACATGAGTGACAGGGAGGAGGAGAGTGTGGCAGACAGCTCAGAAGGAGATCAATTCTCTAGCTCCTCCTTGGATTCAGAACAAGAGTTAATGATACAGCCACGCATGCGGAGAGTGATGCATAGGCAGCAACAATGGAGAGATTATTATCAAAGAAAATGAGGCTGTGGTTGGGTGGGGCTGTGGTAATTAGTGAGGCTGCTATAAATAGCAGCCTGTGGGTTTGGCCATTGTGGAGGATTATCTCATCGTTGTGTTTCGTGCCTGCCTTGCTGACTTCGACCTTTGTGTGCTGATTTTTCCTCACTTTGAAACTAAACCAGAGCAAAGTGTGTTTCACTTTGTGAAAGAAGAAGGACTGTGAATTGCCTCACAGCTGCAATCTAAGTATTTCAGAACTGATAAGGGACTTGTACGAATTACCAGTTTGTTTGGAGACGAGTGCTCTTTGCTATACAAAAAGAGGGCTTAGTTTATTTCGGTATAAAGAACATTGTTTTGAATTTTCAAACATGTGTGTGTGTCTGAAATTTGTATCTGTGAATTTTCGGGAGGATTCTACCAGAGAGCTCGACAGAACAGAGAGTCAGGAAAATAACTGAAAACAATGGTTCCACAACACTGTTCCTTCATCCCTTGGGAATGTCTCCTCATAAGCTGACCAGAGACAACTTGTAAGAGACGGCCACATGCAGAGGTGGGCTTCAAAAATTTTAGCAAGGGGTTCTATGCCCTGTTGCTGGGTGGCATGGCCAAGGTAGGCAAGGCCTACTCTGCCTTCTGCACCATGGAGTAGGGCATTTTTGCTCTCCCCTGGCTCTGGAGACTTTCCCTGAGTCTCCGGAAGGGCGAAAATGGCCTCCCCAGGCTCCGGAAGCCCTCTGGAGGCAGGAAAGAGGCCCGTTTCTGGTCTTATTGAACTTCCAATAGGCCCATTTTTCGGCCTCCCTGAGCCTCTGTGTGTGCCCTGCACTTACCTGCATTGAAAACAGGCCGCTTGGGGACTCCTGGGAGGGGAGGGGTAGGTGGGGGCAGCCAGGAGTGGCATTTGGGGGTTCTCCGAACTAATCCATGCGAACCCCTAGCAACCCATCCATGGCAGGCATCATTTGGGACTCTATAGATCAGCGGTCTTAAACTTGCATCTTGTGGGCCAGATGCATTACATTTTTTAAAATTTATTTATTTGTCAAACAAGTATAGTATTATAGTACATATTAACATAACATAACATAAGTGGAACGTAGTAATAGAAAGGATAATAAGACAGTAGGACAGGGACATTAGGCACATAAGTGCACTTATGCACGCCCCTTACAGACCTCTTAGAAAAGGGGAGAGGTCAATTGTAGATAATGTAAGGTTGAAGATTTTGGGGTTGGGGGAAGCAACAACAGAGTCAGGTATTGAGTTCCAGGCGGTGACCACTCTGTTGCTGAAATCGTATTTTCTGCAGTCAAGTTTGGAGCGATTTACATTCAGTTTGTATCTATTACATGCTCTTGTGTTGTTGTTAAAGGTGAAGTAATCAGTAACAGGGAGTACATTATGATGTATGCTTTTATGAACAACAGTTAAATCAGTTCGGAGACGACGTAGTTGTAAATTTTCTAGATTTAGTATTTGAAGTCTGGAGGAGTTGGGTAATTTGTTATGTGAGGGGGAGTGAAGGACTCTTCTTGTGAAGTATTTCTGGACTCCTTCGATTGTATTAATATCTGATATGCAGTGTGGATTCCACACAGGTGAACTATATTCTAGAATAGGTCTGACGAATGTTTTGTATGCTCTAGTTAATAAATCCGTGTTTCTAGAGAAGAAGCTACGTAAGATTAGGTTTACAATTCTTAAAGCCTTTTTGGCAATGCTGTTACAGTGGGCTCTAGCACCTAGGTCATTGGAAATGAGTACTCCAAGGTCTTTGACTGAGTGGGGGTCCACTGTTAGTTCAGTTTTACCAAGTATGTTTTATTTATTTTATTTTATTTATTCATTTGTTCAATACACAAATACATAGGAAGAAAAATAGACATGTAGTAATATATATAAGGGTAAAAGTGAACTTAGAGGAGAGAATACTGTATATGAAAGAAAGAAAATATATATGATAAGTGAGAGAAAGGAAAGACAATTGGACAGGGGACGAAAGGCACGCCAGTGCACTTATGTACGCCCCTTACTGGCCTCTTAGGAACCTGGAGAGGTCAATCGTGGAGAGTCTAAGGGATAAATGTTGGGGGTTAGGGATTGACACAATTGTATTTAGTATTCAGATTCTTTTTACATTGTCGTCACATGTTGTATCACGACTTCTCCGTTTGCGAAAATGCAAAGGGGGAAGTCGTGATACATTGTTGACGACAATGTGAAGACGCGAGTGTGACACCCCTGCTATAGATTAACGTTAGCACCTTGAACTGTACTCATAACCCTACTGGCAGCCAGTCTGGTATTTGCAATGTAACTTCCGTATCACCAAACAGACTCATATCAGTCACGACTGTGAGGAAAGCAAATTCTTGGAGGAGTGGAAGTGTGTTTGCGAAAGAGAACATATCTTGTTTTGTATGTGTTTGCAAAATGGCAGGAATGTGTGCTAATCGGGACAACCTTGTAGTACTTGATTCTCAGTATGTGTTATCTGAATTTCTTTGGCAATGTAACTGATATGTTTCTTTTTTTTAGTAAAACAATAATTCTTTCCTAAGGATAATAAGAGTAAAACAACAGTAGGTAAGGGCAGGAAAGTTTGCCAATGATAAATATCTATTCTTACGTCATCTATTACCTATGCATATATGTACAATTGCATCTGAAGCTGGTTCCAAAATCCCAGTACTACCTGTAGTGGGATTTTGTTACCTGTAGTAGTGTTTTAGGATCCACACTATTCATACTATACATAAACGATCTTTGCGATTGCATCACTAGCAATTGTGTTCTCTTTGCAGATGATGTCAAACTATTTAATACCACTGACAATGCTGCTACCCTTCAAAAAGACCTTGACCACGTAGCAGAATGGTCTAAAACCTGGCAACTTCAAATCTCCACCACTAAATGCTCTGTCTTAGCCGCCCCGAGTCTGCGGAGAGGGGCGGCATACAAATCTAAATAATAAATAAATAAATAAAAATTGGTAAAAAGAATCAGAATACTAAATATAAACTTGGAGGAATTGAACTTATTGATAACCCTCAATCTGTCAAAGACCTTGGAGTACTCATATCCAATGACCTAAGTCCTAGAGCCCACTGCAACAACATTGCCAAAAAGGCTTTAAGAGTTGTTAACCTAATCCTTCGCAGCTTCTTCTCTGGTAATTTTGAACTGCTAACAAGAGCTTACAAAACATTTGTCAGACCAATCCTAGAATACAACTCACCTGTATGGAACCCACATTGCATATCTGACATCAACACAATTGAGAGTCCAGAAATATTTCACAAGAAGAGTCCTTCATTCCTCTTCTCACAACAAAATACCTTACTCCGCCAGACTTGAAATTCTTGGTTTAGACAACTTACAACGCCGTCGTCTCCGTTCCGACTTATTTATAGTTCATAAAATCATATACCAAAATATCCTACCTGTTAACGACTACTTCACCTTCAACCGCAACAACACACGAGCACGAAATCGATTTAAACTAAATGTCAACCGCTCCAAACTTGACTGCAAAAAATACGACTTCAGCAACAGAGTAATCAACACCTGGATTCAGTGGTTTCTACTCCTAACCCCAAAACCTTTAACCTTAGACTATCTACAATTGACCTCTCCCCCTTTCTAAGAGGTCTGTAAGGGGCGTGCATGAGCGCACCACTGTGCCTACCCTCCCTGTTCTATTGTCTACTTTTTATCATTACAGTAGAACCCCGACTTACGAGACTAATTCCGGAAGGAGGCTCGTAAGTCGGAACGCTCGTATGACGAAACATTGTTTCCCATAGGAAACAATGTAAAGTCAATTAATCCGTGCAACAACAAAAAAACCCGCTGCCGCCGAACGCGGAAGTTAGCGTTCAGAGACAGCTGTGAAGCAGCGCGCGTGTTTTAAAACGTGGCAGCCGGCCTAGGGGGCTCAGGGGGAAGCCCCCGAGCCCCCCAGGCCGGCTGCAACCTTTTAAAACACGCGCGCCGCTTCGCAGCTCTCTGCTGAATCCGGAACGCTAACTTCCGCGTTCGGATTCAGCAGACAGCTGCGAAGCAGCGCGCGTGTTTTAAAACGTGGCAGCCGGCCTGGGGGGCTCGGGGGGAAGCCCCCGAGCCCCCCAGGCCGGCTGCAACCTTTTAAAACACGCGCGCCGCTTCGCAGCTCTCTGCTGAATCCAGAACGCTAACTTCCGCGTTCGGATTCAGCAGAGAGCTGCGAAGCGGCGCGCGTGTTTTAAAAGGTTGCAGCCGGCCTGGGGGGCTCGGGGGCTTCCCCCCGAGCCCCCCAGGCCGGCTGCAACCTTTTAAAACACGCGGGATACGAGCACCAAGGAGCTGTCTCCTGAAGCCGAAAGCGGAAGTTAGTGTTCGGCTTCAGGAGACAGCTCCTTGGCGCTCGTATCCCGAATGTGAGCTCGGGAGGCGAACAAAAATGTCGCTCCCCTCCCAGCTCTTATCTCGAGTAGCTCGTAAGTAGAGCTGCTCGTATGTCGAGGTTCCACTGTACTTATCTAATGTTTTATATGTACAAATTATCACCCTATAATTGTTTGACAAATAAATAAATAAAAATAAAATAAATAAAATAATTTTTGAAGGGAAAAAATGTGGTGCTTTATTTTCTGGGCGGCCCTCGTAATTATGCATCCATTGCTGAGTTCTTGAATTTTGCTTACCTGACTGCAGGGACCGTGACAGTTGTTAAGTCTGTTGTTGTTGTTTTTAACACTGTCATGTCATTGGTTGTAATTCAGTCACTACTTGTATTGATATTCCACCTTTAACTCCAGATAACCTCCTCTGCCGGCTTCATGTAGATATTATATGTTGTATAGTGTGCAGTGCCCCACATAATGGAGGTGATGGGTCTCATCCTTCAGCCCTCATCACAAGTGATTGATATCACCCACTCAGGAAGGGGAACAATTATAATGCAGTGCCCCCCTCCTCCGAGTTTCAGTTCCTGTAGATGTTCCGACATATATTATAATTGATGGCATAAAAAGCAGCTGAGAAACCTAGCAAGGCAAGGAAAGCGGCATTCCTAACATTCAAATCTCAACAAAGGTCATTCACAGGAACAGCCAGTTCTGTCTCGGTATCACAGCTGGGTCTGTGCTGGATCCAGATAATCAGTTTCATGCAGGATTCTTTACAGATGAAGTCCCAATACTTTCTCCAAGATCTGTCATAATAATGGATGGGAATCGTCTCTGGGCTTGACAGACAACTTTCTTCCAAAGAGAGTTTATAACGGGTTGCAGGTATCTTATCGCCTCCCAACTTCAAGCGGCATTACCCATTTTAATTATTTATTTATATTTCACGCTTCTTATCACCCCTCTCCCTTATTCCTCAAGCCCATTCCCTCACTCCCTCCTTATTAAATAATATTAATTTAATAAATTAAATTAAATTATTCCTCAAGTCCATTCCCTCACTCCCACCTTATTCCTCAAGTCCATTCCCTCACTCCCTCCTTATTAAATTATATTAATAGAATAAATTAAATTAAATTATTCCTCAAGTCCATTCCCTCACTCCTGCTTTATTCCTCAAGCCTATTCCCTCACTCCCTCCTTATTAAATTATATTAATTGAATAAATTAAATTTAATTATTCCTCAAGTCCATTCCCTCACTCCCGCCTTATTCCTCAAGTCCATTCCCTCATTCCCGCCTTATTCCTCAAGTCCATTCCCTCACTCCCGCCTTATTCCTCAAGCCCATTCCCTCACTCCCGTCTTATTCCTCAAGCCCATTCCCTCACTTCCTCCTTATTAAATAATATTAATTTAATAAATTAAATTAAATTATTCCTCAAGTCCATTCCCTCACTCCCGTCTTATTCCTCAAGCGCATTCCCTCACTCTCCCCTTACTAAATTATATTAATTGAATAAATTAAATTAAATTATTCCTCAAGTCCATTCCCTCACTCCCGCCTTATTCCTCAAGTCCATTCCCTCACTCCCGCCTTATTCCTCAAGTCCATTCCCTTCACTCCCGCCTTATTCCTCAAGTCCATTCCTCACTCCCTTATTAAATTATATTAATTGAATAAATTAAATTAAATTATTCCTCAAGTCTATTCCTCACTCCCTCCTTATTAAATTATATTAATTGAATAAATTAAATTAAATTATTCCTCAAGTCCATTCCCTCACTCCCGTCTTATTCCTCAAGAGCATTCCCTCACTCCCCCTTATTAAATTATATTAATTGAATAAATTGAATTAAATTATTCCTCAAGTCCATTCCCTCATTCCCGCCTTATTCCTCAAGCCCATTGCCTCACTCCCCCTTATTAAATTATATTAATTGAATAAATTAAATTAAATTATTCCTCAAGTCCATTCCCTCACTCCCGCCTTATTCCTCAAGCCCATTCCCTCACTCCCCCTTATTAAATTATATTAATTGAATAAATTAAATTAAATTATTCCTCAAATCCATTCCCTCACTCCTGCTTTATTCCTCAAGTCCATTCCCTCATTCACTCACTCCTTATTAAATTATATTAATTGAATAAATTAAATTAAATTAAATTATTCCTCAAATCCATTCTCTCACTCCTGCCTTATTCCTCAAGTCCATTCCAGGGGCAGATTGCTCCTACCTCCTGTTACTGGTGCATTGTGCGCGCAGCATGGGGAAGCAAAAACACACCAAAATCTCTCACGCGCGAGCGTCCTCTCACAAGATTTTGCTTCTGCACATGTGCAGGAAGCAAAACATATTAAAAATAATAATAAAAAGGATGGCAGCACCTGAAGGACTGGCACTGGAGAGGTCACACACGAATTGCACGATCTGGTGGCCGCTACCAGTGCGCAATCACCTACTACACTGGTAGAAACTCATCCCTGATCCATTCCCTCATTCCCACCTTAGCCACCAAAAAGTGCCAGTTAGAATGATGGTGTCAGGAGGAATGATGAAGTCAATAAGATTGTAGCAGTCCTAATTGTTTTGCAAATTGTCAGCCCAGTTATCTCATTGGCTCTTTGGTCAACATACAAAAGGGACTTTATTAGCAAAAAATGTCTTGCACCTTTTTCTGAAGGAAACAGAACTGGAAGAGACCTTGGAAGTCTTCTAGGGTGCAACCCTCTGCACGATACCCTATATCAGTGATAGCAAACCTTTTTGGGCTCGTGTGCCAAAAGAGTGTGTCCCTCTGTGTGTGCCCAGACCCATGCCCTCCCCACACACATGCACCCAACCTCCCATACTGTCGTCCCCCCTCCCACACATACGCATAAGCACAGGCCTCACAACAGACTCCTGAAGTCTGGGGAAAGTGAAAAACGGCCAAACAGGCCAACCAAAAGTTTGGAAACAAACTTCTGCTTGGCCAATTGGGCCATTTTTCACCATCCTGGGGCTTCAGGAGGCTTCCCTGGAACCTGGGGAGAGTGAAAATGACTGAAAAGAAGACCGAAAATCAGGTGGCCAGCACGCGATAGGGTAATGATTTGCATGCCCTCCAATAATATGTTTCCGTATGCCACCTGTGGCAGGCATGCCATAGGTTCATCATCACGGCTCTGTATCAATGATGGTGAACCTTTTTTGGCTCGCATGCCAAAAAGGTATGTGTGTGCTTGCGCTATGCCCTCCTCCCATGCATGCACTCCCCTGCTGCTTTCCCGCACATGTGCATGGGCCTCACAATGGACTCCTGAAACCTGGAGACGGTGAAAAACAGCCAAAAAGGCCATGAACTTCCGGTTGGGAATTTAATTTAATTTAATTTAATTTAATTTAATTTAATTTAATTTAATTTAATTTAATTTAATTTAATTTAATTTAATTTAATTTAATTTAATTTAATTTAATTTAATTTAATTTAATTTAATTTAATTTAATTTAATTTAATTTAATTTAATTTAATTTAATTTAATTTAATTTAATTTAATTTAATTTAATTTAATTTAATTTAATTTAATTTAATTTAATTTAATTTAATTTAATTTAATTTAATTTAATTTAATTTAATTTAATTTAATTTAATTTAATTTAATTTAATTTAATTTAATTTAATTTAATTTAATTTAATTTAATTTAATTTAATTTAATTTAATTTAATTTAATTTATTTAATTTAATTTAATTTAATTTAATTTAATTTAATTTAATTTAATTAACTTAACTTAACTTAACTTAACTTAATTTAACTTAATTTAACTTAATTTAACTTAATTTAACTTAATTTAATTTAATTTGTATCCCACCCCTCTCTGTAGACTCGGGGCGGCTAACAACAATAATAAAAACAGCATATAACAAATCTAATATTTAAAATAACTAAAAAAAACCTTATTAAAAACCAAACAAGCACACACACAAACATACCATGTATAAATTGTATAGGCCTAGGGGGAAAGGATATCTCAGTTCCCCCATGCCTGACGACAGAGGTGGGTTTTAAGGAGCTTACGAAAGACAAGGAGGGTGGGGGCAATTCTGATCTCTGGGGGCAGCTGGTTCCAGAGGGCCGGGGCCGCCACAGAGAAGGCTTTTCCCCTGGGTCCCGCCAATTGATATTGTTTTGTTGATGGGACCTGGAGAAGGCCAACTCTGTGGGACCTAACTGGTCACTGGGATTCATGCGGCAGAAGGCGGTCCATCCCCACACTTCAGGAGGCTTCCCTGAAGCCCGGGGAGAGTGAAAATGGCCCAATGGACTAACCCGGAAGTTTATGAATTTCTGGTTGTCCTCTTTGGGCATTTTTCACCATCCGCATACTTCAGGAGGCTTTCCTGAACTCTGCAGAGGGCGAAAAACAGCCCAATGGGGGTGGCATGCGCAGGGCGGCATGCATGGGGGAATTTGTGTGTCAGAACCTGCGCCCGACTTCCAATTTTTGGCACGCAAGAAGAAAAAGGTTCGCCATCACTGTTATATGTGTTTGACAAATTAGATAGATAGATAGATAGATAGATAGATAGATAGATAGATAGATAGATAGATGGATGAATAGATAGATAGAGATAGATAGATAGATAGATAGATAGATAGATAGATAGATAGATAGATAGATAGATAGATAGATAGATAGATAGATAGATAGATGCCTCCATATTCCAGTAAGCAACTAGATTTGGGGACAAAGTGGGAATTTCCCAGCCACTATTCAACTTCTAAATGCCTGGGATGCAAATTTGAGGAATGTGTTAACAATGGGAAATCTGCCAGAAAAAGCTGGGTGTTTAACAAAGGCGCTGAAGGAGAAAAACAAAATTTGTTGCATCACAAATCTGATGACTTCTACCACTAATAATGGCCATCACTTAGCTGGGAACTTCCAAATGCCTGGGAAGTAAATAAAATTAATAATAAAGAAATAAAATACAGGTAATCCTCGAGTTACAAAAGTTTGTTTAGTGACCGTTCAAAGTTACAATGGCACTGAAAAAAGGGGACTAATGACAGTTTTTCACACCACGATTGCCAGCATCCCCATGGTCGCATGATCAAAATTCGGATGTTCAGCAACTGGGCATATTTATCAACATATTTATGATGGTTGCAGTGCCCCCTGGGATCATGTGATCCCCTATTGAGCCTTGGTGGCGCAGTGGTTAGGGTGCTGCACTGCTAGCTGCTTCTGCTGACTGCTGGCTGAAGTTTACCAGTTCAAATCTCACCAAGGTTGACTCAACCTTCCATCCTTCTGAGGTGAGTAAAATGAGGACCCAGATTGTTGAGAGCGATATGCTTACTCTGTAACCACTTAGAAAGGGCTGTAAAGCAGTGTGAAGCAGTATATAAGTCTAAGAGCTATTGTTAAGGGGTGGCATCTATTAAATTATTATTATTATTATTATTGTTGTTGTTGTTGTTGTTGTTATTATTATGTGCCTTCTGACAAGCAAAATCAACAGGGAAACCAGATTCACTTAACAACCATATTATTACAACTGCAGTGATTCACTTAACAACAGCAGCAAGGAAGGCCATAAAATGGGGCAAGATTCACTTAACAAATGTCTCAATTAGCTACTTAGCCATGCATTTTTATTTTATTTTATTTTGTCATGTTTATGTAGTTAAAGGGTTAAATAGGGTTCAAGAGGGAAGTATTTTTAATTAGGAAAGTGAACACAAGAACAAAGGGGCAAAATCTGAGGTTAGTCGGCAGAAAGATCAGAAGCAACGTGAGAAAATATTAATTTACTGAAATAGTAGATGCATGGAACAAACTTCCAGCAGATGTGGTTGGTAAATCCACAGTAACTGAATTGAAAGGTGCCTGGAATAAACATACTGTATATTTTTATTTATTTATTTATTCATTTGTCCAATACATCCTAAGATAAAATACAGGAAATAGTATAAGGGCAGACTACATGGACCATGAGGTTTTTTTCTGCCATCAATCTTCTATATTTCTAGTGTATATTGGAGGTGGAGATCCTTTAAGAGCTGTATGCAATGAAATGTTATTTTAATGTATGCCAATTAGTGGCAATAAAGTTCTTGTTTCGTTTGGTTCCAATTTCCAATTCCATTCTATTTCTATTCCATTCAGAAATGTGCAGCTTCGTTGTGGTCCTTGAGGACTAAAGCAAATTCAAAGCAGGGGATGTTTTTAAAAGTAGGTTTCAGCCGTTTATTTTTATTTATTTATTTGTCAAACACATATAGGATAGTAGTAGTTTGTATAAATCTAAGTAAAAAATAACGATAAATGAAGACAATAGGACAGTAGGGCAGGGACTTCAGTTGCAAGTCTTTTTAAAACCTAATGACTCAAACAGTTAAACCCATCTATCATTGGGAAGCCGGTTATTTAGAGAAGAAATGGGAAATTTCTTCCAGCCTGACAAACTGCAAAACTGGAAAGGGCTGAAGCTGATTTCAGAAACTACGTCTGCACGCTGCCTCTTTTCAACTCATTTTTCCCCCTTTTGGAAACCTCATCATTTTCTTTCTTTTTTTAAAAAAAGGAGGGAGGAACCTTCCCCCACCCACAAAGAAAAACCCCGCCATCTCTACAAAAAAAGGCGGTTTCCATGGAGAGGCGGGATTAGTTGCCAAGGTGATTTGGAGGAGGCCGAAGAATGCACCCCTCACCTCGCCCTCCGGGGCGCGTTTTAATGACGTCAGCGGCCTTAAAGGGGAAGCGGGTGTGCGTTTAAAGGAGCCCACGGATGGCTTCTCTCCCACAATGCAATGGAAGTTTCCCCCCCCCTGCACCTTCTTTTCATTGACCCTTTTCAGAGTCTGTTCCCCCCCTCCCAACTCCTTTCTTTTTCTATCCGGCTGACAAATATTGGCCGCCTCGTTTCTGGCCCTTTAAGGAGGCCCCCTTTAATTCCTTTCTTTTGGCTTGCCTTCTTTTCTTTTTTTTTGGAGGGGCGATTTGGGGCCGTCCCCTCTCTTCCAAGAGAGGGGGAAACCGCGATCCAGGTGAGGTGGGGGCGGAGGGGAGACGGGGTTTAGGGGGGAGGAAGGGGGGTTCTGCAACCGGGAAGGAGGGCGGGTAGGTGGTTCGGTTCTTTTTTTAAGGAAGCCAAACTGATTCTTTGCGAGGAAAGAAAGGAGCTTTGCAAAGGAGTGGGTGGGTGGGAAGAGAGCCGGGGAACAGCAGCAACAACGGAGCGGGTGGTTTGTGTGTGTGCAACTGTGCAAGAGGTTGGAAACGTGCAAGATCAATCGAGGGGGGGGGGAGAAAAGTGCAAGCTCTTTCTTCTTGCAAGAAAAAGAAAAATAATGTTCCAGCTTTGTGCTGCTGCAAGAGAGAAAAGGGGAAAGATTCCCGCCTTTTTTTTTGTTTGCCCCCCTTTCCCCGGTTCTTAGAAAGCGGCCGCTTTGCAATCGAGGAATCGCTTCCGATGTTTTGATCCGGCGCGCCGGGGAGGGCGTCAGGTTGGGAAAAGCCGAGAGGAGCAAAGCGGCGGACTTTTCACACGTGCGTGTGCGTGTAGCGTACAGGTTTTGCGACTTAGATGCCACACCTCCCCAGGCGTTGCCCGTAAAGTTAATCCACACTTTTTATTTTCCTTTTTGGGGGGGGGGGGTGTTAAGCGCTCTCTGCTTTGCAAACTTCCGTGCGGGCGGAATAAGTTCGCGCTGGAAGTTGGCGCGCACGTGAAGATGCTCGTAGGTGCCGGAAAAGCCGTGTCCGTTGGCTCCCTGCCTGGAAAACTCGGGGCTCTTTAAATTAAACTAACAGGGACCGATCAGCAACTGCCCAAGTGTTCCTAACCCCCAAAGAATTCCCCGAAGTTTGGAGGCCCCTGCCAGGACATTTCATCTCTGGGGAAACAGAGGAACAAGTAAGGAACCCAGCGAACATCGTGGCGAAATAATTATTATTATTATTATTATTATTATTATTATTATTATTATTATTATTCTAATTCTCTAGACCAGGGATAGGCAAAGTTGGCTCTTCTATGACTTGTGGACTTCAACTCCCAGAATTCCTGAGTCAGTCATGCTAGCTCAGGAATTCTGGGAGTTGAAGTCCAGTGTCATAGAACAGCCAACTTTGCCTACCTCTTCTCTAGACCCTTTTCAATCGGGTTTCAGGCCTGGCAACAGCATGGAAACTGCTTTGGTCTCTGATGGATGATCTCTGGCGAGCCGGAGATGGGAGCCATTCCTCTTATCTTGGTGCTACTTGACCTCTCAACTGCTTTCGATACCATTGACCATAGTATCCTTCTGTGACAGCTAAGAGAGCTGGAATTGGGAGGTTCTGTATTACGATGGTTCTCCTATCTCTCTGGTCGATCTCAGTCGGTGCAGAAGTTGACCCTCATAGGTAGGCAAAGTTGGATCTTCTATGATTTGTAGAAGTCAACTCCCAGAATCCCTGACCCAAACATACTAGCTCAGGAATTCTGGGAGTTGAAGTCCACATGTCATAGAAGAGGCAACTTTGCCTACCCCTCCCTCCCATATCCCTGCAGTACATGATTGATAAAGGAATCTGAAGTTTGGGATATCATTGAAGCTTAAGGTTCCTACATCGAACAAAACTCAAATAAGATTTTGCATCTTCTGTGAAGCCTTGGGAGTAGTGTGGGGGAGGATTGTGGCATTTTGTCCAAAGTGAGTTTATTTAAAGTCTTAAATTCAGTTTCCCCTCCCTCCCACTTTTTTTCAGAGCCTGTTTTCTTTGATCCTCAGCCGCTTCTATTCTTGCTCCCTTTGTCAAAATCTGCCACCTCGCAAGAGCCAAAATGGCGTCCGGTGTGGAACTCCTTCGCTTTCAGCTGCCTGGCCATGAGGCGGCCACCTTACGCAACATGAACCAGCTGCGCTTTGAGGAGCGTTTTTGTGACGTCACCATTGTGGCGGACAGCCTCAAGTTCCGCGGCCACAAAGTCATCTTGGCGGCCTGCTCCCCGTTCCTGAGAGATCAGTTCCTGCTCAACCCTTCTTCCGAGCTCCAAGTTTCCCTCATGCATAGCGCCAAAATTGTAGCCGATCTTCTTCTCTCTTGCTACACTGGAGCCCTCGAGTTTGCCGTCAGGGACATTGTGAACTATCTGACTGCTGCCAGCTACCTCCAGATGGAGCACGTGGTGGAGAAGTGCCGAAATGCTCTGTCCCAATTCATCGAACCCAAAATCAACCTCAAGGAAGAAACGTCCAAATTCGGAGGCTACCGGAAATTCAAGTCTTCCAGTGTTGTGGGTTGCTCTACCTCATCCAATAAAGTGCACTCACGCAAGAGGTTTGCTGAAGAATTCCTCAGTCTTGTAAATACTTGTACAAAGCAGTTATTACCCTGTTTTGGTGCCCCTTTTGCCACTAGTCTAGTGTCCCCCTGGGGAGGTGCGGAGCGATGCCCCCCGCATGTGACCCTGGGGAATGTGCTTGTTTTTTTGCTACAGGGAGTACGATGCGCATCCTAACACTTGTACCAGTATCTCTATCACGTTCCTCAGCATTGTATCCAGGACAGCCCATTCTAAAAGAAAAACATCTCGCAAGTTCAATCAAATTTCTCTCTTTTTTTTAATTAATATTTTTATTGATTTTTATAATGTAAAACATACACACAACATATAACATGTGCTCAGTGATCCTACCACCAGACAATCAATCATATCCTACCACCAGTTGGGGGTATTTCTTGTATAAATCATTTAAACCCAAGAGTGAAATATTTCTGTACATATTATAGAGTGGTTCCAACTTGTTTCTTATAGCTTGGTCTCGGATCCTACTCGCCACATAGAAACATAGAAGACTGACGACAGAAAAAGACCTCATGGTCCATCTAGTCTGCCCTTATACTATTTCCTGTATTTTATCTTAGAATGGATATATGTTTATCCCAGGCATGTTTAAATTCAGTTACTGTGGATTTACCAACCACGTCTGCTGGAAGTTTGTTCCAAGGATCTACTACTCTTTCAGTAAAATAATAGAAACATAGAAGTCTGACGGCAGAAAAAGACCTCATGGTCCATCTAGTCTGCCCTTATACTATTTTCTGTATTTTATCTTAGGATGGATATATGTTTATTCCAGGCATGTTTAAATTCAGTTACTGTGGATTTATCTACCACATTTGCTGGAAGTTTGTTCCAAGGATCTACTACTCTTTCAGTAAAATAATATTTTCTCATGTTGCTTTTGATCTTTCCCCCAACTAACTTCAGATTGTGTCCCCTTGTTCTTGTGTTCACTTTCCTATTAAAAACACTTCCCTCCTGGACCTTATTTAACCCTTTAATATATTTAAATGTTTCGATCATGTCCCCCCTTTTCCTTCTGTCCTCCAGACTATACAGATTGAGTTCATTAAGTCTTTCCTGATACGTTTTATGCTTAAGACCTTCCACCATTCTTGTAGCCCGTCTTTGGACCCGTTCAATTTTGTCTATATCTTTTTGTAGGTGAGGTCTCCAGAACTGAACACAGTATTCCAAATGTGGTCTCACCATCATTCTATATAGTGGGATCATAATCTCCCTCTTCCTGCTTGTTATACCTCTAGCTATGCAGCCAAGCATCCTACTTGCTTTCCCTACCGCCTGACTGCACTGTTCACCCATTTTGAGACTGTCAGAAATCACATTGCTTTTGATCTTTCCCCCAACTAACTTCAGATTGTGTCCCCTTGTTCTTGTGTTTGTCTTACCTTGTCCCATCACCCCATCAGCTGTTGCAAATCAGTTTCATTAATCGAATTCATCCTTTTATCCGGAATCTCGAATTGAATGTGGTCCACCATATACCTATACCAATTTTGCATTGTCCATTTTGTCGCGTCTTTCCACGCTAAGACTATTACCGCCTGAGCGCTTTCTATCGCTGCTTGTTTTATTTCTCTGTATTCTCCCATCTCACTACTTTATACTAATACTGCCATTTCCTTAGTAATCGTCCATCTTATAGTTCAATCAAATTTCTCAAACTTACAAGATGTTTTCCTTTAGAATGGGCTGCCCTGGACACAATGCTGAGGAACACAACGGAGGTACCAGTACAACTGTCAGGAGGCGCATCTCGCATTGGGGCGCAATTTGGGGGTGGCAGGTCAGGCAGGCCAGGCTGTGATACTATTTACCGTCACGGTGGAGAGTCGAAGGGGTGCAAAATGTTTACCTCTTCCTTGGGGGGGAGGTGTTAAAAAAAATATTGAAAAGCACTGCACTAGTCCAAGTTCCTTCCTAAAAAGAAAGAAAAATCCATGGAAAGAACCAATAATTTTGTAGTGGAGGGTAGTTTCCTGCCTGGTCACCTAGAGATGATTCTTACTCACCACAGCTGACCAATGCAAGCTACAGTGGTACCTCTACTTATGAACTTAATTTGTTCCGTGACTAGGTTCTTAAGTAGAAAAGTTTATAAGAAGAAGCAATTTTTCCCATAGGAATCAATGTAAAAGCAAATAACGTGTGCGATTGGGGAAACCACAGGGAGGGCGGAGGCCCTGTTTCCTCCCAGGAGATTCCTAGAGAGGCCCCACGGAGGCTTCTCCCGGCCTTTTCCAACCCTGTTTCTTCCCAGGAGATTCCTAGAGAGGCCCCACGGCGGCTTCTGCCTGCCTTTTCTGGTTACAGTTTCCGAGGCTTGGGTTTGTAAGTGGAAAATGGTTCTTGAGGAAAAAAATGGTTCTTGACCAAAAAAAACCTTGAACATCCGGTTGTTATCTAGAAAAGTTCATAAGTAGAGGCATTCTTAGATAGAGGTAGGTGGCATACAAATCTATTATTATTATTATTATTATTATTATTATTATTATTATTATTATTATTATTATTGGGTAAGCATAGTAATAGACCCATGTCTGGGCAGCCAAACCCATAATAGCTCTGTTTTCATCATGTCTATCCTATGTTATTATAGATAGCCCCCCACTTACAGCAGTTCATTTAATGACCTTTTGAAGTTGCAACGGCACTGAAAAAAGGTGACTGGTGACCATTTTTTTAATGCTTAAAACCATTGCAGCATTCCTGCGATCAAAATTCAGATGCTTTGCAACCGACTCCTATTTATGACAATTGAAGTATTCCATGTTAGTAACAAATGCAGTGATGTAATTAATAGCTGTGGCAAGGAAGATCATAAAAGGGGACAAAACTCATTTAATAACTGTCTTGCTTAGCAGCAGAAATTTTGGGCCCAACAATTATTGTTGTAAGTGGAGGACTACATGTAGTTGCAGTGGTGGGATTCAAAAAAATGTACTGTCGGTTCTGTGGGCATGGCTGGGGAAAGATACTGCAAAATCCTCATTTCTTCCCAATCAGCTGAGACTCGGAAGGCAGAGAATAGATGGAGGTGGGGACAGTCAGAAGTGGTATTTACTGGTTCTCCAAGCTACTTAAAATTTCCACCACCAGTTCTCTAGAAATGGTCAGAACCTGCTGAAACCCACGTCTGGTACTTGCGTCAGATACACAAATACCTGATCCTGGCAGTTACCATAATTTTTGGGAATATAAGATGCACTAGAGCAGTGTTTCCCAACCTTGGCAACTTGAAGATATTTGGACTTCAACTCCCAGAATTCCCCCAGCCAGCAAACTCCCCCTTTTTGCCAGCCGAAGCGCCCGTTTTTGCGCTGCTGGGATTCCCCTGAGGCTCCCCTCCATGGGAAACCCCACCTCCAGACTTCCATGTTTTTGTGATGCTGCGATTTCGCTGAGGCTCCCCTCGCTGGGAAACCCCACCTCCGGACTTCTGTTGCCATCGAAGCGCCTGTTTTTGCGCTGCTGGGATTCCCCTGCAGCATCGCAAAAACACGGAAGTCCGGAGGTGGTGTTTCCCATGGAAGGGAGCCTCAGGGGAATCCCAGCAGCGCAAAAACGGGCGCTTTGCAGGCAACAGAAGTCCAGTGGCGGCAGCTTGGGTTTGTAAGTGGAAAATAGAGGCAAAAAAATCGTAAACCCTGGGTTTGTATCTCGAAAAGTTTGTATGACGAGGGGTTTGTATCACTATACTTGGTTTGTTTTGTCATTTTGCCATTATTGCATTATGCTGTGCCCCGAAGTCATGTGATCTCCTTTGGTGCTCTTCTGACCAGCAAAGTCAATGGGAAGACCAGATTCACTTTTTAACAGCCGCATCACAACTGCTCTTTTTCACTTTAACACCTGTGGCAATAAAAGTCATAAAATGGGGCACAAGCCATTTAAACAACTGTCTTGCTTAGCGACAGAAATTTGGGGCTCACTTCCGGTCCAATAAGTCAAGGGCTGCCTGTACTGAGAAGAACTGCATGTCTGTAGAGATGGATGGAGCTAATTAGACCGGAGAGATATTGGCTTGCAAATATTGATTGATTGATTGATTGGATTTGTATGCCGCCCCTCTCCGTAGACTCGGGGCGGCTAACAACAATGATAAAAAACAGCATGTAACAATCCAATAATAAAACAACTAAAAACCATTATTATAAAACCAAACATACACACAAACATACCATGCATAACTTGTAATGGCCTAGGGGGAAGGAATATCTCAACTCCCCCATGCCTGGCGGCATAAGTGAGTCTTGAATAGTTTACGAATTAAATTATCCAAATAATAAACCAATCGTCTAATTCCTTGCGAGGCAGTGTCATTATCCTGAAACTTTCTAACCTTCTAAATGTATTCTTATAATTGATAGGTCCATTCAGCGGCCCGTGAAGCTGGAGTTCCCATTGGAAGAAGAGCTGGAGATGAAGGCAGAGGAGGAGGAAGAGGAGCAGGAGGAGGATTTTGGGTATGAAGATTCTGTCTCTGACATCTGCATCGTGAAGATTGAATCGGCCATGGAAGTGGCCCAGCGGCAGAAGAAGCAGCAACAGCAGCAGCAGATGGGCAGCAGCTGGAGCAAAGACACCTCACCCCAGCAAAGCTGGAACAAGGAAAGCTCCCCACAGGAAGCCTGGGACAAAGAATTGTCCCCTCTGCCGGGGTGGAACAAAGCAGAATCCGGAGACCAGGAAGAACCTCAGGTCAACTCTACGGTGGCGGAAGCCATAGAGTCTTCTCCTGAATCTTCCCCCGAGAAAGCTCAACATGGGGTGGTCAAGGCCTCCTATAGCCTCTCCGAGGATGACGTAGGTAAAGGCCTCCTGATCATCCCTGGGGGAGGCTACTTGGAGGAGACCAGCGAGGCGGCCGCCGTTGCCGCCGAGTGCCAGAGCAGCAGCGGTGGGATGGGGCTGGTCCTCGCGGGACTGAGTGGCCGTCCTTTCTCCACCTTCCCCGTAGTTGGGAGAGGGGGCAGTTCAGGGGGAGGTAGCGGGCTCTCTAGGATCATCTGCTGCACCAAGTGTGAGGAGGTCTTCCAAGGGGTGGAGAAGCTCGTCTTCCACATGCGGGCCCATCACTTCATTTTCATGTGCCCCCGGTGCGGCAAGCAGTTCAACCACAGCAGCAACCTCAACCGGCACATGAATGTCCACCGCGGGGTGAAGTCGCACTCCTGCACCATCTGTGGGAAGTGCTTCACCCAGAAGTCCACGCTGCACGATCACATGAACCTCCACAGCGGCGAGAGGCCCTACCGCTGCTCTTACTGCGACGTGCGCTTCGCCCACAAGCCGGCCATTCGCCGCCACCTCAAGGAACAGCACGGCAAGACCACGGCGGAAAACGTCATGGAGGCCAGCGTGACCGAGATCAACGTCCTCATACGTTGAAGCAGGAGGAAGTCGGGTAGCGGCGGGAAGTGGAAAAAAGGGGGGGAAACTCCTGAGCTCTGAGGGAGGGACGTGGGCTGTAGGGATTAGTTATAGGGGTAACGAGCCAGGATCCCCCCCGAGTTTTGTGGGATAGGATTAGTTCTAGTGTGGTTAGAGGGTGGAAACCCTGGATTCTTTGGACGGGTGTGGGAAGGGCCTAGTGAATTAGCAGAGTAGACCGTACATGGAGTGAAAGCTCCCGGATAGTCTGGGAAGCGAAAGGGATCTAATTAGTCCGAATAGAAGAGGGTAGGAGACGGGATTCCTGGGATCTGTCCTCATCCAACACCCCAGAAGACAAGCTCAGGATCCGAAAAGATTTTGACAGACGTGAACAATGGGCCCTATCCAAACAACATGGCATTTAAAGTGGAGAACAGCAAGGTTTTTATATCTGGGCAGGAAAAAACAAAGGTACAAGTACAGATTAGGGAAAACCTGGCTCAAAAACCATAACTCTTGAGAGGTCCTAGCGGACGATCACTTAATCACGAGTCAGCAGTGTGCAGCAGCCACCGCCAAAAAAACTAATACAATCCTCGGTTGTATGAACACAGGCATAGATTCAAAATCACGTCAAGTATTAGTACCGCTGTATAAGGCCACACCTGGAATACTGCACCCAGTTTTGGTCACTACATCACAAAAAAACGATGCTGAGACTTTGGAAAAAGTGCACAGAAGACAAAGGCCTGAAGACTAAAACGTAATGAAGAACAGTTGCAGGATTTGGGTTTGGCTAGTCTAGGAAAAAGAAGGACCAGGGGTGACATGATAGCAGTATTTCAATATTTGAGGGGCTGCCACAAAGAGGAGGGGGGGGGGGTCAACTTCTTTTCCAAAGCACCAGAGAGCAGGACAAAAAAAGCAATGGATGGAAACTAATCAAGGAGAGAAGCGATTTGGAATTAAAGAGAAACTTCCTTAACAGTGAGGACAATTAACCACTGAACAGCTTGCCTTCAGAAATTGTGGGTGCTTCATCACTTTTTTTTTTTTTAAAGAGACTTGTCCAAACTAGCATAGGGTCTCCTGCTTGAGCAAAGGGGCTGGGCTAGAAGACCTCCCAGGTCCCTTCCAGCTCTGTTCTAATTGAAATCCCTCACGGGATCCTTATGGCCCTTTTATCAAAAATATAAAAAATGGCTACCTCTTTTACAGCCCAATCCTATCCAGAGTTTGGTCAAATACCCTCTGACAGTGGGCAGAGATGCCTTCCAATTGGGATTGGGGCTCTGGGTTGTTCAGAGAGGAGAAATCTCACTTGAGAATACCTTCTTCCTTCCCTAGTGAGATGGATGAGACCTGGAACTATCTCAGCCAAAGAAACTGGGTTAGGGGTGGGGATAGGGGCCCAAAAAACCTTAAGCAGTATGGCACCAGGGAAATTGATCTCCACTGATGTTCACTTGGTACATGCTGCCAGCCATCTGTGGCCTTGGACCGTCTCTCCGATCTTCTTGCCATCACTCAGCCACAAGAAAAGCTCAGCGAGCAAACGCAGAGACCGAAGCTTCAGGACACCTGAAACCTTTCGACCATTTTGAAAACAGTGGAAGGGAAAGTTGGCAGCCGCCCTGAACTCCACGGGTGACGTTTGCTGAGTTTGATATTGTTTGGATGTCAAAAGAAAGTCTCTATTGTGGCGTTTGATGGGTACAGCCGCCTAGCGCAATTTTATCCAGGTATCTTTTTTTTTAAAAGGCAATAATTCAACAGGTAATGGCAAAGGAGCAGGGGATCTGGCTGGAGGAAGTAGTAGGCCCGATTCTCCTCTGCGGCTCCTCCTCCATAAATTGTACTGCAGAAATGCAACAATTCATCCACCTGAGACATTTGGTTAAGAACAGCAAACATGAAGGAAATCCTTTGACCACGTGGCCATGAATATTAAGCATGGTGCTCAAGATGGAGACCAGGCCTTTGTAGGTTTTAATGGCCCTTTCTGCTGACCCAACAGAGGCAAAACAGAGAAGGCTCTGGGTAACTGGCTGTTGTCCCATAATTTGGGTTTTGTCCACCCAGAGCATTGGTTTACGATGAGCATGGTGAGAACAGATATTCTGGAGAAAGTAGAGCATTGTCTTTTAAAAAACGGCACGCACAGTTTTATTTTTGTTCTTTTATTGAGAAGAATCGGTAATAGTACAGGTAGTCCTCGACTGACGATCAGAGTTAAGCCCAAAATTTCTGCTAAGTGAGACATTTGTTAAGTGAATTTTGCCCTATTATGTGATCTTTCTTGCCACAGTTGTTAAGTGAATCACTGCGTTTGATAGGTTAGCAACAGGAGTATTATGTGAATGTGGCTTCCCCATTGACTTTGCTTGTCAGGAGGTCACAGAAGTTGACCACGTGTGATCTTGTGACACAGCAACGGTCATAAATGTGAATCAGTTCAAGCATCTGAATTTTGATCACACTGCAAAGGTTGCAAGTGTGAAAAACGGTCATAAGTCACTTTTTCCAGTGCTGTTGTAACTTTGAATGGCCACTAAATGAATTGTGTCAAGGATTACATGTAGAGGAAGAAAACCCAAAAGCAGATCTTGGGCTCAGTGTATTCACACATTCCAAAACCCTATTTAATAGGATAGTGACAATATACCACTATAGAAAAAGAAGTTGATGTTTTTAACTGTCTAGAAATTTCAAGCAAATTTAATCATGGTTTAAAGCTGCTCTTCCCTATTTGTCAAGAACTAATTCAGATATTGCTAGAGTAGCAGTAAAACAAGGCCTTGATCTTGATCCCAAGTGATTTCATGATCATATCCATGTCCTTTTTGGAGGGGGCAACGGCATGGAACTTGCCTTCTTTCAGGATGTTCCCTTCAATTCTCAAAAAGAAAAGGAAAAATCCTACAGTCCTAGAATTTTTCTTCCGGTCCCATCCAAGTACTAAGCTGGCTTTGCTTTCTGAAATCAGCTGAGGTCTCTTTCCAGAGCAGGGAACTTAAAACATGCCACAGCTTCAAATTTGGCATAGATTTAAAATCCAGTGTTGCCTAATAATTATTTGGCTATTTTCCCATTCATGAAATCACCATAAATCTTCACAGTTCTATTCAGATATTGTGCTAAACAGGTGTTATTGTCAACAGCAATTACTGAACAAACCCTAGTTGACAAAAAGTTCTGACAACTTGCTTAAACCTAAACTATCCCCATCAGCAGTGGGTTTCATTTACCTTCACTACCGGTTTGGAACTGAACTGCGGGCAGGGTGCTTCTGCGCATGTGCAGATCATCTGATTATGTCCAGGTGAGTGGGCGGAGCCTCCTGCTGCTACTGGTTCGTCTGAACCGGGGCGAACCAGTAGCAACCCACCACTGACCCTTATCATTTGTGACTGAAAGAAAGTTTTGGGAGCATCTTTACAGAGACGGTGAATACTTTATGCTTAAAAGTAATCAATGCGGCAATGTGAAAACATGGATTTTTGGGGGAAATCGATGAAACAGGGTTGCAAGTATAGAATCTTAAGGTTTGTTCACTGGAAAGGCAGTTAATGGCTTTTGGGGTGCTACCCACGCACTTTTATCAATTATCTTGAGGGCTAGGGGGAAAAAAACACTTTTTAAAAAACAACCCAACTGGGAATTGAATTGTTCTGGATTGCTGTATTGTATATTCCGTAGTGGAAAGGGCAACCTGCGTTGAATCTCATGCTGGAATCGCTGCCACAAGTGTGGCAATGGGAGAGAAATTTCTCCTTGAGATGACAAAAGACTTTGATCCCATGGACCCTAACTAGTTTTTTTTCTCCCGTTTTATTTTGTTCTTAAAAAAATAAATAAAATCAACCATAATACTGGTGTTCCTGCTGTTGACTGGATTTCATTGGGGAAGGGGACCAACATTTCAGAGTCCTTTTCTGGATGTCCTGTCGTGTTCCAGATTTAAGAGGAGAATTGATTTGGCGGATCAGGTAGACTTTGCAGAATCACCCATTTGAACATGAACCATGGTTTGTCCAATAAACCCCAATTAAAGCTGCCAACCAAAGACACATCAGCCCCAGAAAGGCTTCCCAGTTGTTGAGCAAATGAAAGGTCAAAGGTTATGTTACCTAGCAGGCAAACAGCCAAGCTCAGAGCACCAAGGACAGACCTGGGCAAAGTGCGGCCCGGGGGCCGGATGAGGCCTGCCCACTGTCTGTGACTGGCCCACAGAGGTTGGAAGGAAGGAAGGGAGAAAGGAAGGAAGGAGAAATGGAGGGAGGAAGGAAGGTAGAAGAAAGGGAGGAAGGAAGGAGAAATTCTCTTTCCATGCCCTTTTTCAAAAGTCCAATAAATGCTCATTTTTTAATTGTTCATTGGTTTCATTGGCCTTTCCAAGAAATTTAAATCAACCCCCATCCACCTCTCAGGAGGGAAAAAAGGGAGGAGGAGGAAGAAAAGGAATCCAAAGCTACTTTCAGGCAAAGCCTCCACTATGTTTTCTCAACTAACAATGTGGGTCAGTTGTAGAGAGGCACCTGAAAGGAATATTTTGAAAGGAAAGTAAAGAACTGCCCAAAAGCAGAAATAAAAGGCAGAGAAAATCAGAGACAGAAGCTTCTCTCCATCTGGAGAAGAAAGGAAGGAAGGAGAAATGGAGGGAACAAGGAAGGAAGGGGTGGGCAATTAATTTATAATTATAATATATAATTATATATATGTATAATATAATAATATATAATGATAGTTTATAATTATAATTAACTCAGTTCTATCCAATAATATACAGTATTGGATAGAACTGAGTTAATTATATTAATCCAGCCCCCTAAAACCATCCCAATTTCGCATGCGGCCCCATGGCAAAATTAATTGCCCAACCCTGACCAAGGATCCCACAAATCTGATTCTGTTCTCCCTGGATCTTTTTTTCTCTCCCTTTCTCCCTATCCCCCCCCCCCCAAGTAACTTGCTTATCCTGGGCACCAGGAATTCAGGGCAGAGTGGCCACCCCAAATATATTCTATATATTTTAATGCCCCACCGATCCCATTTAAACGTTTCTGTTTATGAAACGTTATTTTTCTGAGTAAATGCACACAAGATGCCCCATTAAACACGAAAACAGATCTCAAGTGAGCCCCTTTTCTATGTTTAGTATAGGTTTGGGCTCTAAATTCTCTAGAATGACCCTGCCCAACCATGGTGACTGGGGATTATGGGCATTGCAGTCTACCCCAATTTAGTTGTGTCGGATCTGCAAGGAGCCTTCACAGCATTTCCAGGTGCCAAAAGCCATGGGGGCTGGGGATTATGGGGGTGACATGCTAGACGGTCACCCCCATAATTCCAGCCCCCTGGGCTTTCGGCAGTTAGAAATATTGGAAAGGGTCCAAATAGAATAGAATAGAATATTCTTTATTGGCCAGCTGTGATTGGACACACAAATAATTTGTCATTGGTGCATATGCTCTCTGTATATAAAAGATACATTTGTTAAGAATCATGAGGTACAACACAATGATTGTCATAGGGTACAAATAAGCAATTGAGGGAACAATCAATATAAATCTTAAGGAAATAAGCAACAAATTACAGTCATGATGGTGATAGGAACAATGAGACTACTAATAGTAATAGTATTCCTTATTGCTTATTTGACCCCTATGGCAATCATTGAGTGTTGTACCTCATGATTCTTGACAAATGTATCTTTTTCTTTTATGTACACTGAGAATATATGCACCAAAGACAAATTCCTTGTGTGTGCAATCACACTTGGCCAATAAAGAATTCTATTCTATTCTAGTAATGCAGTCTTAGTGAATAGTTTAACAAAGGGGAAATATTTAGTAGAGTGATGGCATTCAAGAAAAACCTTGTGCCCAGTTGTCTTGGTGTGCAGTGCTCTATATGATCGTTTTGAGGGTAGGAGTTGAAACAATTTATGTCCAGGATGTGAGGGGTCATTAAATATTTTCACAGCCCTCTTTTTGACTCCTGTAGTATACAAATCCTCAATGGAGGGCAGGTTGGTAGTACATGTCTGATTATCCTCTGAAGTCTGTGTCGGTCCTGTTGGGCTGCAGCACCAAACCAGACAGTTATAGAGGTGTAGATGACAGACTCAATGATTCCTCTGTAGAACTGTATCAGCAGCTCCTTGGGCAGTTTGAGCTTCCTGAGTTGGCACAGAAAGAACATTGTTTGTTGTGCTTTTTGATGACCTTTTTTGATGCTAGGTGACCATTTTATGTTTTGAGATATGAATAGAATAGAACCTAGAAATTTGAAGGACTCAGCTGTATCATCTAGTATTGTAAGAGGTGGTAGGATAGGAGAGTTTTTAGGAGAAAGTCTATCACCATTTCTACGGTTTTGAGTGTGTTCAGTTTCAAATGGTTCTGGTTGCACCATGAGGCTAGTTGTTCAACCTCCTTTCATCCTTGTCTGGAATGAGAAGACCAATCACTTAAATCACCAATCACCTATATTTTATTTTAGGATGGAGATATGTTTATCCCAGGCATGTTTAAATTCAGTTACTGTGGATTCACCAACCACGGCTGCTGGAAGTTTGTTCCAAGCATCTACTACTCTTTCAGTAAAATAATATTTTCTCTTGTTGCTTCTCATCTTTCCCCCAATTAAAATAAATAAATAAAATAAATAAATAAATAAAAATAAAATATACAAAGAAGTGGTGACAGTACAGAGCCTTAGCGCCCCCCACCCCCGTGCTGTCCGATAATAGATCCGATACAGCGGGATTGAAGAACGCTTCCAAAGGGAGAATCGGGCACGTAATCAGTGGACAAGCTCGGCCTGAACAGATCCCGAGCGGGAAATCCTCCTGGCTCTTTTGTCTGAGCCGGATGAATGGAGGCGCTGCCCCTTTAAGCAGCTCCCGCCCTCCTCCGCCCCCCCTCCTTTCTTCGCCCCGGGAGCGTGACGTCAGCGCGGGGCCGGCTCTGCTGCCACCGCCGCGCGAGGCCATGGATGATGTCGGAGCGGGAGTCGCTCAGGTTTGGGTCGCGGAGGGGAGGGGAAGGGGGGGAGGGAGACGGAGGATCCGGGCGGCATTGGCGGGAATTGCACCCGACGATCGCGGCGAATCGGGCTGAGGAGCGGCAGGGATTCCCCGGGTTTCCCCCACCCGCAACCCGGCTTTCGGGCTCGGTCGGGCGCACGGGGAGGGGCTGCTTTGCAAGCGCGCGTAGGAAATGCAAAAAAAAAGGAGGGTATTCCCCCCCTCACCCGGACCGCAGCTGGAGGAGAGAGCGAGAGGAATTTGGGGGGGGACAAACCGCTTGGCTGGTCAGCTTCTCCGGGTGCAAAAAGAAGGAAGAAAGGGGGGGGGGTCAGCATGAGATCCTATCCGGATCCACTGTAAACATTTAGGAATCCGTGGCAATGGGTGGGTGGGAGCTAGGAAAGAGACCCGCTTCCTTCGAAGCGTTTGCTTAAAGCCCCCCCCCCCCCAATTGCCTCGTGTAGCCCCGACCTTCTCTTCTCACGACCGACGGGCACGTTTCTTCCTAACTCCCAACTTGCAGCCCCCGGCGGTGTTCTTTAAGAACCCGCGTGCCTCTTTCTCGCTTTTTTTAAGGGCCAGCCCCTCTTCCGTCGTCGACCTCCCACCCCCTTGCACCAGAGGCCGCTGGCCGCCTCTTTGTTGAAGGCTCTTATTTTGTTTTGTTTGTTTACTTGTTTGCTTTTTTTGTTTAGTTAATTAGATAGATAGATAGATAGATAGATAGATAGATAGATAGATAGATAGATAGATAGATAGATAGATAGATTAGATGGATAGATGATAGATAGATATAGATTGTGGGGGCAATATGCTGGCTCTGTTAAAAATTGCTATTGCTAACATGTTGTAAGCCGCCCTGAGTCTAAGGAGAAGGGTGGCATAAAAAAATTAAATAAATAAATCATGGATGGATGGCTAGATATAGATAATGGATGGATGGATAAATGATGGATAGATTATAGATATAGATAATAGGATGAATGGATAGATGATAGATATAGATAATGGATGGATGGATAGATAAATATGCCACCCAAGGCCCCCGAAGGACTCTGGGCAGCTTACAACAAAGAACATCTAATAAGACAGTTTAAAAAACATACAATAAAGGACATCTAAAAAAGACAGTTAAAAAAAAAAACCATTTAAAACTCCTATTAAAAAAATTCATATCCTTTGTGGGCGGATCTAAAAGACATGTCATTTATTGGTTTGTTCATTTTGAGACGTCTTAGAATGCGATTAAAAATACAGGTGGTCCTCAACTTGACAACCGCAGCCGAGTCCAGAGTTTATGTTGTTAAGTGAGTTCTGCCCTGTTCTTATGATTTTTTTCTCTCACCGCCTTTGTTAAAGGAAATCGCTGCAGTTCTTTGAACGGGTGACACGGTGGTTAAGTTCAAATGGGTTTGTCCATAGCTGATCAAGAGGTTGCAAAGGGAGACCTCCTGATTACATGACCCTATGACAGTCATAAATGTGAATCGGGTCGAGCATCCGAATTTAAATTGCATGACCACGGGGAGCGTGCAAAGATCATAAGGGTTAAAAAATGGTCACAAAGTCACTTCTTTTTCACTGCCCTTGTAACTTTGAATGGATGTTAAATGAACTACTTTTAAGTTGAGGATTGCCTGCATTTTGCAGGTGATTTCACTGAGTTGCATTTGCTAGCTGTTCTTTCTGCCCATGTGCTCGCTTGCTGACTGTGTTCGCCCAGCTGGTTATATGAATGTCAAAAGCTGCCTTTGGGGAAGAAATTATTGGGATGATCCAATTCACTCCAATCATAGACTGGAGGAATTTGGAGGAATCTGAAGAGATTAGATCACTAGAGTTGAAAGGGACCTTATAGGTCACCTAGTCCAAACTCTCACTCAAGCAGGAGACCCTACTCCATTTCCGACATATGGCTGCCCAGTTTCCTCTTGAAAATCTCAAGTGTTGGAGCTCTCACAACCTCCCAAAGCAATTTCTTTCTTTTTTTAATGTACAGTATTTATTAAATTTTTCCATTTTTAAAACAATACATAGTCATATTTACAGATGAATCTACATCATATTGTTGTTGTTGTTGTTATTATTATTATTATTATTTATTAGATTTGTATGCCGCCCCTCTCCACAGACTCGGGGCGGCTCACAACAGTGACAAAAACAATATATACTGACAAATCTAATAATTAAAATCTAAGATAACAATTATACATTTAAAAATCTAAAAGCAAGGAACCCCAATATAAAAAACATACATACAGTCATATCATGCACTAGAACTACATAGGCAGGGGGAGATGTCTCAGTTCCCCCACGCTTGACGACAGAGGTGGGTTTTAAGGAGTTTACGAAAGGCAAGGAGGGTGGGGGCAATTCTAATCTCCGGGGGGAGTTGGTTCCAGAGGGCCGGGGCCGCCACAGAGAAGGCTCTTTCCCTGGGCCCCACCAAACGGCATTGTTCTGTTACATATATACATTCCTATCAACGTTATCTTTTGATTGTTTTTAGATTTCTTGATATTTTATTTCAATATTTAGTTTGAGGGGTTTTTTTGTCCATTGGTACCATTTTGTCCAGATTTCATAGTAGTCTGAATCTTTTTGATTATTAAGCCCCATTGTCAATCTGTCCATCTCTGTGCAGTCATATATTTTCTTGATGATCTCGATGTCTTCAGGTATTTGCGGGTTTTTCCAGTTCTGTGCAAATACAATCCTTGCAGCTGTTGTTATATGCAAGCTTAAATATTTTACATTTTTAGAATAAGACCCTCTCATAATGCCCAGTAGAAAAAACTGGTGTATATTCCATTTTTGTGTTTGTTATTTCCCAAAGCAATTTCTGTTCCACTGGTTGACCACTCTCACCGTCATTAAGTTTCTCCTTATTTCCAGTTCAAATGTCCTTGGTCAGTTTCCATCCAGTGTTCATTTAGTCACCCCAACCTCGCGCAACATTTTGTTCCTGTGCCTTCAAGTCAGTGTTGTCTCCTTCACAAATCTCTGCAATTTGGGGGTCAGGATTTCTGAAGTGGTTTACCATTGTCTTTTTCCTTGGACTGGAGAGAGGGACTGGCTCAGTTGTAGCCCACCTCTGGGAGAAACATTTTCATTGTTGAATAAATTTTGCCATTAGGGTTTTTTTTTTCCCCTGATGAAAAATTCTACATCCTTGTAATTTCAAATACACTATTTTTTGTCCTGTCTCCAGAAAACAAGACAGAGCATTCTCTGTCCTTTGCATAATAATCACAGTCTTCTCTCTGGTGTTCAGTGGGATTTGCCAGTATCCTTTTGTCAAATACAAAGGAGAGAGATACTTGGCTCCCTCTAAATCATCCAAAGGTTCATCCATTCTGGACGTAGAGTACCGTCAAATTGCCCCACTCTGATTATCTGCCTAAAATACAAACAAACGCATTTACTTCACCATTCTAATTTGGCACCAAAACAATGGAAGGGCACTGGTCATCTACAAATGGTTTTATCGTGTCCGTGTGGAGCGTTTTATTTTTCTACCTCGGTCTGTAACACTTATTTGAGCCATTCAGGAATCCTGTAGGGATGTGTCTGATTACTGTCTGATTGTCTCTATCTTGTATTTAACTAGAAGAGTGGTTAGAATGCAGTATTGCAGGAAGTTCGATCCTGACAGGTTCAAGGTTGATTCAGCCTTCCACCCTTTACTGCAGTGATTTTCAACCTTTTTTGAGCCGCGGCACATTTTTTACATTTACGAAACCCTGGGGCACATTGAGCGGGGGGAGGGTGGG
Source organism: Erythrolamprus reginae (assembly GCF_031021105.1). Taxonomy (NCBI): domain Eukaryota; kingdom Metazoa; phylum Chordata; class Lepidosauria; order Squamata; family Dipsadidae; genus Erythrolamprus; species Erythrolamprus reginae. The sequence goes on along the minus strand of NC_091951.1, from coordinate 33,022,446 downwards.
GGCTAAAAAAAGTTTGGACAACAAAATTCTCTCTCTCTTCCTCCCTTTCACTCTATTTCTCTCTCCCTCCCTCTTTCTCTCCCTTCTTTCTCTCTCCATCCCTCTTTCTTTCTCTTCCTTCCTTCCTTCCTCTCTTTTTTGCTCTCTTTCTCTCTCCCTCCCTACCTCCCTCTATGTCTTTCCCTCTCTCCCCTTCCCTCCCTCTCTTTCTCTCTCTCTATTGCTTTCTTTCTCTCTATTGCTTTCTTTCTCTTGTTCTCTCTCTCTCTTGCTTTCTCTCTCTCGCTCTTTCTCCCTCTTGCTTGCTTTCTTTCTCTCTCTGAGCTTCGCGGCACACCTGACCATGTCTCACGGCACACTAGTGTGCCGCGGCACACTGGTTGAAAAACACTGCTTTACTGAAATCAGTAAAATGAGGGGCCACTCTGGAAACAGCAAAGGACCAGCCTGCGGTCGCTCTGCCAGTGAAAACTGAGCTTGAGAGGGCCGCAAATGGGGCTCCAGATCTCTGTTTTTGCTGGCAGAGGGTTGCAGGAGGCCGTTGCAGCCAAAAATGGAGCTCAGGAGCCTATTTGTACTAGCAGAGTGCTCAAGCCACTACAGGCCCCTTTGACACAAGTGACGTTGAGCTGACCATGCCCACCAGACCCCCCCCCCCAAGGTCAAACACAATCTTGATACACTTCACAATTACTATTGAGTTTGATACCCCTGCTCTCTCTATATAAGTGTGTGTGTATATCAATGTGTGTGTGTATCAATATATATAAAGAATTGTCCTAAAAATGCAAATTCCACGTATAATTATAGGCAAAGAAGCTATAGATATCACGATCTCTGGAACGTTTACAAAATTTATTTAAAACTACTAAAAAACTACTAAGCTTTCATCAGCCCCTACTGACTTGAAGAGGTTGGGGATTTTATATTCTGATGAAGTCGACAGGGGTTGTGAAAAGCTTAATAGTTTTTTTAGTAGTCTTAAATAAAAAATTTAAACTTTCCAGAGATTGTGATGTCTGTTGCTTCTTTATCTATCTGTCTTCCTTTCTGTGTTCAATAAAGGAAAATATTTGTAGCTCAGGGTCTTGGTACTTTGAGTTTGTTGTTTATGTACGTAGTGAGATATATATACTACATACATAAACAATAATACACACACACATATACATACACTGCTCAAAAAATAAATGGAACACTTAAACAACAGAATATAACTCCCAAGTAAATCAAACTTCTGTGAAATTAAACTGTCCCCTTAGGGAGCAACACTGATTGACAATCAATTTCACATGCTGTTGTGCAAATGGAATAGTTGTGCAAATGGAATATTCAATAAGAATATTTCATTCATTCAGATCTAGGGTGTGTTATTTGAGTGTTCCCTTTATGTTTTTGAGCAATATACATACACACACTATATAAAATGTATACATTTATAAAAAATATAAAATCACAATAGAAAACATAATAACTAAAAGATGGGAAGGCAAGCAAGAGAATGTATGTGAAGAGGGGGTGGAAGCTGGATGTTGCTATTGGTTAATCAACCACCTCCTGAAAAATATTCCCCCATTGGAGTCCCAAGCCGACTGGCAGAACCAGGTCTTCAGGCTCTTGCAGACAGTCAGTAGGATGGGAACCAATCACACCTCAGGAGCTGACATATTTCAAAAGACCGGGCCATGGCAGAGAAGGCCCTTCTCGACCCCACCAGCTGAAATTCTTTGACTGATGGGATCCACAGCATGCCCACTTTACCAGTACTAATAGGGCAGGCCTATCCTATAAGGGTGAGATGCACCTTAATTAACCAGGACCCCTGTTCAGGTCAGTCACCAAAATCTGCACTCTGCAAGGATCAAACTCCCTTTTGCACCCTTTCAAAACCAAGGCTTGTTTTCTGTTCATGGAGTGTGTATTATTAATTGGCTCGAGTTTCAGCTGCCACCACCTGTGTGGTTGCTCCTTTGTGTCAGGTATCCCATTATGGACATCCGACCTCTGCCACCACTTTGTCACAGGTTCTTATGTTGATAAAAATAGATATCTATTTATCTAAACCTTATTTTAAAATCCCAAAGTCAGTAGGCTTCGAAAACTCCAGAGAACCAACACAAGCATCTTTGGTCTGCTGTTCTGCTTGGGTCTATATGACCCAAAATCAAATTTGAGGCCCTGTAGATTATTTTTCATGCGGATCTGAAACTTGTGATTAATTGACTTTTCCTCATTTGAGGGGTTTGTACTATGAGTGTGGGTTTTTTTTTTCATTTTGTTTACTTTTTGCTACACGCTGATTGTTACATATCGTTACACCTGAAACAATACAAGTGTAGAGTAAATGCGAAAACAACAGCAGGGCTACACAACATACATACACACACACTCACTCACTCACATTCAGTGGCTGGTACTCACAGTTCTTACACACTTTGTCAGATCTACTCCTAAGAATAATGAATTGTCTGTTAGCAGTAGGCCTCACAAACTGTAATTGTATAGTATTACTAGTAGTAGAGTACTGCAGTTTGTGAGGCTTACTACTAAAGGACAGTATTCCTGTCCGTTAACCCTAGGTTGCTTTCCATTGTTTTATTTACACACATACTTCACTTTTGTTTCTACATACACATGCTACCACACTTCCCTCTTCCTGCTTGTTATACCTCTAGCTATGCAGCCAAGCATCCTACTTGCTTTTCCTCCCGCCCGACCACACTGTTCACCTATATTGAGACTGTTTTTAAATCCATTTTAAATCCTTCTCTTCTGAAGTTTGTGCTAGCACAGAACTACCTATACAATACACTCAGATTGAGGATTCCTTTTCCCCAAGTTCATTATTTTACATTTGGAACCATTAAATTGCAGTTTCCATTGCTTTGACTATTTATCTAGTAAAGCTAAATCATTTACCATATTACAGACACCTCTAGGAATATCAACCCTATTGCACAGTTGAAGTATGGACTTCAACTCCCAGAATTCCCTGCTTGTAGATTCAGGCTATGGTCATCCATTATTTTCTGAAGTAGAAGCACTGCTTTTCATCCTTGGTAACTTTTAAGATAATCTGTGGAGATTATCAAGTCTTCTAAGTCTGATTTTTTTTTATCTTGAGGAAAAGACAAGATACAAGGATTTCAACTCCCAGAGTTCCCCATGATGACTAGGGAATCCTGGGAGTTGAAGTCCACACTTCACAAAGTTGCTAAGGTTGAGAAACACTGCCAGAGGGACTGAAATCTGTAAGAAACCTAGAACCAGCTATGGTTTGTAGAACATAAGTTTTCTAATTTGTGGATCTTAGAACAGGGGTAGGGGCAAATTGGCTCTTCTGTGACTTGTGGACTTCAACTCCCAGAATTCCTGAGCCAATCATGCTAGCTCAGGAATTCTGGGAGTTGAAGTCCACAAGTCATAGAAAAGCCAATGTTCCCTACCCCTGATCTAGAACCAGAAATAAATAAATCCAGTGAAAGTCAACATATATGTAAGCATGCTTAAGAGTACATCTTGGTTGTGTTTCCGACATGCTAATTCTAAAGCTCAGCTAACAAGCTCTGATATGGGAGCAATTAAACACATTCCATCCAACATTATCAACAATACTTTGAAGTTTGCCGCTTAGAATAGAATAACAGAGTTGGAAGAGATCTTCTAGTCCAACCCCCTGCTCAGGCAGGAAATCTATACCATTTCAGACAAATGTCCAATCTCTTCTTAAAAACTTACAGTGTTGGAGCATTCGGGTGGCATACAAATCCAATTAAACTTGAAACTTGGAAACATTCACAATTTCTGGAGGCAAGTTGTTCCACTAATTAATTCTGTCCGGAAATTTCATTGTATATATGTACAATGACAATACAGGTGGTTGTTATTAAAATTTATCCTTAGTTCTAGGTTGCTTTTCTCCTTGATTAGTTTCCACCCATTGCTTCTTATCCTGTCTTCAGGTGCTTTGAAGAATGCTTGATTCCTTTTTCCTTGTGGCAGCCCCTGAGATTGGAAGACTGCCATCATGTCACCTCTAATCTTCTTTTCATTAAACTAGACACCCAATTCAAGCAAGGCCACTAGCCACTATGATGCCAAAATAAAAATTCTTAATACAGTTATCCATCCTCTTAACATGCCAAGCACAATCAAAGAAGCAAAATTGAGTTAGATTTTTTTTAAATGAATTTTGATGGCAAGAATTAAGGTATTCCATCCCTTCTTCATTAATGTTAATTTAGTTTTCTTGGAAGCTTGTGAATTTCTTTCCCAGAATGGTTGCATGATGGATTAAGACTTGGTATTTCCTATGCCTTTAAGAGGATTTGTGTTCAGATGGGCTCCTCCATTTTTCCCCTCCCAATCGTAGTCCGTTCTCTCATTGTGATGTCATCAAGCAGCTGCTACTATCACATATTTGCATCCTGACCTTGAATACAAAATGTAATTGTAATTTATGGAGTCCTTAGTGTTTTCTGAGGTTGCTTGCTTGCAGATGTTTCATGCAACTGGATAACATCACCAGTGCAAGTGAACATGGGATTTGCTCCTTATTTACATATAGCAATTTGCTCTGCCAGTGTTGGTGGCAATATGTTTCTCTTTGTGGTGCCATTACTGGAGCATTGTTTAAAACAAAGCAAAAGACAATGCCTTAAGTAAGGAACTACTAAGGAAAAAAATCACATCCCCATCAACATTGGCACAGCAAGTTACTGTAACACAGTGTTTCCCAACCTTGGCAACTTGAAGATATCTGGACTTCAACTCCCAGAAGTCCTCAGCCAGCATTCAGGGAATTCTGGGAGTTGAAGTCCAGATATCTTCAAGTTGCCAAGGTTGGGAAACACTGCTGTAACAGGAAGCAAACCCCACACTCGCTAGTAGTGATGGTTTTATCTAGGACAGTGGGAAGATCACAAATGACATGACCTCAAGACATTGCAATCACTTGTTAAGTGAATCATTGCAGTTGATAAGGTGGTTGTTAAGTGGCTTCCCCATTGACTTTGTCTATCAGAAAGCCGCAAAAGATGATATGGTGAATCCCTGGGACACTGCAGTTATCATAAATATGACTCAGTGGCCAAGCACCTGATTTTTTTTTAAAGTATCTTTTTCTTTTATGTACACTGAGACCGTATGCACCAAGATAAATTCCTTGTGAGTCCAATCACACTTGACCAATAAAGAATTCTATTCTATTCTATTCTTTATTTTCCCATGTGAGAATGGGAACATTGCAAAAGTTGTAACTGCAAGAACCAATCACAAGCTACCGTATTTTTCAAAATACTGTATCAAGATGCACCCTTCCCCCCAAAAAAAGAGGCTGCAAATTTGGGTGTGTCTTATGCTCTAAATGTACCTTTTTCTAAGCTTTTTTCCCCAGCCCTAACTATCTTCCCAGCTCTTATCTTGGCTTGCAGGCTTTTTCATTGCTAATCTCTCTGAAGAAGGGTTTTTTATTCCCAGCCCTAAGTCTTTGCAGGCTTTTTTCCCCATTTATTGATTTGATTTGATTTGATTTGATTTGATTTGATTTGATTTGATTTGTGTGCCGCCCCTCTCCGGAGACTCGGGGCGGCTAACAGCAATAATAAGACAGCGTACAATAATAAACCAATAATAAAAACGCTTAAAAACCCATTAATATAAAAACCGAACATACATACAGACATACCATGCATAAAATTGTAAAGGCCTAGGGGGAAAGAGTATCTCAATTCCCCCATGCCTGGCGGCAGAGGTGGGTTTTAAGACGCTTACGAAAGGCAAGGAGGGTGGGGGCAATTCTAATCTCTGGGGGAGTTGGTTCCAGAGGACTGGGGCCACCACAGAGAAGGCTCTTCCCCTGGGTCCCGCCAAGCGGCATTGTTTAGTTGACGGGACCCGGAGAAGACCCACTCTGTGGGACCTAACTGGTCGCTGGGATTCGTGCAGCAGAAGGCGGTCCCTGAGATAATCTGGTCCGGTGCCATGAAGGGCTTTATCGGTCATAACCAACACTTTGAATTGTGACCGGAAACTGATCGGCAACCAATGCAGACTGCGGAGTGTTGGTGTAACATGGGCATTGCTACTTACTCCGTAGAATTTCCCCCCCAGCCCTAACCAGGGCATAAAATAATGTGCTGAAGCTAACCAGACTAAGGACGCTTGCCAGATGAATACCTAGTAGCCGGGTTTTTTTGCTCCCTGTTTTCCTCCCCCCAAAAAACTAAGATGTGTCTTATATGCCTTAAAATGTGGTAATTGTTTTCTGCCGGTGTAATTTCAAACAAATGCTTTTAAATCAAGGATTTAAAGAGAGTTGGAAGAATCCTTACTATCATCACCATTTAGAAGCAACAAAAGAGCTATGAGGAGCTTTTAACTTAAAAAAATCAATAGGGCAAAAGCGAGAAGGGCCTAAACAAACCATCTTGTATTGTTGCAGGGGGCGGGTTTGGGTTAATAGAACAGGTGACTGGGTTTAGGAAATTGACCATAAATTACACTTTAACAGGCTGGAGGGAAAGAAGGCTTGAATCATTCCCCTGGGGGAAATGGGTCAGAAGAGTTCTAACATATTGGCTCAGGCTGTGGAGAAATTAAGGAGGAAAAACGGCCTACTTGAGGTGGTTCCCACTGAGGAAGAAGGGGTTTGTATCTGAAGGCTTGTTTTAGTGTACAATGCTTTGAGAAAGTTGCTGGGTTGGCATTGCATGCTAGCCTACAATTCAATTATGGTTTGAAAAATATGCCACGTTTGGGATTGTGCAGAATGTTTATAAGCTAAAAATAAGGGTGGTTTTTCCTACAATGTGCAAAACCATGACCAACCTAGGACACAACAGCTTAGTGAACTTCCTGGTTTATATCTGTAATATACTAGGAAATGTTGAATGGCGGTTGGTTGATTATTGGGGGATGTTTAAATAGCTGTGGCTCAAGTCTGATTGTAATGTATCTATCACCATGTTTTCCCACAATAGCAGATTGCATGTTTGTGATTGGGAGCAAAATGTAAATAATATGTCTGTGCGTATAAATTAGCATTTTAAAGATAAAACGGTGTTAATTCTGAAATAAAAGATACGTTCTCCTTCAGCCCATTGCAGAACCCTAAAAAAATATCTAATGTGTCAACCCCATCAGCGTGGGTGATCTGGAGAAGTCATTGGTATAGGCCAGTGATGGCGAACCTATGGCATGGGTGCCACAAGTGGCACATGGAGTCATATCTGCTCAACTCCTACATGCATATGTGTGCCAACCAGTTGATTTTTGGATCACACGGAGGCTCTGGGAGGGTGTTTTTGTCTTTTCAGAGAGCCTCCAGGAGAATGGGGGAGGGCATTTCTACCCTCTCCCGGCTCCAGGGAAGCCATTGGAGCCTGGGGAGGGCAAAACACAAGCCTACTGGGCCCACCAGAAGTTGGGAAACAAGCCATTTCTGGCCCCCAGAGGGCCTCTGGGAGGCAGGGGGAGCTATTTTCGTCCTCCTCAGGAATTGAATTATGGGTGTGGGCACTCGCGCATGTGCGATAGTGCCCAAGCACGCTGTTTTGGCACCTGAGGAAAAAAAGGTTTGCCATCAGTGGTATAGGCCAGGGGTAGGCAAAGTTGGCTCTTCTATGACATGTGGACTTGAGCTCCCAGAATCCCTCAACTAGCATGATTGTCTCAAGAATTCTGGGAGTTGAAGTCCACAAGACATGGAAGAGCCAACTTTGCCTACCCTTGGTATAGGCCATTGGTATAGGCCAGTGATGGCTAACCTTTTTGTCGTTGTGTACCAAAAGTGTGCTTGTGCCCACACCCATAATGCAATTCATGCACGACCCCACCTGCGTGCAACTCACCCCCGTGCATGCGACATCCCCCCTTGCGCATGCGCCCTGCCTCCCGCCCAATTTTGCCTTCCAGGTTGGTGCAGGAAGATTGCCAGGGTCAAAACGGCATGGAGAGGGCCTTGTGTGGCGCTCCTGCACCCTCTTTTGGGTCTGGAAAGCTTCCTGCAAAACAGTGCATGGGGCACTGCGCGAGGCCCCAAAATGCAATGCGAGCAGCCCTGAGCATGCACTCCATCCCACGCCCACGCGAGGCAGAGACCTGAAGACCAGTTAATAATAATAATAATAATAATAATAATAATAATAATAATAATAATTTATTGGATTTGTATGCCGCCCCTCTCCGTAGACTCGGGGCGGCTAACAACAATGATAAAAACAGCATCCAATAATAAAACAACTAAAAACCCTTATTATAAAACCAAACATACACACAGACATACCATGCATAACTTGTAATGGCCTAGGGGGAAGGAATATCTCAACTCCCCCATGCCTGGCGGTATAAATGAGTCTTGAGTAGTTTACGAAAGACAGGGAGGGTGGGGGCAATTCTAATCTCTGGGGGGGAGTTGGTTCCAGAGGGCCGGGGCCGCCATGGAAAAGGCTCTTCCCCTGGGGCCCGCCGCACAACATTGTTTAGTCGACGGGACCCGGAGAAGGCCAACTCTGTGGGACCTTATCGGTTGCTGGGATTCGTGTGGTAGCAGGCGGTTCCGGAGGTAGTCTGGTCCAAAGCCATGTAGGGCTTTAAAGGTCATGACCATCACTTTGAATTGTGACCGAAAACTGATCGACAACCAATGCAAGCCACGGAGTATTGTGGAAACATGGGCGAATCTTGGAAGCCCCACGATGGCTCTCGCGGCTGCGTTCTGCACGATCTGATTGGTGGGAGGCACAAGTGCATGGAGCTGGGCAGGAGCGACAGCTGGCGTCCCCTCAGAGAGGGCTCTACGTGCCCCCCTGTAGATTCACCATCACGGGTACAGGCTGACGATTATCTCCTCTGTAATGAACCCTGGTGAAATAAACCATGGTTAATATTTTATGTACATCCGCAAAATAATCTTGAGTTTTGAATTGCTGTTCCTTTCCTCAATCCTCAGGATGACGCCCATCGGGGATTAGCAGGGGCGTCAGCAGTGGCGGAAGCTGAAGCAGGTGAAATAGGTACGTTTTATGGAAGTCCGTGATTAGAAGTTGGGGAAAGTTGCTCCTTTTCTCTGCAGCAACCCTGATTTGAACCCTGTTGACTCCAGAACCCTCTTGGGCCCTAAGAGCCTTGTGTCTATTGTCTTTCTCAAGATCCCGAACCCTCCAAAGAGGACTTGGAGGTCTCATCGGAAGCTTTGTCTCCTCGGAAGACCAAAAGTACATTGGGAGGAGTAGGGGACGGCCTCCTGGTCTCCAGCCGAAATGGAGATGATGGAGTCTGGACTCAAGCGACTGGGACCGGAAAAGAAGGAGGATGTTTGTCTCCAGAATCAGAAGGCCCCTTGGCTGGCTCCAACCCTAGTCCCACCCCAGGGAGCAAAGGCCTACCTGGTGAGTCGGGAAGGGGATTGGTGACAGAGGAGCATGTTAGTAGGAAGGGGGTTTTCCTTTGTAGAAAAAAAGCCAAGGATTCTCCAGATGATGTTTTGGGCACTGTTGTGAGGGGGATCTGTAAGGCTGTGATTGAGTGACTTCTGTTGGGTGATGTGCTGTTTTGCATCTCTATTCTCTGACTGGTGTTGCAATGGTTTCCATCTACCGTATTTTTCGGATTATAAGACACACCTTAGTTTTGGGGGAGGAAAACAAGGGAAAACGGCCTCTGCCTCCCAGCAATTTGCCAAACAGCAAACAGTACAGATGATAAACACTGTTTGCTGTGTATTTCTGTGCATGTGTGCCTGACCCATAGAAATAGCAAAGAATTGGAGAAATGTACATTATGGCAGTATGTTAATCCCAGAATTTTTTCTTAAATGTAACCACGCTAACTCCTTCCAATTATTTAAATAGATCTACTCCAAACACGATGGAGTCAGGGTTTAACTCAGCTGCCATATCTTTTTTTTTTTTTAATTGTATTGGTTTTCAAATATATTTTAAAACAGACAAATAAATAACAACAAAAGACAGACACGTTAAACAAAAACAAAAAAAATGTAATATCAGCAAACATTCAGTATTTCTACATTGCTACATCAGATATTTCATTGTCCTATAATAATATACATATTAATTAATTACAATAATATTCATATTATTTCATACAATCACAAAATCCCTATTCAAATCATTCATATTTACATATTTATATTCTTTACTAATCTTTATATATCTTTTGTAATCTTTTTATTTCTATTTCTTAAAAAATAAGTCTAATAATTTGAACATTCTATAGGCATTTATAGTTATTGACTTACGTCCTGGCAGCAAAAAACAAACAGCTGGTGTCAGCACAGTCTGATTCCTCCAACAATTTGCCTCTGTGCAGCTTTAGTTTCACTTTCATTTTAGCATGTGGGCTTGCAGGCAACTTCAATCAATCAGCTGATTGTCAGGAGGCAAATAATGTGCTAAGCAGGCTCTGCTGCTGCAAGTAGGTAAATTGCTGGCAGTCAAAAACCAAAGAGTGGGGCTGGATGGGTGGGTCTACAATCAGTGTATATAAGTCTAAGTGCTGTTGCTATTGCTATTTTGTGTGGAATAGGCGCATGGCTTTTCTGTATCTCCAATCTCGGCTGTATTCATGTAATCTAGACTGGGTGTCCTCTAACATCTCATCCCCCTCTCTTCAGGTCATGCCGCCAAAACTTTCCCATCATCCCCCAGCAAAACAGCCGGGACCAGCCGAGCCAAGATGTCCCTTACTGGGACCAGCAAGTCCCCAGCTTCTATCCAGAGTCTGGCTATGCGCTTACTCACCGGATCACGTCTTCCAGGTGATTCTGGATCTTCCACAACAGATGCCCCAGCCTCAGATTCAGTCCCTCTTCCTGCTCCAGCAGTGGCCTCTCCTCCCACTCAGCCTTCAGCATCAACCACGGAAGAAGTCAAGCCCAAAGTTCATCGGGCTCGGAAAACAATGTCAAAGCCCAGCAGCGTACAGGTAGGCTTGCAAATGTAGCTTCTGTTAAGAATTCAAGCTCTCAGTGAAAAAGTTAAAAGAAACAGTTTTTAATCAAATGCAAACCCACAAAATAAACATTACCTTTCTGGTTCAACACCAAAGTAACTATGCCAAAAAAAAATAAAAAGATTCCTTTCCTAACAATAAAAACATTCTAAACAAGTGGGCACATAATGGGTGAGCAGTGTGGTAGGAAAAGCAAGTAGGATGCTTGGCTGCATAGCTAGAGGTATAACAAGCAGGAAGAGGGAGATTGTGATCCCCTTATATAGAGCGCTGGTGAGACCACATTTGGAATACTGTGTTCAGTTCTGGAGACCTCACCTACAAAAAGATATTGATAAAATTGAACGGGTCCAAAGACGGGCTACAAGAATGGTGGAAGGTCTTAAGCATAAAACGTATCAGGAAAGACTTAATGAACTCAATCTGTATAGTCTGGGGGACAGAAGGAAAAGGGGGGACATGATCGAAACATTTAAATATTATTATTATTATTATGATTATTATTATTATGATTATTATGATTATTAATTGGATTTGTATGCCACCCCTCTCCGTAGACTCGGGGCGGCTAACAACAGTAATAAAACAGCATATAACAATAATCCAATACTAAAAACAGTTAAAAACCCACTATTATAAAAACCAATCATACATACAGACATACCATGCATAAAATTGTAAAGGCCTAGGGGGAAAGAGTATCTCAATTCCCCCATGCCTGGCAGCAGAGGTGGGTTTTAAGAAGCTTACGAAAGGCAAGGAGGTTGGGGTCAATTCTGATCTCTGGGGGGAGTTGGTTCCAGAGGCCGCCACAGAGAAGGCTCTTCCCCTGGGTCCCGCCAAACGACATTGTTTAGTTGACGGGACCCGGAGAAGGCCCACTCAGTGGGACCTAACTGGTCGCTGGGATTCGTGCAGCAGAAGGCGGTCCCAGAGATAATCTGGTCCGGTGCCATGAAGGGCTTTATAGGTCATAACCAACACTTTGAATTGTGACCGGAAACTGATCGGCAACCAGTGCAGACTGCAGAGTGTTGGTGTAACATGGGCATATTTGGGGAAGCCCATGATTGCTCTCGCAGCTGCATTCTGCACAATCTGAAGTTTCTGAACGCTTTTCAAAGGTAGCCCCATGTAGAGAGCATTACAGTAGTCGAGCCTCGCAGTGATGAGGGCATGAGTGACTGTGAGCAGCGACTCCCGGTCCAAATAGGGCCGCAACTGGTGCACCAGGCGAACCTGTGCAAACGCCCCCCTCGCCACAGCTGAAAGATGTGTCTCTAATGTGAGCTGTGGGGTCAGTGATTCCCCCCTCCCCAGAGTAATGGATGGACAGATGGAATTGTCCTTGGGAGGCATAACCCACAGCCACTCTGTCTTATCAGGGTTGACTTTGAGTCTGTTGACACCCATCCAGACCCTAACAGCCTCCAGGCACTGGCACATCACTTCCACTGCTTTGCCGACTGGACAAGGGGTGGAGATGTAAAGCTGGGTATCATCTGCATACTGATGATACCTCACCCCATGCCTAAGTGTGGAATTAAAAGTGGTATACAGTGTTCCCTCAATTTTCGCGTGGGATGTGTTCCGAGTCCGCCCGCGAAAGTCGAATTTCCGCGAAGTAGAGATGCGGAAGTAAATACTGTAACCTTAATTGTTATACCAAGTTGGCTATTCAACAAAGCACCAAGAAATGCTTCTTAGTCTGTAAATATTTCTTTTGTCTTAACGATTTAGTGATTTACATCCTTGAAACAATTGCAGTGCTTCTTGTAGGACAAAAATGGGGTGTATGTTTCCCAAATGGGGAATTTACAAATTTGTTGCTTCTTCCAACAACTGATGGCACAACTGGAAGAACTAGTAGCGCAACATAATGTTAATGTGTATCTGATCAAAAGCTGGGAGACTCCTTATCAGTCCATGCAACTTAATTGTGACATGGCTGCACATCAAGACACATTTCTCCATATCTTTTTCCTAGCCCTTCCTGAAACTCATAGTATTTCCTCAGTGAATATTGGATTTCTTACAAAATTACAATCTCTTTTAATGCTCAAGTATGATTAATATTTTGAGGGAAAAATAGATCCTTTGGTTTGGAAGCTTTTCACGTGGTATCTTCCAGTTGGGAAGATTTATCTGTGATATCCATTATCTGTAATATTCTTTTAAGATACACTAAATGGCCATCCTAGAGTAATGGGCACAGTAATACAACATATCTGGTTAGTACTAGGTTGGAGAAGCTGGCAAGGTGGCTGGGGAATTCTGGGAATTGAAGTCCACTTCTCTTTAAAGTGGCCAAGGTTGAGAAACAGACCCAAACAGGAATTTTAAATTGTTTTTTTAAACAGCTGCAAAATTTCATTTTGCAAAATAATTTGTGCTTGCATGATAAACGTTTTTCTGTTACGTGAGATTTCTGCTAATATCAATTGATAGGGCTGTCCCAAAGGTGCTTTTTCAAGAGGCAACTGGACTTTCTAGTTCTTCTTTGAAGACGTTTCTCTTTTTATCCAAGAAGCCTCTTCAGCTCTGAGTGGAAGGATTTACACTCCTTGTAGACAGCTAGTCATTTGCTTGAATGCTGTCTACAAGGAGTATAAATCCTTCCATTCCCACCATCCAGTCAGAGCTGATGAAACTTCTTGGATGAGAAGAATAGAATAGAACAGAATAGAATAGAATAGAATTATTTATTGGCCAAGTGTGATTGGACACACAAGGAATTTCTCTTTGGTGTATGTGCTCTCAATGTACATAAGGAAAATGTTCTGCAACCCAACAAGACCGACACAGACTTTAGAGGACAATCAGAACTGCAGAAAAAACAGTTGCTACCAACCTGCCTTCCATTGAGGACCTGTATACTCCACGAGTCAAAAAGAGGGCTGTGAAAATATTTATAGACACCTCATATCCTGGAAGCAAACTGCTTCAACTGCTATCCTCAAAATGGCGCTATAGAGCTCTGCACACAAGGACAATTTTTATTATTATTATTATTATTATTATTATTATTATTATTATTATTATTAATTCGATTTGTATGCCACCCCTCTCCAGAGACTCGGAGTTTTGTCCCGAACGCCATCACTCTGCTAAACAAATACAGTAATACCTCATCTTACGAACTTAATTGGCTCCGGAAGTAGGTTCGTAAGGCGAAAAGTTCGTAAGACGAAACATTGTTTCCCATAGGAAACAATGTAAAAGAGATTCATGCGTGCAAAAAAAAAAATCGCAAAATGGCGCCCGGCTGTCACCTTTTAAAACAGCCGGGGGGCTTCTTGGCATTCTCCCGAACCCGAACTTTTCGGGTTCGGGAGGCCGCTGAGAAGCATCGCCGCCCGGCTGTCACCTTCTGAAACAACTGGTCGGACATCTTCGTGACGTCAAAGCTCCGCCCATGGAATTCCCTATTGGGATTCCCCACCTCCTTTCCAGCCTCCAGATCGGCCGAAAACGCTGCCGCCGATCGCAAAAATGGCGCTCCGTCGAGTGGCGGCGCCCGGCTGTCACCTTCTGAAACAGCCGGGCACTTCTCGGCGGCCTCCGGAACCCGAACCCGAACTTCCGGGTTCGGCGTTTGGGAGAACGGCGAGAAGCCCCCCAGCTGTTTCAGAAGGTGACAGCCGGGCGGCAGCGCTTCTCAGCGGCCTCCCAAACCCGAAAAGTTCGGGTTCGGGAGAACGCCGAGAAGCCCCCCGGCTGTTTTAAAAGGTGACAGCCAGGCAGTGGCGCCGAGTGGAGCGCCATTTTGCGATCTGCGGTGGGTTCGTAAGCCGAAAAAAGTTCGTAAGAAGAGGCAAAACATTTCCGAACCCCAGGTTTGTATCATGAGGGGTTTGTATCAAGAGGTACCACTGTAGTTCCCTCACCACTGTCAAACTATTTACTATGTCTGCACCACTATTAATCTTCTCATCATTCCCATCACCCATCTCTTCCCACAAATGACTGTATGACTGTAACTTCGGTGCTTGTATCCGTTTCTGTTTTATGTATGATTTATATGAGATGTATGATTGCTTTTTATATTAAGGGTTTTTAAATTGTTTTAATCAATTGGATTTCTACTGTTTTATTGTTGTGAGCCGCTCCGAGTCTTTGGAGAGTGGCGGCATACAAATCTAAATAATATAATAATAATAATCATCATCATCATCATCATCCTTACCCAAACCTGGACTATCATTAAGTGTTGTACCTCCTGATTCTTGACAAATGTATCTTTTTCTTTAATGTACACTGAGAGCATGTGCACAAAGACAAATTCCTCATGTCCAATCACCCTTGGCCAATAAAGAATTCTATTCTATTCTATTCTATTCTATTCTATTATAGTCTTTAATACATTTATAAAAAATAAAAAGATACAACACTTAGTGATAGTCAAGGTTACTAATGAATTATCAAATCGTACTAGAAAACAAATAAAACAATATAAATTAAAAGATACAAGCAATGTGGTTATAAGTGGGAAGAGATAGGTACTATGAAGGATGAGAAGAAAAATAGTAATACAATGTTTAGCAGAGTGGTAGTATTCGGGGGAAAACTATCCTTGTCTCTAGTCGTTCTGTTGTGCAGTACTCTATAGCGTCGTTTTTGTTGGAGTAACATTTTGCGGAAGATAGCCCACCCAGATAGCCAAAGCAGCTAACCAGCCTGCCTCAGACCAGAATATCAGGAACCTTTGTCTTGAAGATAATTGAAGGCAGGTACTGCAGAGTTTCTTAGGAAAATATTTGCTTCTTTCATAGCAAACCTACACTAATTATTTACACTGTAGCTATCTCTCCATCAGTTACTATACAAAGTACTCACAATTCTCTATCTACTATTCTCAGTTACAGTATTCAGCTACAAGTCTTCAGCCACCACAATCCACACTAATTCACAAGCCACTCTAACCCATACTAAGCCACAATACCTTCCAGCCAAGCTATAAGCCACACCTATGCAAAGGTGGATTATGTATATATACTTTTGTCAGCCAATCAGATTACATTACAATCTGCATATTCACCGTGATTAAGCCATTTTACATGGTTGAAGTCATTACAATTTGTCTCTCTGCGATTTGGAATACAGTGTTCCCTCGATTTTCGGGGGTTCAAACTTCGCGAAAAGTCTATACCACGGTTTTTCAAAAATATTAATTAAAAAATACTTTGCGGTTTCCCCCCCCTATACCACGGTTTTTCCTGCCTGATGACATCATATGTCATCACCAAACCTTCGTCCACCTTTAATAAATATTTTTTTTAATAAACTTTAATAAAGAAGCATGGTGAGTAATAATCTAAATGGTTGCTAAGGGAATGGGAAATTGCAATTTAGGGGGTTAAAGTGTTAAGGGAAGGCTTGTGATATTGTTCATAGCCAAAAATAGTGTATTTACTTCTGTATCTCTACTTTGCGGAAATTCAACTTTCGCGGGCGGTCTTGGAACGCATCCCCCGCGAAAATCGAGGGAACACTGTATTGCATCAGGTAGGCCCCGATCCTGATAGTTTTGAGGGTAGGAGTCGAAACAATTTATGTCCAGGATGTGAGGGGTCTGAAAATATTTTCACGGCCTTCTTTTTGACTCTTGCAATATAGAGATCCTCAATGGAAGGCAGGTTGGCAGGTAGCAATTGTTTTTTCTGCAATTTTGATTATCCTCTGAAATCCTCAATCGGAGTATTGTATTGGAGTTCTGTGTTAGCAAAAACTTTTGAAGAGAAGGATTTAGGGGTAGTGATTTCTGACAGTCAAAATGGGTGAGCAGTGTGGTCGGGCGGTAGGAAAAGAAAGTAGGATGCTTGGCTGCATAGCTAGAGGTATAACGAGCAGGAAGAGGGAGATTGTGATCCTGCTATATAGAGTGCTGGTGAGACCACATTTGGAATACTGTGTTCAGTTCTGGAGACCTCACCTACAAAAAGATATTGACAAAATTGAACGGGTCCAAAGACGGGCTACAAGAATGGTGGAAGGTCTTAAGCATAAAACGTATCAGGAAAGACTTCATGAACTCAATCTGTATAGTCTGGAAGACAGAAGGAAGAGGGGGGACATGATCGAAACATTTAAATATGTCAAAGGGTTAAATAAGGTCCAGGAGGGAAGTGTTTTTAATAGGAAAGTGAACACAAGAACAAGGGGACACAATCTGAAGTTAGTTGGGGGAAAGATCAAAAGCAACATGAGAAAATATTATTTTACTGAAAGAGTAGTAGATCCTTGGAACAAACTTCCAGCAGATGTGGTTGGTAAATCCACAGTAACTGAATTTAAACATGCCTGGGTTAAACATATATCCATCCTAAGATAAAATACAAAAAATAGTATAAGGGCAGAGTAGATGGACCATGAGGTCTTTTTCTGCCGTCAGTCTTCTATGTTTCTATGTTTCTATCTATGTCTGTCTTGTTGGGTTGCAGAGCCAAACCAGACAGTTATGGAAGTCCTGTTGCAACTTGAAAAAGCACCTTTGGGACAACCATGACCTGGATGACTGAGACAATTGCTAGGGCTATATCTAAAATAAAATGAAATCCTGACTGTACGGATAATCAACCTTCCTTTTCTCCTTCCCACAAGGTGCCTGAAAAGAGGGTCTCAGAGATGCTGCATTTCCGTGTCTCGGATGACTTGAGAAGCATCTTAGAACCAGGTATGGAGGCCATAGATTTAAAAAGGTGACTGGGCTGGTATAGAAATATATTTGGGACTGAAGGCATTGGCTAGTGTAGATTACTCAACCTAGTCTACGTCTGCTGGAAATTCTGGGAGCTGTAGTCCCATCATTGGGGGTGGGGGAAGGGGTTGTTAAATATACTGGATTCTAATTTCCCTCTTTCTCCTTCTCTCTATAAAGAAGAACCTGCAAAGCACAGGAAATACGATTATATGGCAGATGCCTTACACAAAAGGATTCCCCTCTCACTTCAGCGCTCGAGTCCCAGGGCTACCACAGAGGTACATCTCCTCCTTTGAAAGTCTTAATGCTTCTCCTAACGATTGAGGATTGAGTTTAAAGATTGATTAAAGAAAAAAAAACTTATTTGCATGAGTGATTATGCGTTTTAAGCTGTGTCTACGTTGAGTAAGGAGCCGGAAGCACCAGGAAGAAAGAGAGAAAAGCTTTTAAGGTGGTTTTTTAAAAAAAAGCAAATTAACAGAGTTGGAAGGGACCTTGTAGGTCATCTAGTCCAACCCCCTGTTCAGGCAGGAGACCCTACACCAGAAGTAGGCAAAGTATCAGTGGTTCACCTAATATAACAATGGCAAGAAAGGTCATAACATGGGGCAAAACTCACCGTAACAATGGTCTTGCTTAGCCACAGAAATTTTGGGCTCAATTGAGGTCCTATGTTGAGGACTATCTGTATGCCCTCTGTAGCAAGTCTGGTTTACTTTATTTGTTAACAGTTGAAAATTTAAAATAAATACACTGTCCTGGGAAACAAGATTGGTTTCCTGGCAGGGGAATTCTGGGACTTGGAATCCACCCATCTTCAATTTTGGGAGTTGAAGTCCATCCATCTTCAATTCTGGGAGTTGAAGTCTATCCATCTTAAAGTTGAAATCCATTCATCTTCAATTCTGGGAGTTCAATTCTTAAAGTTGAAGTCAATCCATCTTCAATTCTGGGAATTGATGTCCATCCATCTTCAATTCTGGGAGTTGAAGTCTATCTATCTTCAATTCTGAGGCTTGAAGTCTATCCATCTTAAAGTTGAAATCCATTCATCTTCAATTCTGGGAGTTTAATTCTTAAAGTTGAAGTCAATCCATCTTCAATTCTGGGAATTGAAGTCCATCCATCTTCAATTCTGGGAGTTGAAGTCCATCCATTTTCAATTCTGAGGCTTGAAGTCTATCCATCTTAAATTTGAAATCCATTCATCTTCAATTCTGGAAGCCCATCCATCTCCAATTCTGGGAGTTCAATTCTTAAAGTTGAAGTCAATCCATCTTCAATTCTGGGAATTGAAGTCCATCCATCTTCAATTCTGAGAGTTGAAGTCTATCCATCTTACAGTTGAAATCCATTCATCTTCAATTCTGGAAGCCCATACATCTTCAATTCTGGGAGTTCAATTCTTAAAGTTGAAGTCAATCCATCTTCAATTCTGGGAATTGAAGTCCATCCATCTTCAATTCTGGGAGTTGAAGTCCATCCATCTTCAATTCTGGGACTTCAATTCTGGGAGTTGAAGTCCATCCATCTTCAATTCTGGGAGTTGAAGTCCATCCATCTTCAATTCTGGGAGTTGAAGTCCATCCATCTTCAATTCTGGGAGTTGAAGTCCATCCATCTTCAATTCTGGGAATTGAAGTCCATCCATCTTCAATTCTGAGGCTTGAAGCCCATCCATCTTCAATTCTGAGGCTTGAAGTCTATCCATCTAAAAGTTGAAATCCACTCATCTTCAATTCTGAAAGTCCATCCATTTTCAATTCTGGGAATTGAAGTCCACCCATCTCAAAGTCAACTTTGAGTTTGAGAAACATTTTCGATGTTGTTCTGAGGGGCAAAAAGATCCGCATGTCTTTATTTTGAATGACTTCGATGCTAGCCTTTAAGAAGTGACCCCTAGGGTAGAAAAGCAGAAAGCATCTCCTCCTTCCTAAGTTACCCTAGCTGTAGTCTATAGCAACTCCATACCTCACATCAAAATAATCCTTCCTCAGATTTTAATGTAAGCCTGTATCCTTTTCTGTAGATCACGGTGACGGAAGAGATGACTGCTCCTGCTACGGCTTCGCAGGACGATGGAGGCCAAGAATGGGAGACTGAAGTGGGGGATGACTTCAGCCTCTTCTACGACAGCTACTCTGTGGACGGCCACATGGATTCGGACAGCAAGGTGTGAAGGATAAGAATAATGTGAATGTCTGAGTCGTTTAGCCAGGGTTTCTCAACCGTGGGGAGTTAAAGTCCACACGTCTTCAATTTGCCAAAGTTCAGAAATACTTTATTAATCCCTTAATGCTATCTCTAATAGCTGACAGGGCAGTAACTGAGGTTTAACTGGCATATTTATTAAACACAGTAGAGAATAACTCAGAAATAACATCTGAGGTAAAACAATTCCTGACAGCTCTTTAAATAGGCAGCTGTGGAGCAACTAATCATAATTGACCAATGGTTCCCCTCCTAGAGCGACCTCTAGAGGAACACTGGAACAATGCACTTAAGACTCCTTCAAGGAGTGCAGGATGGTACAATTTACTTTTTTTTTAAAAAAATGAACCTATTCTTATTGATGATGAACCTACTCCTACTCTTTTTAATATGTTTGTGAGTGACATAGGGGAAGGTTTGGTAGGGAAGGTTTGCCTATTTGCCGATGACTCTAAAGTGTGCAATAGGGTTGATATTCCTGGAGGCCTCTGTAATATGGTAAATGATTTAGCTTTATTAGATAAATGGTCAAAGCAATGGAAACTGCAGTTTAATGTTTCCAAATGTAAAATAATGCACTTGGGGAAAAGGAATCCTCAATCTGAGTATTGTATTGGCAGTTCTGTGTTAGCAAAAACTTCAGAAGAGAAGGATTTAGGGGTAGTGATTTCTGACAGTCTCAAAATGGGTGAGCAGTGTGGTCGGGCGGTAGGAAAAGCAAGTAGGATGCTTGGCTGCATAGCTAGAGGTATAACAAGCAGGAAGAGGGAGATTGTGATCCCGCTATATAGAGCACTGGTGAGATCACATTTGGAATACTGTGTTCAGTTCTGGAGACCTCACCTACAAAAAGATATTGACAAAATTGAACAGGTCCAAAGACGTTGACAGGATCGTGGAGGAGGGCCTTGTCTGTGGCAGCACCCGGCTCTCTGGAACCAGCTACCTCCTCAGATCTGCACTGTCCCCAGAAAACCATAAAGATCTGGCTTTGCCAGCAAGCCTGGGGCCGTTGATCAAATATTTCATCATTTAGATCCGGCAACAAGAGATATGCATGATTTTATTAATGGGTTTTAAACTGTCTTTTAAAATTGTTCTTTTTAGATGTTGCTTCTTTGTTGTAAGCCGCCCAGAGTCCTCTGGGAGCTGGTAGCATATAAATTAAATTAGTAAATATAAATCAAATTAATAAACAATTCATAGTCTCCCCATTTCTAGTCCAACATCTGAACCGACAGATCAAACTGTAGTAATAGCACAGCACTTAGACTTGTATACCATTTCACAGTGCTGTACAGCCCTCTCTAGGTAGTTTAGAGTCAGCATGTTGCCCCCAACAATCTGGGTCCTCATTTTACTGATCATGGAAGGATGGAAGGCTGAGTCAATCTTGAGCTGGTGAATATCAAACTGCTGACAGTCAGCAGAATTAGCTTGCAATACTGCATTCTAGCCATGGTGGTCATTGCTTAGTGATCACTCATTCAGGTGACCATTCAAACCTATAAAACACTGAACTTCAGGACTGGCCCTAAGAATCTGGCTATCACAGTGTCCCTGCTGTCATGTAATTTTATCATATTTTATCTGTATTTTGAATTATTGTATTTTGTTCCACTCCATTTTGGACTGTATTTTATATTCCATCTTTATTTTAAATCGAATTTTATTCCAGTTTCACTTTAAATTGCATTTTATCAAATTGCATTTTAAATTCCACTTTTATCAAATTATAGTAAACAATTTGTTTTTGGAACTTTGCACTTTGATATGGCCCAAGGGCTAATCAGTATAGATTCGTGTCACTTCATGGTTTAAGTAATTCATTTACGTTGGCTATAGTCTGATGCAGATGTTACTGGAGAACATATGAGTGAGGAAGAGGAAGAAGAAGAGGAGGAGGAAGAGGAAGAAGAGGAGGAGGAGGAAGATGATGATGAGGATGATGACGATGATGAGGAAGAGTCAGGAAACATCTCTGATAGGGTGAGTTGACCCTCATCTTGATTGGATAAGGATTTATTCTTGGCGATCCTTCGGTTTATTTATTTCTAAGATTTCTGTTAATCACTTAATGTAATTCAGATCTGTTCATTTTAATGTATAAAGGTTAATATTTTGATACATTGCGGTCCATTTGGTTTAGAGGCCCCTTGTTTTACATTAGTGTTACAATTAATTACAGTATTCTGTCAATTGCTATTTAGTTTTACATCTACTGTGCTTAGTTACAAGCAGATATGTATTGCTACTAAATGTCTATGGAGGTTCTTAGTCATCTGTGACATGGTTGTCCCAAAAATGTGTGTGTGGGTTTTTTTCCCCTTGAAGACATTTTCACTCCTCATCCGAAAAGCTTCTTCAGTTCTGACTGAACAGTGGAGGATGGAAGGATTTATATTCCTCATGAGGGCACAGATGAACCTCCAAGTGGCTTCAATGACTCCCAGAAAGAATGCTAATGACCAGATGACTGCAAGGACTATAAATCTTTCCATCCTCCACCATTCAGTCAGAACTGAAGAAGCTTCTTGGATGAGAAGCGAAATGTCTTCAAGGAAAAACAAAATCCAGTTGCCTTTTGAAAGAAGGACCTTTGGGATATTGCTCCTAAGCTGTTAATTTGCACTCTGTGGGCCCGAAAGCTTTGATTTATTGCTCAGTCACATCTACAGGTAAATCTTGACTTACAACCACAGTTGGGAACTGGAATTTCCATTACTAAGTGAAGTAGTCATTAAGTGAGTCACACTTGACTTTACGACCGTTTTGGCTACATCGTTAAGCAAATCACATGGTCAGCCTGGATTCCCCCATTGACTTTACTTGTTGAAACCCCTTGCCGGGGTCATAAATGATGGTCCTACAATATTGCAACTGTCATACAGACACACGCTGGTTGCCAAGCAACCAAATTTTGGTCATGTGACCTCAAGGGCCCTGCGACAGTCATTAGTCACTTTTTCAGCACCCTCATAACTTTGGTTCTTAAATGAATGGTCATAAGGTCCTCTAGGACAGTGTTTCCCAACCTTGGCAACTTGGAGATATCTGGGAGAATTCTGGGAGCTGAAGTCCAAATATCTTCAAGTTGCCAAGGTTGGGAAACACTGCTCTAGGACTGCCTGCAATTCTAACAGGCTCGTACAGGTGGTCCTCAATTCATGTAGTGACCATTCAAAGTTACAACGGCACTGAAAAAAGTAACTTATGAGCATTTTTGCACCCTTAACAACCGTTGCAGCATCTCCATGGACATGTGATCGAAAGTCAGATGCCCGCCAACTGACTCATGTTTATGATGGATTTCAAGGTCTTGGGGTCCCCCTTTTGCAGCCCTTCTGACCAGTCCAAGTCAATGGGGAATCCAGATTCACTTAACCAAGTTATTGACCTAATGTATACAATGATTCACTTAACAACTGTAGTAAGAAAAATAGTAACATGGGGCAAAACTCATTTAACAATGTTTCAACTGACAAACAAAATATTTTGTCTCAATTGTGGTCATAATTGGAGGACTGCCTGTATCAGATGAGGCTCTTTACCCATTTAAGGCAAAGATGCATGGAACCTAAGAACATAAAAAGTGCCATGCTGAATCGGGCCAAAGCCCATCGAGTCCAGCATTCTGTGTCACACAGTGGCCCACCAATTATCCATGGGGATGTTGAGCAGAAAGAGAAGGCAATACCCTCCCTTTCCCTTGACGCCCAACAAATGGTACTCAAGGGAATCCTGCCTGCCTCAACCAACATAGAGATGGCACTTGGACATCTGTTTCAATAACCACCGATACACTTGGCGTCCATGAATCTGTCTAATCCTGCAGTAGCTATCTGCATGTAGACTGAACATTCCTGGCCTGGATCTCTCCTTGTGCTCATCATTCTTTTCTGTTTTTTCTTGTCCTCTATAGAGCACTGCCTCCAGCTCTAAACGTAAAGCCCGGAAGCGCTGGCGACACGACAGTCCGTGGATCAAGCCGTCCCGAAAACGGAAACGCAAAGATCCGCATCCCAAGGAAAACAAAGGTGATTTTTCTCGCAAGGCAACCAAACCTGGAATGCAGAGTGCTTATTCTCTCTCCCTTTGCAATCCTACTTTACAATTTTTTAATTAGTTCATAACGTAACATACAAAAACAAATAGTGGGGAAAATAGAGGAAGGAGAAGGGACGGACCATTAAAGTGGGCTAAGAAGCCTTGCCAGATGCTCAGGTCATTCCTGACCCCAGCACGCAAGCGTGTCCGATGGTGGGGCAAACAAAGCCCCTTCATCGCCGTATACAAACGACGGGAAAAGGCCCTGTCGAAGACCACCACCCGACAGGCAAAATTGAGTAACCCGGCCAACTCCTGAAGTTGGCGGAGAGTAACTTTACGGCTCGCTAAAACCTGATCCAATCTATCTTGAATCTTAAGGAGCTTTTCGTAGGACAATCTGCAAGATTGCTCAACAGAGTCCAATTCAATACCCAAAAAGGTAATCCTGGTGGCAGGGAAAGAAAAAAAAGGCATTGAGCTCCCAATCCTTTTGGTGTGGTAGAATAAGGCATTGACATCAAACCTCAACTTTTTTACTTTTATATAACAGTATAAAGTGGCTTTTTCTATAACAGCAAATCTATCCAATTGGCAAAGCCCAAAATCGGTTTCATTTTTCTCCCCACCTCAAAGCACAAAGCCCAGAAATGGTTTCCAAGTAGAAATAAAAGTATTTGCATAATTTTCTTTAATCAAAATGGTCAATTTAGCCATCTTTGCTAACTCCATCAGCTTTGGCAGCCACTCGCCCATTTGTGGGCATCCGAGAGTTCTTCCATTTTGTGCATAAGGTAATCAAGAGATTCAATCAACTGCTCCAACCATTATCAGAGAAACACAAGAGAGTCCTCAATGAAAGGTCCCAAATTTTTGTTGCTAGGCAAAACCATTGTTAAGTGAGTTTCCTCCCATTTTACAACCTTTCTTGCCACAGCCATTAAGCGAATCACTGCCGTTGTTAAGCTAGTCTCACGGTTGTTAAGTGAATCTGGCCTCCCCATTGACTTTTCCTGTCAGAAGATCACAAAAAACAGGAATCCTATGATCCCAGGATGATCCAATGGTTGCCAAATGTCTAAATTTTGATCACTTGACTGGGGATGCAGAAATGGTTGTAAATGGTCATAAATCTCTCTTTTTTTGCCTGCCGTTGTGACTTTGAACTGCCACTAAATCAATGGTTTTAAGTCAGGGACTACCTGGAATACATAAGTAGTCCTCAACTTATGACCACCAATGAGCCCAACATGTTTGTTGCTGAATGAAACACATGCTAAGTGAGTTTTCCCCCATTCTGTGACCTTTCTTGCCACAGCCGTTAAGTGAATCACTGCCGTTGTTAAGCTAGTCACAGGGTTGTTAAGTGAATCTGGCCTCCCCATTGACTTTTCCCGTCAGAAGGTCACAAAGGGGGAATCACATGATCCTGGGACATTGCAATTGTCATAAATATGAATCAATTACCAAGCAGTCGAATTTTGATCACATGACTGACCATGCTGCAACGGTTGTTAAGGGTCAAAAATGGTCATAAGTCACTTTTTTTTTCAGTGCTGTTGCAACTTTGATTATTTATCCCATTTCTAGGCCTTTGAACGGTCACTAGATGAAAACATTTTACGTTGAGAATTATCTGCAGCTGTCGACCTGATCTGAAAATATTTAAGAGATTGCAAAACCTGAAGGGGCTGCTGGTTTCATTCAGAACCTCTAGAGGTTGTGAATCGGAATTACTGAACGAAAAGAAATAAAAAAGCATCTGATGGATGTACTTTTCCTCACAGGGGAATTTTTCCCTTTCTCTTATTTCCTCCCTTAGGTCTGAATGGCGGCCCGTCAGACCCCCAGAGCGAGTATACAGAGGTGCCTCTTAGCTGCCTGGAGCTCCCCAACGAGGTGGCCCTGTCCCCCAACAATGCCGGTGTGTGCCCCAACCCATCCCTCCTCTTCTTTCGGAGTAGTGGGTTCAAGAATTCAAGCCGTGTTGACTTTGAGCAGGGGTCTCTAGCCTTGGCCACTTCATTTATTTATTATTACCATATTTTTCAGAGTATAAGACACACCTTAGTTTTTTGGGGGGGAAATAGGGAAAAGAATCTGCTTACCAATAGTCATCTGGCTAGCGTCCTTAGTCTAGTCAGCTTCAGCAAATTATTTTACACCCCCCCCCCCCCCCAGTTATGGCTTTAAAAAAACTTTACTCAGAGAGAGTAACAAGGAAAGATCTTGCAAGCCAGTAAGAGCTGGGAACATCATTAGCACCTGGAAAGAAACATTCAGAGCAAGTAGAGCAATGGAAAAATCCCTGCAAAGACTTAGGGTTTAGAAAACATTCTTCGCAGAGAGTAACAATGAAAGAGCTTGCAAGCCAGTAAGAGCTGGGAAGATTGTTAGCACCTGATTAGGGCTGGGGAAAAAAGCTTTGAGAAAAGCTACATTCAGAACATGAGACGAACCTGAATTTTAAGCCTCTTTTAGGGAGGAAAAAGGTGCGTCTTATACAGTACTTAAATTTATAGGCCGCCCTTCTCCTAATGGACTCAGGGCAGCGTACAAAGATGAAACAGAGATATAAAATTTTAAAACCCCATTTGTGGACTTGTGGACTTCAACTCCCAGAATTCCTCAGCCAGCTGGGATCCTGATCCTCAGATCATGGCTGGCTGAGGAATTCTGGGAGTTGAAGTCCACCACTCGTAAAGTTACCATGGTAGGAGAGCCTAATTTACAGCATCTAATAAACTTAGGGATGCCCAAGCTTAGCCTGGATGGGCAAAAACAAGGACCTGAATGGCTGACAAGTAGGTTTTCCCCAGGAGACGCATCATCTCCCTCTCCCCCTTCCCAGGTGTGTCTAATGAGACAAGTTCGATGGAAACCGAACGCTTTGAGGAACTTCCTCTGTGTTCTTGCCGCATGGAAGCCCCAACCATTGAGCGGCTTAGCCAGCAGGCTGGAAATAAATGCATGGCAACAGAGAGTGCTGATGGGGAGGTAAGTAAGGCTAAAGAATCCAGGAAGAAGGGGCTCCAGATGACTTTACTGAAGTCCTTTCCATTTTGCCCTATTGATTTTTAAGTCAAAACATTCATTGCAGCTCCTCTATTGCTTCTAAATAATGATAATGAGGATTCTGTCCAATGCAAATAGCCCTCAACCCAATTTATTATAAGCTGAAATGTATTAAATTTTAGCTCAGTGGTTCTCAACCTTTCTAGTACCACGACCCCTTAATATAGTTCCTCATGTTGTGGTGACCCCCAACCATAAGTCTAGCACAAATTCTCCCAACAGAGCTTTAAGCTGATTGACAGGAACGTCAGAGGAACACCCCCACAGTAAACATCAAGATTGTAAAAATATGTTCCAGTGTACCAGAATAAAAGCTTTAGTTCCTAACACCATGGGAAATTTATATTTTCCCATTATCTTAGGCAACCCCTGTGAAACAGTCATTCGACCCCCAAAGGGATCCCAATCTCCTGGTTGAGAACCACTGTTTTAGCTGAAGATGGCAAGCTTGGCATCTGAATAAAATGGGTCGTCTTTTGCTCAGCTGAGTGTCTCCTGCTGTCTGAAACAAAGTAGCTTAGCTCCCCAGTGCAGTGTTTTTCAATCCGAGGGGGTTTTAAGATGTGTGAACTTCAACTCCCAGAATTCCATAGCTGACATGGTTGACTGAGGAATTCTGGGAGTTGAAGTCCCTACATCTTAAAGTCACCAAGGTTGAAACATTACCCTAATAATTTACCTCAGTGGGAAATTATGGCCCAGAAAAAGGTAGAGACAGCTTCTCCTTTCTGCCTTTACAGCTAAATGGCTGCAGCAGCAGCATCTTGAAGCAAGAAACGATGCGTCCATCCAGTCGGGTTCCCCTCATGATCCTGTGCGAAACCCATCGCACCCGGATGGTGAAGCATCATTGCTGCCCTGGATGTGGCTACTTCTGCACGGCGGTGAGGAACGAAAATCAGCAGGCGTGTGGGGACCCGATAATGGGGTGAGAGGGTCACCATCCACCCTCTGGGGACATTTGAGGGGCAGAGTGCAGCCCTGTGACTGTCTCTACCTGAATGAATCCGTTGGTGGCCATTTTGAATGAAGGCCTAGCACAGTGATGGCAAACCAGAGCCATATCTGCTGGCACACGAACCATTGTCCTAGCTCAGCTCCAACATGCATGTGTGTGTCAGCCAGCGGATTTTTGGCACACACAGAGGCTCTGGCGTTAGGCATGGGGGAATTGAGGCATTCCCCCCCCTCTCCCCCAGGCCTATACAATTTATGTATGGTATGTCTGTGTGTATGTCTGGTTTAATAATGGGGTTTTTAAATGTTTTTTAAATCTATTAGATTTGTCATGAATTGTTTTATTGTATGCTGTGAGCCGGCCCGAGTTTATGCAGAGGGGCGGCATACAAATCTAGTTGATTGATTGATTGATTGATTTTTGGGTTCCAGAGAGACTCTGGAGGGATGGGGGAAGGCGTTTTTACCCTCCCTCAACTCCAAGGAAGCCTTTGGAGCCTGGGGATGGTGAAACACAAGTCTACTGGCCCCACCAAAAGTTGGGAAACAGGCTGTTTCTAGCCTCCAGAGGGCCTCCAGGAGGTGGGGGAAGGGTTTTTGACCTCCCCAGGCATTGAATTATGGGTGTGAGGACTCGCGCATGTGTGATAGCGGTCGTGCACACTCTTTTGGCACCTGAGGGAAAAAAGGTTTGCCATCACTGGCCTAGAATATAAGAAGAGCCGTGCTGAATTGGGCCAAAGCCCATCGAGTCCAGCATTCTGTGTCACACGGTGGCCCTGTCAGGCCCAAAGTCATTATGTGAAGTCCAAGGTGGGCCTGACACAGTTTGGGAGTGAGAGAGAGAGAGAGAGATGCCACCACACATTCCTTTCTCTAGATGCTATAGTAACAAACACAGGAAGGAATCAGGAATCCTGCATAGGATTGGCCCTCATGACTGCACTTGTGGGCGTGGCAATGTGAGATGGGGTTTTGACCCGGATGTAGTCTAAGAGTTGGAATGATTCCAGTCGAATCCAGACATGGCAGTTAATAAATCCTCCCCGGTGAGAAGCACAGGGGTGGAATTGTTTTATTTCTCGGAATGCCGTTTTGGTTCGCTAACAGGCCCACCAATTGTACATGGGGATCTTGAGCAGAAAGAGAAGGCTAAACCCTCCCTTTCCCTTGACCCCCAACAAAAGGTACCCAAGGGAATCCTGCCTGCCCCAACCAACATAGAGGCGGCACTTGGACATCCATTTCAATAACCTCAATTCATTTCAATAGCCTCAAGGTCAATTAAAACCAAAATGATCAGGGGTCTAGAAACCAAGACTTACGAAGAGAGACTGCGGGAACTGGGCATGGATAACCTAGAGAAAAGGAGGGCCAGAGCGGACATGATAGCAGTCTACAGGTATATGAAGGGTTGCCACAGAGAGGAGGGGATCACTTTATTCTCCAGGGCACCGGAGGGCCGGTCGAGGAACAACAGCTGGAAGCTGACCAAGGAGAGATTCAACCTGGAAATAAGGAAGAACTTCCTGACGGTCAGAACGATCAACCAGTGGAACAACCTACCAGCGGACGTTGTGAACTCCAATACTCTGGACATTTTAAAGAGGAAATTGGACTGCCATTTGGCTGGGATGCTATAGGGTTCCTGCTTAGGCAGGGGGTTGGACTTGATGACCTGCATGGTCCCTTCCAACTCTAACAATAAATAAATAAAATAAATAAATAAATAGAAGAAAGCCTGCCTAGGTTGATCAGGAAAGTAGAGAGGACCAGGCTTCAGTTACCTCTGAGCCTAGTCATTCTGGAGAATTTGGCTGTTTACTGTTGGCTATCCAGTAACCTTCCAAATGTTGGGAAATTACAATCCCCAACAGTCTTGGCGAGTAGAGGAATGTCCAGTAGAGGAGTCCTAGGAATTGTTGCAGAGTGATAATATACGCATGGTGTGGCTGGACCATCAGATCCCTGACAGCTGTTTTCCTTTTTTTCAGGGCACCTTTCTGGAGTGCCACCCGGACTTCCGAGTGGCCCACCGCTTCCACAAGGCCTGCGTTTCCCAGCTTAATGGCATGATCTTCTGTCCACATTGTGGAGAAGATGCTTCGGAGGCCCAGGAGATCACCATAGCCAAGGCGGACACCTCCACGCCTGTCCCCATCCCACCGTCACATAGCCACAGCGCTTCCGAATCCACTGGCCGTGCTGACACCACCCAGCCCAGGTGAGTAGGCTACTCCTGGTAGGAATCCCAATAGCTAGGTTTTCAGAAAATAAAAGGATATGTATTTTTTAATGTATAAATGGAATCATTTTAGTTAATGCTAAAAGTCTCCAGTATCACTCTCAAGCTGTAAAACAACAGTAAGGTGTTATCGCATTTTTATGACTAGGGGACTTCAACTCCCAGAATTCCTAATCCAGCTATGCTGAAGAATTCTGAGAATTGACTTCTGTGCTGGCTTAGGAATTCTGGGAGTTGAAGTCCCCTAGTCATAAAGGGGCCATCGTTCCCTACTCCCTCAGAGGATGCAGAAATTCAATCTACATCCTCATGGTCCTAGAAACATAGAAATATAGAAGACTGGCGGCAGAAAAAGACCTCATGGTCCATCTATTATTATTATTATTATTATTATTATTATTATTATTATTATTATTATTATTATTTATTGGATTTATATGCCGCCCCTCTCTGAAGACTCTAGTCTGCCCTTATACTATTTCCTGTATTTTATCTTAGAATGGATATATGTTTATACCAGGCATGTTTAAATTCAGTTACTTTGGATTTACCAACCACGTCTGCTGCAAGTTTCTTCCAAGGATCTAGTAATCTTTCAGTAAAATAATATTTTCTCATGTTGCTTTTGATCTTTCCTCCAACTAACTTCAGATTGTGTTCCCTTGTTTTCGTGTTCACTTTCCTATTAAAAGCACTTCCCTCCTCAACCTTATTTAACCCTTTGACATATTTAAATGTTTCAATCATGTCCCCCCTTTTCCTTCTGTCCTCCAGACTATACAGATTGAGCTCATTAAGTCTTTCCTGATACGTTTTATGCTTAAGACCTTCCACCATTCTTGTAGCCCGTCTTTGGACCCGTTCAATTTTGTCAATATCTTTTTGTAGGTGAGGTCTCCAGAACTGAACATAGTATTCCAAATGTGGTCTCACCAGCGCTCTATATAGCGGGATCACAATCTCCCTCTTCCTGCTTGTTATACCTCTAGCTATGCAGCCAAGCATCCTACTTGCTTTTCCTACCGGTCGACCACACTGCTCACCCATTTTGAGACTGTCAGAAATCACTACCCCTAAATCCTTCTCTTTTGAAGTTTTTGCTAACACAGAACTGCCAATAAAATGTGATAAAAATTCAGACTCTCGACAATTGGCTTGTATTTATGATGGTTGCAGTGTCCCGAGTTCGATCCTCTTTTGTGACTTTGTGACAAAGTCGAAGGGGATTTCAGATTCACTTCACGACCGTGTTACTAAGTTAACAACTGCAGTGATTCCCTTAATGACTGTAGCAAGGAAAAACGTAAAATTAGATAAAACTTCACTGAACTGTCTTGCTGAACAGAAATCTGTGGCTCAATTGTGGTCATAAGTCGAGGACTACTTCTATTACGACACTATGATTTCTTAACTTGGAATCTTTCTTACTGCTCTGTTTGGCCTCTTCTTCCCTCAGTGCTCGGATGCGTGGGGGCTCAGGTGTTGAACACCCGCCGGATGACACGGTGGGCTTCAGCGGCCCAGGTATTGATAGCGCAGGACCACAGCTGACTCTTCCCAATGGGGCTGTGCTGTCAGCACAAGGATTGCCAGCGGGGGCTGGACGGGAGCAGCTAGAGCGAGCCCTGGTGGTACAGGAATCCGAAAGGTAAGTAAGCCATTATTCCTATCTTCTCTGCCTTGATGGTAAGACTATGATTATTCTTAGCATTATTCTAGCAAACATTCATTGTCTGATAGCAGAGATTCAGGCTTGGCAACGAAGGAAGGTGAGAATGCTTAAATGGGTGCCAAGTTGCCATAATTTTCCCTTTCGGCCCTGTCTTTTGCCTTTCCACAGTTTGCCTTTCTCTCCAATCTTCATTTGCCTTACTCTCTTTGATCCCTCTCTCCTCTCATCGCTCCCAGGCGCAAGAAGCTGCGATTCCATCCACGTCAGCTCTACCTCTCCGTTAAGCAAGGGGAACTGCAGAAAGTGGTCCTGATGTTATGTAAGTTGCCACTTCCCTGCTGGAATGTGGAGACCAGCAATAGCAGGGATATCAAACTCGATTTCATTGAGGGCCGCATCAGGGTTGTGTTTGACCTCGGGGGAGTGGGGGGGGCCTCAGAGGGTGTAACCAGGGTTTGTGTGCCAGCTTGACATAACTTGTGCCTAGGGAGCCTGTGGTGGCCCAAGCGCTCGGCCAGCAAAAATGGGCTCCCGAGCTCTGCTTTTGGCTGCAATCCTCTACTGGTGAAAACGGAGCTTGGGGAGAGCTGTTTTTGCCGGCAGAGGCACCGCAGACTGGTTCTTCGCTATTTCCAGGGCAGCACCTCGGGTCACATATAAGCATCTGGCCTGTGGGCCTTAATTTGACAACCCTGGGGTAATATGGATAAGGGAACTCTATGTCAGTTATGGCGAACCTTTTTTCCCTTGGGTGCTGAAAGAGCATGTTTGCACGCTATCGCGCATGCGTGAGTGCCCACACCCATAATTCAATTGCTGGGGTGGGCATAAACAGCTCCCCCACCCACGGAGGCTCTCTGGAGGCCGGAAATGGCCTGTTTCCCAACTTCTGGTGTGCCCAGTAGATTTGTGGAGTCGGGCGAGGGTAAAAAAACCCACCCCCACCCCGGAGGCTTTCTGGAAGCCAAAAACGCCCTCCCACAATTTCTGTGAGCCAAAAATCAGCTGGCTGGCACATACATGCATGTTGGAGCAATGTTGCTAGGGCAACGGCTCGCGTGCCAGCAGATATGGCTCTGCGTGCCACCCATGGCGTCCATGCCATAGGTTCACCATCGTTGCTATAAACGTTTTTCAATCTTAGCAGCTTTAAAATGTCTGGACTTCAACTCCCAGAATTCCCTGGCCAGCCATGAAGAGTTTGCAAAAGAGAGATTTTTTTTTCAATGCTAAAATGCTAAATTCAGGGTTAAATTTTACCATTTTATTTTCATGAATCTAGCCTATTGGTGCAATTGTTCGTCCTCTTTTTCATTGGAGCGCACATCATCTCTTTTTTTTCTTCTCTCAGTAGACAGCTTAGACCCCAATTTCCAGACTGAGCAACAAAGCAAGCGCTTCCCACTGCATGCTGCAGCACAGAAGGGCTACATGGAAATCTGCCATGTTTTGCTGCAGGTTTGTATGCATGTGTGTGTGTGAATAAACCTGGGCTTCTGGGTTCTACTGGGCTTTCCTTTTTTTCCTTCGTATGTCCTGGGCTTGACTTGGTGAATGATCTTGCAGTCTCATTCATATAAAAGTTCTCTTGTATGGTGTCCTGTCCTGTTTTGGGGGTTTTTTTGGCGGGCGGGTGTTGTGGTTGGCTCTGGCCCAGCTCCTGCCCCAGGGAATGTGGAGGTGGAGGCAGGGGAAACGTCAACATGTCCTAGGCCTGTTTTGTTGCCGGCAGAGTCAGGGAGTGCAGTTTCCTCGGACGAAGAAAAAGGTGGGGGAGACTTGGAAGAGGGTGGCTTGACACAAAGCCCAGGAAGCCAATCACCATTATCTTTGGTCGATTCGGATGACGAAGTGTTGGACCCACGCAGGCGCAGACTTATGCATCGAAGAGACCAATTACAGGAGATAAGAGAGGCCACCTGTGTTTGGGTGGGGCACCAGTAATTAGAGCTGCTGCTATAAATAGCAGCGTGCTAGTTTGGCTGTTGTGGAAGATTATCTGATCGCAGTTCTTCAGGATCGTGCCTCGCTGTTTCTGAACTTTGTTTGTGGATTTTTCACGCCTTTGACACCAAAGCAGAGTAAAGTGTGTGTGTGTTTCACTTCGTGGGAAGAAGGAGGGCTGTGACGTTTCTTCACAGCTACTAGCTAAGTACTTAAGGACTGATTAAGGGACTTGTACAGCCTACAAGGTTGTTTTGGGGAAGAGTGCTCTGTGCAATACAAAAAAGGGTGCTTTGTTTCTTTTGAATTTTGTGATAAAGGACATTGTTTTGAATTTTCAAACGTGTGTGTGTCTGAAATTTGTACCCCTGAATTTTCGGGAGGCTTCTACCAGAGAGCCCGGCAGAACAGCGGGGGTGGTGTTTTGCTGGGTTTTTTTGCCTCGTAAACAAGTGTTCTCTTCTTGAACTACTTTTCTATACGTTCCACGCCTTTCCTTAAAAAGTGCTAATTAACAAGCTCTGCTCTGGGACCTTAATTAATTGATTAGAACCTTCCTGGCAGTCTAAGACATGTTGCTGAAACTGACCAGTCCTTAATCAGTTTGGCATTGAAGACTTTTGTTGTCCTAAATATACGCACTCGTGGCAAAATTATTTTTTCTTAACCCGGGAATTGCAAACTTGTTGCTATCCAAGGACATAAACTAGGACTACCTATATGCCACTTTAAACAAGTCCACAAATCAATTAGTAATAAATCGTTGTTGTTTCTTCTCTGGCAGGCTGGAGCCAACATAAATACAGTGGACAAGTTGCGTCGAACCCCTTTAATGGAAGCGGTGGCAAACAACCATGTGGAGCTAGCACGCTACTTGGTCAAGAAGGGTGGTTGTGTGTACACAAAGGTCAGGAGAAAAATGATTTTAGTAATGGAAGGAAAGCTGTGTGGGAGGAGGGTATTTTATTTCTTAAAAGGGATCAGTGCAGGGGACTGTTTCTTCTGGGACAGTCTTGTCTTTAATAGATATGTGACAAGCTGAAATTGCATGTGTTCAGTTGTTTCAATACACAATAATTTTACTTCTATATTGTCTTGCTGCTTTTAAAAAGACAAGACTCTTCCAAATAACATGATGAAATATATTTGATTGCATCATTTCTTTGCACCATGTGCTATGTTCGAGAAAAATCATACTATGGTGGAGGAATAAATATGTGTGTATTAACTGACTGAATGTTAAAATAATTTCTCTTCAAAAACTTGACATTCAACCTCAACAATGCTTTTTTAAAAATCTTTATTTTTTTATAACTAAACAGTATTTAATCTTAAGAAAATCAAACACAGAAACTGAGAAAGGAAAAGAAAAAAGCCCCTATCTTTTATATTTAATTAATAGTCACTAGTTCACTACTGAAACTTCTATAATATTTCTCAACCTTGACAATTTTAAGATGGGCAAATTTCAACTCGCAGAATTTATTGGCAAGCATGGGAATTGAAGTCCGCACATCCTAAAGTTGCCAAGATTGAGAAATACTAAATAAATAACATAATATATTATTGTAAGATGTCACAGAATTGATTTCTGCCACAGTAACATATACTGATTAAAAAAAATAAAGGGAACACTCAAATAACACATCCTAGATCTGAATGAATAAAATATTCTTATTGAATATTTCATTTGCACAACTATTTCATTTGCACAACAGCATGTGAAATTGATTGTCAATCAGTGTTGCTTCCTAAATGGACAGTTTGATTTCACAGAAGTTTGATTTACTTGGAGTTATATTCTGTTGTTTAAGTATGGCCTTTATTTTTTTGAGCAGTGTATATTGCTACATCCTTTGGTAGAAAATGTTACCTTTTCCAAAACAGACTACACATTTCCAACAACCTGGATTAACAGTGATATTCCAGCTGGTTTAGTAAAATAACTCAGTGACAGGGTTAAACAGGTTTATATTAGGCTTGGTTGTTTCAACCATGGTTTGTTGAGCCTGTCAGAATGGGCTGGATTCCACATAATACTAAGCCATTGTGTGCAAGCCATATCAACTGGGCTTATCAAACATCTGAGCTAGAGCCAAAAACAAAATCCCACAAAGATTAATGTAATGCATGAATCTAGAATGTGACGCTGCTTCATGTGAGACACGAGTTCAGGATTCCATCACTGTTTTATAAGAATGATAAAAGTAGGGTGGGAATCACTATGGGGAGAGGAAGAGCCTGCGTGCAACTTAAATCAATGCTATTTCATTTTCCCTGATGTTACTGCCAAAAGGAGGATGATGGATCTACCTGTCTTCATCACGCTGCCAAGAATGGAAATGTGGAGATGGTCAGCTTGCTCCTTTCTACGGGGCAGGTGGATGTCAACGCCCAGGTAAGTGGGGAGGCTGGTTTCCCTTGGCTGCTGACAGTGGCTATCAGCTTCACCCATCTCTCCCTGGGCCTTTCACACAATGCTTGTTCTTCCTGCCCTTTGTTTAGGATAATGGAGGTTGGACTCCCATTATCTGGGCTGCCGAGCATAAGCACATTGAGGTGATCCGTATGTTGCTCACCCGAGGAGCTGACGTCACCTTGACTGACAATGTACGTGAGTTTGGGTTTCCTGGCGAAGCACTAAGTTTTATAAAGTTAAGAGAAAACAGAAATGAGTGAGATTTAGTTTCCAGGAGCCAGAACTGTAGCCTGAGGGGTATGAAATCTCAGATTGGATTTATCTGTATAACAGAATGGATACAGCTAGCAATTAATAATAATAATTAATAATAATAATAATAATAATAATAATAATTTATTAGATTTGCATGGCGCCCCTCTCTGAAGACTCGGGGCGGCTCACAACAATAATAAAAACAATATTCCAGCGAAAACAAATCTAATATTAAAAAAATTATATTTAAAAAGCAAACAACACATGCATACCCAAACATAAATGTAAAAAAAAAAAAAAGACTGGGGGAAAGGTGTCTCAACTCCCCCATGCCTGGCGGTATAGATGGGTCTTGAGTAGTTTACGAAAGACAAGGAGGGTGGGGGCAATTCTAATCTTTGGAGGGAGTTGATTCCAGAGGGCTGGGGCCGCCACAGAGAAGGCTCTTCCCCTGGGGCCCGCCAAATGACATTGTTTAGTCGACAGGACCCAGAGAAGGCCAACTTTGTGGGACCTTATCGGTGGCTGGGATTCGTGCGGTAGCAAGTGGTTCCGGAGGTACTCTGGTCCAAGTTAGCTGAAGTAGCCTGCACTGCTGCACTCTAACCATTGCACCACCCTGGCTTTTCTCGAGTAGGGTAGGATAGGGTAGAGCAGAACAGAACAGAATAGAATTCTTTAGTGGCCAAGAAAAGATACATTGGTCAAGAATCATGATAATCACTTAATGATTATCATAGAGTACAAATAAGCAATAAATAAATACAACACAAATACACAAATGCAAATAAGCAAGGGGGAAGGTGAGTAAAAGGAATCACATGGTAGGTATGGCAGTGCCATTGAAGTCTCATTCAGTCCCGAGTCCTCGGAGAGGGGTGGCATACAAATCTAATTAATTATTATTAATTATTATTATTTTTGTACACGCATGCAATATTCATGGACATTCAGGCTTTGGGTCTGCTAGTCAGGGTTGACATCTTGACTTTTTTGGCTCCCTCCTATGGCAACTGCTGAGAGCAATAGAGGAGACCTTCTGCAGATCTTTATTGGCCTCCACGAGGGAACATACAGAAGTTTGGATGCCTGTCCTGTTGCCTTTCACTTTTCTCTAATGCCTTCCTCTCCTTCTATCCAGGAAGAGAACATCTGCTTGCACTGGGCCTCCTTCACAGGAAGTGCAGAGATTGCCGAAGTCTTACTTAACGCCCAGTGTGATATCCACGCCGTCAATTTCCACGGAGACACGCCTCTGCATATAGCTGCCCGGGAGAGCTACCACGATTGTGTCCTGTAAGCAACAGGCAGGAATGAGTAACAAGCGTCAAGTTTCCGTTTTGGGTCCTGTATCGCAAGATTGGGTGGTGGCGGTGAAGATTAACCGTTGCAAGGCCTCTGCATTTAATCCAGTGGTCTTCAACCTTGGCAACTTTAAGACTTTATGGACTTCAACTCCCAGAGTTCCACAGCCAACTCAGCTGTCTGAAGAACTTTAGGAGTTGAAGCCCACATGTCTTAAAGTTGCCAAAGTTGAAGACCCCTGTTCTCATCTTACTGCACCCTTCTTCCTCACACAGCTTGTTCCTGTCAAGGGGAGCCGACACTGAAATACGGAACAAGGAGGGGGATTTGCCGGTGGACCTGACCTTGGAGAACTCGGATGTTTGGTTTGCCCTTCAACTCAATCGCAAGATCCGCCAAGGCATCCTTAACCGTTCTGTGCGCACAGAGCGCATCATCAGCAGGTAAGGTGGTCGGGTTGAAGCCAGGGTGTCAAACTTGATTTCATTGAGGGCCGCATCTGGTTGTGTTTGACTGGGGTGGGCGTGGCCAGCTCAACGTCACTTGTGTCCAGTGCAAGCAGATGTTCTCTTTTGTGGCCGCTCAGGAAATAAGTCAGGCGTGGGAAGAGTTTTGTGGCTCCCGATGCTTTTTTTTTTCTGTGGGAAACAGGTACTTCCCAACCTTAATAGAATAGTAGAGTTGGAAGGGACCATGGATGTTTTCTAGTCCAAGCCCCCTTCAGTTAGGAAATCTGTTCTGCCGGCGTGTCTCAACCACCCGTAATTACAGGGTAATTAGTCCAGGAAGACACACACCACAGGATAAAAGGAAAACCCAAAAGTTTTTATAAACAGAAAAACAGAACCAGCTCCCTTTTTAAATGTCAAAGGGATTTTCTGGTACACACAAGGCACAGGTTAAATGCAATCCAATTTCTCACCCAATAACTGGGAAATTGATTCCAATTCTAAAGTCGAGAGAGTCCACACACAATCTTGAATAGCACAAAAGCCACGATCTTGACGAAACAATGAATCAGATAAACTGCCATGAGGCTAAAACACCAGATTGCACTTTTATCTGTAGCACTAATTACAGCAGCCCACCCAACCACAGGTGGCCTCATTTTCTCTTGTAATAATCCTTCAGTTGTTGTCTACTATGCATCACTCTACGCATGCGTGGATGTGTCATTAATTCTTGTTCAGAATCCAAGGATGATACAGATGATTGATCTCCTCCCGGGCTGTCTACCAAACTCCCCTCTTCCCTGTCACTCATGCTTCCTTGGTCGTCAGATTCCCTTGGGAGCAAAACAGGCCTGGAGCATGTGGATGCTTCCCCCACATCCACCTGCACATTCCTTGGGGCAGGAGCTGGGCCAGAGCTAACCACAACAGAAATCCTGTACCATTTCAGACAAATGGTTGTCCAATCTCTTCTTGAAAACCTCCAGAAACAGAATAGAATTCTTTATTGGCCACACACAATGTGGCCAATATTGGACATGCAAGAAATTTGTGATTGGTGTATATGCTCTCAGTGTACATAAAATAAAATATACATTTGTCAAGAATCCTGAGATACAACAATGATTGTCATAGGGTTCAAATAAGCAATCAGGAAACAATAAAAATCTTAAGGATGCAAGCAAAAATTACAGTCATAAGTGGAAGGAGATTTATTTTTTATTTATTTATTTATTTAATTTATTTATTTATTTATTTTGTCAAACAATTATAGGGTGGTAATTTGTACAAATAAAACATTAGATAAGTAATGATAAAAAGACAATAGGATAGGGACGGTAGGCACAGTGGTGCACTTATGCACACCCCTTACAGACCTCTTAGAAAGTGGGAGAGGTCAATTGTAGATAGTCTAAGGTTAAAGGTTTTGGGATTAGGAGTAGAAACCACAGAATCAGGTAGTGCATGCCAGGCGTTGATTACTCTGTTGCTGAAGTCGTATTTTTTGCAGTCAAGTTTGGAGCGGTTGACATTTAGTTTAAATCGATTTCGTGCTCGTGTGTTGTTGCGCTTGAAGGTGAAGTAGTCGTTAACAGGCAGGACATTTTGGTATACAGTGATCCCTCTATTATCGCGAGGGTTCCTTTGCAAGACCCCTCGCGATAATCGATTATTCGCGATGTAGGGTTGCGGAAGTAAAAACACCATCTGCGCATGCGTGCCCTTTTTTTCTATGGCCGTGCATGCGTAGATGGTGGAGTTTGCATTCCCCGCCGCCCACGCAAAGGGGAAACCCCGATTCGGCTCCTCGCTGCTGCTGCGCTACCGAGCAGATCAGCTGCTGGGCGGCGGAAGGAACCTTCCCTGGGTCTTCCCCCTCTTGCTGGCGGGCGGGCGAGTGGCGGGCATCAGCGAGGAGCCGGGGTTTCCCCTTTGCGTGGGCGGCCGGGAAGACCCAGGGAAGGTTCCTTCGGCCGCCCAGCAGCTGATCTGCTCGGTAGCACAGCAGCAGCGAGGAGCCAAATCGGGGTTTCCCCTTTGCGTGCGGGGAAACCCCGATTTGGCTCCTCGCTGCTGCTGCGCTACCGAGCAGATCAGCTGCTGGGCGGCCGAAGGAACCTTCCCTGGGTCTTCCCGGCCGCCCACGCAAAGGGGAAACTCCGGCTCCTCGCTGATGCCCGCCGCTCGCCCGCCCGCCAGCAAGAGGGGGAAGACCCAGGGAAGGTTCCTTCGGCCACCCAGCAGCTGATCTGCTCGGCGCAGCAGCAGCAAGCAGACGAAGATCGGGGTTTCCCAGCCGCCCACGCAAAGGGGAAACCCCGGCTCCTCGCTGATGCCCCGCTCGCCCGCCCGCCGCCCGCCAGCAAGAGGGGGAGAGATAGAGAAAGAGAGAGAAGGAAAGAAAGAGATGAGAGAGGGAGGAAGAGAGTGTGAAAGAGGAAGAAGCAAGATAGAGAAAGAGAGAGAGAAAGAAAGATGAGAAAGGAAGGAAGAGAGTGACGTCATCGGGTGGGAAAAAATCGCGATATAGCGTTTCGCGAAGATCGAGATCGCGAAGATCGAGGGATCACTGTATGATTTTATGAACTATAATTAAGTCGGAACGGAGACGATGGAGTTGTAGGGTTGTCTAAACCAGTGTTTTTCAACCAGTGTGCCGTGGCACACTAGTGTGCCGCGAGACATGATCAGGTGTGCCGTGAAGCTCAGAGAAAGAGAGAAAGAAAGAGAAAGAGAGAGAGAAAGAAAGAAAGAAAGAGAGAAAGCAAGCAAGATAAAGAAAGAAAGCAAGAGAGAGAAAGAAAGCAAGAGAGAAAGAGAACAAGAGAGAAAGAAAGCAAGAGAGAGAGCAAGAGAAAGAAAGCAAGAGAGAGAGAGAGAGAAAGAGAGGGAGGGAAGGTGGGAAAGAGAAAGACATAGAGGGAAGTAGGGAGGGAGAGAGAAAGAGAGCAATAAAGAGGAAAGAAGAGAGAAAGAAAGAGGGATGGAGAGAGAGAGGAAAAAAAAGAGGGAGAGAGAAGGAGAGAGAAATAGAGCGAAAGGGAGGAAGAGAGAATTTTTTTGTCTAAACTTTTTTTAGCGCCCCCCCCCCCCTCTCAATGTGCCCCATGGTTTTGTAAAGGTAAAAAATGTGCCGCGGCTCAAAAAAGGTTGAAAATCACTGGTCTAAACCAAGAATTTCAAGTCTATTTCAAGAATTCCAAGATGGATGAGAAGACTAATAGTAATAGTACTGCAGCATTAGTGAATAGTTTGACAGTGGTGGGGGAATTATTTGTTTAGCAGAGTGATGACATTCGGGGAAAATCTCTCCTTGTGTCTAGTTGTCTTGGTTGTGATGGAACTCCCACAACTCCTGAAGGCAAACCGTCCCACTGGTTAATTGTTCTCACTGTCAGGAAATTTCTCCTTAGTTCTAGATTGTTTTTTTCCTTGAGTTCTTCTATTCTCCTTGCTTCTCTCTCCTAGGATTCTATGCTGTGAGAAAATAAAATAAAAGCAAAGTAAGACCAACGTTTACAAAGATCGTCCAGTTATTGTCCACAATAAATAGCTCATTTTAAGCAAGATGGAATGTCACATAGCAAGATAGAAGCAGAAGATTTAAAAAAAACAAAACAGGGCGGTGGACTTAAAAGTAGCATCCGTCATAGGTTCTGCCCTCTTTCTTTAACCAGGGACGTGGCTCGGGGCTACGAAAATGTGCCCATTCCCTGCGTCAACTCTGTGGATGATGAACCGTGTCCAGACGACTACAAGTACATCTCGGAAAACTGCGAGACCTCCACCATGAACATTGATCGCAATATCACCCACTTACAGGTATCCCTTTGATCCATCCCAAAAGCATCAGGGCTCCCAGGCACAACCAATAGTGGGGAAAGCAAAAGTCAAAGGCAAGGGGTATAGCCTGGCTCTGGACCAGTTATTTTAGCCTGGCATGGTGGCAGAGCAGATGCTTTGCCGGGCAAAATGTCTCTGATTTGATTCCTGGTGGTTCGGTTGAACAAAGTGATGGGAAGGATTCTGTTCTAAAAACTAGCAATGTTGTTAGTTAAAGGAGGTAGTACAGAAGGAGGCGGCAATCTGGTATCTAATGCGTCCACTAGAAGAAATGTTTGTAACTCAGTGTTGAACTGTAGTGACCTTGATCCTCTCTGCATTTGGTTGTTTGCTTGCAGACGTTTCATTAAACATCTGAACGGGTCCAAAGACGGGCTACAAGAATGGTGCAAAGTCTTAAGCATAAAACGTATAAGGAAAGACTTAATGAACTCAATCTGTATAGTCTGGAGGACAGAAGGAAAAGGGGGGACATGATTGAAACAATTAAATATGTTAAAGGGTTAAATAAGGTCCAGGAGGGAAGTGTTTTTAATAGGAAAGTGAACACAAGAACAAGGGGGCACAATCTGAGGTTAGTTGGGGGAAAGATCAAAAGCAACGTGAGAAAATATTATTTTACTGAAAGAGTAGTAGATCCTTGGAACAAACTTCCAGCAGACGTGGTTGGTAAATCCACAGTAACTGATTTTAAACATGCCTGGGATAAACATATATCCATCCTAAGTTAAAAATGCAGAAAAGAGTATAAGGGCAGACTAGATGGATCATGAGGTCTTTTTCTGCTTCTATGTTTCTATGTTTCTATTACTTAACTTAGTAAAAAAAGATAATTAAAAAAAGAAGGGAAAAAGCAAACCAAAAAACATCCTCTCTGGCAGCCAATACTAGACAAAAAATAAGAAGCAAAATAATAGACTTGTCGAGTAGCTACCAAGAAGAAAAGCATGTCCCCCAACAACAGTGGCAGAGCAAGCTACTACTGTGTTTCCCTGAAAATATGACCTACCCCAAAAGTAAGTCCTAGCTTGATTTTTCCATATAAGGCCTCCCTCCCAAAATAAGCTCAGGTTAAGACTCTGCCCACTCCAAGGTTTACAGGGTTAAGAAAGGCCCACGGGTAAAAATTAAGTTAGGGTGGTGACGGGAGAGGTGGAGCTGCCCTACTTACCAGGCCTTGTACAGCCAGACGCCTTGCCTTGCCTTGCCAACCCACTTCTCTGGCTGGTTGCCACCACTTGCAACCTCCATTTCACTATCAGAGACCTTCAGGAAAGGTTTTTGAAGCCAAAAAATGGGCTCCGGATTGACGCACCTGTGGCACTCCCTGGCATCATTTAACCATTCAGAGGCCTTCCAGAAAGGCCTCTGCAGCTGAGAAATGAATTCTGGATTGACACAGGCATCGCCCCCAGCCACATTTTGCCGTCAAGAGGCCTTCAGGAAAGGCCTCTGCAGCTGATAACTGAGCTTCAGATCAATCCAGACAAGCAGCCACAGAAGAAGTGGGCCACCAGTGGGCTCCTATTGGGCTGCCCCTCCCCCAAATAAGACCTAGTGCCTTTTTTTGGTGGCAAAAAAATAAGACTGGGTCTTATTTATTGGGAAACAGGTATACTGTTTACCATATTTTTCAGAGTAAAAGATGCACCTTCCACCCCTAAAAGAGGCTGAACATTTGGGTGCATCTTATACTGTGAATGCAGCTTTTTCAAAGCTTTTTTTCCCAGCCCCAACAAGGCACTAATGATCTTTACGGCTCCTAGCAGCTTGAGGGCTTTTTTCCATTGCTACTCTCTCTGAAGAAGGTTTTTTCCAGCCCTAAGTCTTTGCAGGCTTTTTTCCATTGCTACTCGCTCCGAAGAAGGTTTTTCCCGGACCTAAGTCTTAGCAAGCTTTTTTTCATTGCTACTTGCTCCAACCAGGGCATAAAATAATGTGCTGAAGCTGACCGGACTAAGGATGCTAGCCAGATGATTCCCTGGTGGGCAGATTCCCCCCCCCCTATTTTTCTCCCCAAAAACTAAGATGCGTCTTACACTCCGAAAAATACGGTATATAAACAAG
Organism: Erythrolamprus reginae; assembly: GCF_031021105.1. Classification (NCBI taxonomy): domain Eukaryota; kingdom Metazoa; phylum Chordata; class Lepidosauria; order Squamata; family Dipsadidae; genus Erythrolamprus; species Erythrolamprus reginae. The sequence goes on along the minus strand of NC_091951.1, from coordinate 32,978,283 downwards.
CCTCATACACATTAGCATTGATGGTGTTATCAAGTCAGGTAATGAAATGTCTGCAATCAAACACCCAGAAGTTGAAGGCCTCCACATTTCTAATGCATTTACGTGCCATTACCAACATCCCAAATCAAATAATTTGATTTCAGGATCAAATCTGTGCTTTGATTAAAAATCCCTAAGCCTAGTAAGAATAGCTTATGGGATAGCCCAAAATGGCAAGAGGACTATGTTGAGCTTTTATTTATTTATTTATTACTTAGATTTGTATGCCGCCCCTCTCCGAAGACTCGGGGCGGCTCACAACATGTAAAAACAAATCATAAGCAATCAGACAAATTTAAAATAATTAAATATTTAAAAACCCCATATGCTAACAGACACACACACAGACATACCATGCATAAATTAAACGTGCCCAGGGGGAGATGTTCAGTTCCCCCATGCCTGACGGCAAAGGTGGGTTTTAAGGAGTTTACAGAAGGCAGGAAGAGTAGGGGCAGTTCTAATCTCCGGGGGGAGTTGGTTCCAGAGGGCCGGTGCCGCCACAGAGAAGGCTCTTCCCCTGGGGCCCGCCAACCGACATTGTTTAGTTGACGGGACCCGGAGAAGGCCCACTCTGTGGGACCTAATCGGTCGCTGGGATTCGTGCGGCAGGAGGCGGTCTCGGAGATATTCTGGTCCGATGCCAAATTTTGTGAAATTTGGACTCTAGTCTTTAAGAAATATTTGGTTAGTTTTTAGCATTTAGGTTTATATACCGCTTCACAGTGCTTTACAGCCCTCACTAAGCAGTTTACAGAGAATCAGCATATTCCCCCCCAAAAATCTGGATCCTTAATTACCGACCTTGTAAGGATGGAAGGCTGAGTCAATCTTGAGCCTACTGAGATTTGATCTGCCAAACTGCTGGCAGCCGGTGATCAGCAGAAGTAGCTTGTAGTATTGCACTCTAACCACTGTGCGACTAAGGCCTATAAGCAGGTTATCGACTTAACAATTAAAAAGTGTAAGGGAAGGAGTGAAATCAAAGATGTATTTTTATTTATTTAGATATCAAACTTCTTTACCGCCCATCTTCTTCACAGAGAAGATGTCAGAATAGTACAAGGCTACCTGTTAGATACGGGCTTCTGGGCTCCCATTTCTGCTGCCTCTTCTTTCTCAGTACCTAGCTTTGCCTGTAGCACAGCACTATGGTTTATATACCGCTCAAAAAAATAAAGGGAACTCTTAAACGACAGAATATAAGTCCAAGTAAATCATAGAAACATAGAAGACTGATGGCAGAAAAAGACCTCATGGTCCATCTAGTCTGCCCTTATACTATTTTCTGTATTTTATCTTAGGATGGATATATGTTTATCCCAGGCATGTTTAAATTCAGTTACTGTGGATTTACCAACCACGTCTGCTGCAAGTTTGTTCCAAGGATCTACGCTTTCAGTAAAATAATATTTTCTCATGTTGCTTTTGATCTTTCCCCCAACTAACTTCAGTTTGTGTCCCCTTGTTCTTGTGTTCACTTTCCTATTAAAAACACTTCCCCCCTGGACCTTATTTAACCCTTTAACATATTTAAATGTTTCGATCATGTCCCCCCTTTTCCTTCTGTCCTCCAGACTATACAGATTGAGTTCATTAAGTCTTTTCTGATACGTTTTATGCTTAAGACCTTCAAACGTCTGTGAAATCAAACTGTCCACTTAGGAAACAACACTAATTGACAATCAATTTCATTTTGTTGTCAGCCCGTTCAACTTTGTACAGAATAAAGTATTTAATGAGAATATTTCATTCATTCAGATCTAGGATGTATTCTTTGAGTGTTCCCTTTATTTTTTTGAGCAGTGTATATTTCTCCCTCCTGGAGGGGCAGTGTTTGTTCAGCCTTGGCAACTTTTAAGTTGACTTCAACTCCCAGGATTCCTCAGACAACATAATTCTGGGACTTGAAGTTTCCCTAACTTCAGGCTGACACAGTTGGGAAAAAAACACCAGCATAGAAGCCGGATTGATGTTTGGCACCAATCACCTGCCATGTCACCTCTGTTTTCATTCCTCTTCTTTTTATCTTGGCAGCATTGTACGTGCCAGGATGACTGTTCCTCCAGCAACTGCCTCTGTGGACAGCTTAGCATCCGTTGCTGGTATGACAAGGTGAGCTGGTACCTTTGTGTGGGGTAGAAGAGCTGCTTGGCAAACCGGAAACCTCAGATGGAGGGACATGAGGGGGGAAAAAATCCTATTTGGATGCATTACAACTTGCTGTTGTACTGAATTGTTATATTATATGCTGTTAGCTACCCCGAGTCCTCGGAGAACGGCAGCATACAAATCTAAATAATAATAAGAAAAAGAAGAAGAATAGAATAGAATAGAATAGAATAGAATAGAATTTTATTGGCCAAGTGTGATTGGACACACAAGGAATTTGTCTTGGTGCATATGCTCTCAGCGTACATAAAATAAAATATACATTTGTCAAGAATCATGTGGTACAACACTTAATGATTGTCATAGGGGTCAAATAAGCAATGAAGAAGCAATATTAATAAAAATCTTAGGATATAAGCAACAAGTTACAGTCATACAGTCAACATGGGAGGAAATGGGTGATAGGAATGATGAGAAAAACTAGTAGAATAGAAGTGCAGATTTAGTAGAAAGTCTGACAGTGTTGAGGGAATTATTTGTTTAGTAGAGTGATGGCGTTCGGAAAAAAATTGTTCTTGTGTCTAGTTATATTGTGTCTAATAATAATAATAATAATAATATGATGATGATGATGATGATGATGATGATGATGATGATAGAAATGTTGCAGTCTGCCCTTGCTAACATGTTTCCCTGGGTTTTTAATACTTAATAATGCATTTCTTATCAGCCATTTAAGGCAGCATACTCCATCCATTGTGGTAGGGTGAACTGAGACAGAAACAGTGGCCCCAAATCATTCTGAGCTTCCATGTTTAAATAGGACTCGAAAGGATTTCCTGCTTGAGCAGGGGGTTGGACTTGATGACCTGCAGGGTCCCTTTCAACTCTAATAAAATAAAATAATAAAATAATAAAATAAAATAAAATAATATAATAATATAATAAAATAATAAAACAAATAAAATAATAAAATTAATGAACCCGGGAAATTTTGGGCTCAATTATGTCATAAGTCGACTGCCCAGAGATGGGTTCCTCCCAGTTTGCACTAGTGCCATAGAACTAGTAGCCAACCGCTGTTGACATCATGGTGATGTCATGTTCTGTCGGTGCCAGTTCATGGACACTGCCAGTGAAGGGCTGCCCATTGCCAGCACTCCCAGTATGCTCCCGATGGTGGGCGGGCATGAACGTCGGTGAGATTCAGTTTCATGTGCAGAAGCTGATTCTTGTACGAGGACGCTCACACGTGTGAGATTTCACCAATTTTCGGCAATTTCTTTGCTTCTGCACATGCGCAGGAGCAAAAACCCACCAAAAAACGGTGAAATCTCACGCTTGCAAGCATCCTCACACGATATTTGGCTTCCTGAATATGTGCAGAAGCTGAATCTTGCACCGATGCCTATGCACGCCCATCGGTCAGCTGGTGTTACATGCACAGCTTGATTTTCTCAACTGCCACTAGGCACTTGACCGTACCAGGTGCAGCCCACTACTGGACGCCGCCATCTTATTTTTGGATTATTAGATTTTGGGGGGGGGGGGAGTATTTTTTCTTCTGCACATGCGCAGAAGCTGAGTTTCCGGCACATTTGAAGTTGATAATTCCTCTTTTCACCTCAACTCTTTCTCTCATTTGGAGAGCATTTGTGGAGGGAAAAAACAAGGCCAACATACCGTATATACTCGAGTATAAGTCGGGTTTTTTTAGCCCAAAAATGGGCTGAAAAACCCGACCTCGACTTATAATCGGGTGACTGACATGTCACCACAAGAGGGCGCAAGCGGCTGAGGGAAAGACAGCCGTCTGCCTTTGCTTCAGCTAGAAAGAAGCGGCAACTGCCCGGTCAAGAAGCAAGAATCCACCTAGCCAAACGGCTTTTTTCTTGTTTAGCGCGGCGTTCAAGTGGTTGGCAGGTTCCTTTGCTTGCACGCAAGAGCCAACCACTCGAACGCCACGCTAAACAAGAAAAAAGCCGTTTGGCTAGGGGGTAGATTCTTGCTTCTTAACCGGGCAGTTGCCCCCTCTCCCAGAACTTCTTTGGAGCTGAAGCAAAGGCAGACGGCTGTCTTTCCCTAAGCCGCTTCCTGGAGACCGCTAAAGATATCACTCTGGGAGAGGGGGCAACTGCCCGGTTAAGAAGCAAGAATTCCCCCCCCCCCAGCGAAACGGCTTTTTTCTTGTTTAGCGCGGCGTTCGAGTGGTTGGCTCTTGCGTGCAAGCAAAGGAACCTGCCAACCACTCGAACGCCACGCTAAACAAGAAAAAAGCCGTTTCGCTGGGGGGGGGGAATTCTTGCTTCTTAAACCGGGAGCAGTTGCCCCCTCTCCCAAAGCGATGTCCCAAAGCGGTCTCCGGGAAGCGACCGAGGGAAAGGCAATCGTCTGCCTTTCCTTCAGCCCGAAAGAGAAGGCAAATGCCCCGCCTTCCCCCAGCCAGTTAACCGAGCGCTTCAAGTTAACCGGCTGGGGGAAGGCGGGGCATTTGCCTTCTCTTTCGGACTGAAGGAAAGGCAGACGATTGCCTTTCCCTCGGTCGCTTCCCGGAGACCGCTTTGGGACATCGCTTTGGGAGAGGGGGCAACTGCTCCCAGTTAAGAAGCAAGAATCCCTCCCCCCTAGCCAAACGGCTTTTTTCTTGTTTAGCGCGTCGTTCGAGTGGTTGGCTCTTGCGTGCAAGCAAAGGAACCTGCCAACCACTCGAACGCCACGCTAAACAAGAAAAAAGCCGTTTCGCTGGGGGGGGGGGGATTCTTGCTTCTTAAACCTCTCCCAAAGCGATGTCCCAAAGCGGTCTGCGGGAAGCGACCGAGGGAAAGGCAATCGTCTGCCTTTCCTTCAGCCCGAAAGAGGAGGCAAATGCCCCGCCTTCCCCCAGCCGGTTAACTTGAAGCGCTCGGTTAACTGGCTGGGGGAAGGCAGGGCATTTGCCTTCTCTTTTGAGCTGAAGGAAAGGCAGACGATTGCCTTTCCCTCGGTCCCTTCCCGGAGACCGCTTTGGGACATCGCTTTGCTTGCGCCTGCCCCTCCTACAGCGGAGAGAGGCGGCAAATGGCCAGCCCTTCCCCCACCCGCTTAGCTGAGCCCTTCGGGAAGGTGCCGCCTGTCTTCGCTGTAGGAAAGGCAGGCACATCCGAAGCGCGTGGGGAAGTGGCTGTGGGAGGCAACGACATTCCTAAGCCGGTGAGGTGTAGGGGGGGGGGGTGGCGAGAAGATAGAAGCAAGAATCCACCCCCCCAGCTTTTCCCCCCTCTCCCCGCAAGAAAAGGAGCCAGCCAAACACTCCAATGCCGCGCTAGAGGGGGGAAAAGCCGATGAGGTGTGTGTGTGTGTGGGGGGGTGGATTCTTGCTTGTCTTCTCAACACCCCCTCACCCCACCTCTCGGGAAGAGAGCAACAGGAAAGGACGCGGTTTTCTTCTGCCGGGTCGAGGACAAAGCGGGTGTTGAGGGCGGCGGGCGAGCAACATTTCAGCGGGGAGAAAACCCCAAGCTGAGAGTGCCTTTTAAAATCACTCTCCTCTCAGCCTCGGCAAGCTGCCGAGAAGTGGGGTTTTCGGAGTGGGGAGGCAAAAACGCTCAGAATGTCACCAACGAGGCATTTCTCCAAGGGGCGGGGGTCCCTAAACTTTCCTTTAACCCCAGCGGACACAAAGATGGGAATGCGTGGTCCTTGCCAGTCACCCATCTGCGGGGGCTGCTCCGTGCCAAGGCAGAATTAAATTCAACAACCAAAATATTATATTTTTAAAAAACATTCTTTTTTGACAGTTTGTTTGCCTTTTAAAACATCTCTCTGGCTGTGCCTAATGTCAACAATAAAATTTTTTGCAAGGTGAATTTTTTTTGGCCAGATTAGCTATGGATCTCACTGAAGAAATTTTAAAGAATACTCAAAATGATTCTTCATTTGCTTTGTAACCTTAAATAAAAAAACAATACAGTATTGACTCTGTAATTTACCCGGGGAGGGGACAGGAGGGGGGCGCAGACAGACAGGAAAGGAAGACAGACAGACAGACAGACAGATAGAGACCTATGACCACAATTGAGCTCAAAATTTGTTGTTAAGCAAAAGCATTGTTAAGTGAAAATCACCACATTTTACTCAATCCATGACATTTCCTAGCTCTAACAGTGATGTGCAAGCTAGGGAAGTACCGGTACATCTGAAGACATGTGTAATGTTCTAGTTATGGTTAACTGTGTGGCAGAAAGTGGACTCTGGGTTTGTTTTCCTATTACAGTGAGGTTGAATGTACCATATATAATTTTACAAGAGCTCTCTCTCTTTCTCTCTCTGTATATACACATACAGTTTATATAGTAGATAATGTACAGTATATTTTTGTGTGCCTGTGTGTAATATTTATTTACACATATGGCATATATACATAGAATTAAGTATATTTTGGATGTTCAGTAATTGTAAATATAGAGGGAAATTGTATCTCTTTGAGGCAAGGAGAGGTCAAGTATCCTAACCCTAACCCAAACCAGCAGGAGCAGGGGATTAAGGTAAGTACCTAGGTACTTGCAATTTTTTTGCCTATACCTGCCTTGGGGGATATATACCTGTTTACCCTCTTTTAAACTTACAGAGCTAGTTTACTGGCTTTCTTTGAAATAAATATTCTAAAATATTTAATCTACTGATGCCTCAATTGATGTAATTTTATTGGTTTCCATTTTTATAAGTTACCAGTAGCCGCTGCAATTTCCACCCTCGACTTATACAGGGGTTTATAAATTTTCCCAGTTTTTGTGGCAAAAGTAGGCGCCTCGACTTATAGTCGGAGCGACTTATACTCGAGTATATACGGTATATTCCCAGGACTTCAAATGAGAAAAGGGAGACTGTTTCCAGGGCAGCGGAGCCATCAGCTTCACCTCTTTCTTTCTTTCTTTCTTTCTTTCTTTCTTTCTTTCTTTCTTTCTTTCTTTCTTTCTTTCCTTCTTTCTTTCCTTCCTTCTTTCCTTCTTTCTTTCTCCCTCCCTCCTTCCTCCCTCCCTCTCTCACACACTCTCTCTCACTCTGTCTGTCTCTCTCTCTTTGCAGGATGGACGTTTGCTACAAGAGTTCAACAAGATTGAGCCCCCTTTGATCTTTGAATGTAACCAGGCCTGCACCTGTTGGAGGAACTGCAAAAACCGGGTGGTTCAAGGCGGCATCAAGTGAGCTCTTTGACTACTCTCACTAAACTGGGGGAGATGCAGATATTGTTTCTGGGTTAAAGGAACAGAGACTGAAACATCCAGAAGAGGACCAGTTTGCTCCATCAATTACACTGCTACAGTAGGAGTATAAAGGCTCAAGTTCTAGTCCCTGTCTTAGTTACAAAAGCCTGAGTTAATGCAGAAAGAACATTCTTTGTTGTGCTTTTTTGATGACGTTTTTGACGTTAAGTGACCATTTTAAGCCCACTACTGGATGGTAGAACTTAGAGATGTGAAGGTCTCTACTGTTGATACTGTGTTGTGTAGTTTTGTAAGAGGTGGAAGTATGGGAGGGTTTCTCCTTGGAGTTCCTCTAATCCAACTAGAAGATACTTTTTATTTTATTAAATTTGTATGCCGCCCCTCTCCGTAGACTTGGGGTGGCTCACAGCAGTGATAGAAACAATGTACAATACAAATATAATAATACGAAGTTAAAAACCCATAATTTAAAAAACATGCACACAACACACCATACATAAATTATATAGGCCTGGGGAAGATATTTCAATTCCCCCATTCCTGATGGCAGAGGTGGGTTTTGAGAAGTTTACGAAAGGCAAGGAGGGTGGGGACAATTCTGATCTCTGGGGGGAGTTGGTTCCAGAGGGCCGGGGCCGCCACAGAGAAGGCTCTTCCCCTGGGTCCCGCCAAATGACATTGTTTAGTCGACGGGACCCGGAAAAGGCCAACTCTGTGGGACCTAACCGGTCGCTGGGATTCGTGCGGCAGAAGGCGGTCCTGGAGATATTCTGGTCCGATGATATGATATAGATGTAGTTATTTGCCATGCACATCTAAATTATATTAAAGTAACCAAAATATTTTTTCCAATCTCCAAGGCATGTCACAACTGCTGAGCACCCCTAAAGTTTGGAAATTGAAAGTTGAAAAATTTGATCCACTCTACCAGTTGCAACAACATGAAATAATAGGGACAGCCTGCCAGATAGACCAGACAGGAAGCATAACCACATGAGCTAATTCTGCTTTATTTTAAGGCCACGTTAACAGAACGTTGCAGCTCTGATAGTACAAGTTTCCTGCTATGTAGTATATAGCCTGAGAAGATAAAGAAGTTTCAGTTTTTTCCTCTATCCATTATGCAACCCTGGGCCATTATGCAACCCTGGGCTATGCTGCCTCTTCTCTAATCATTCCCTGGGCAGCATCTCTTATTTTATTTATTTATTTATTTATTCATTCAATCATTTATTTATTTATTGGATTTGTATGCCGCCCCTCTCCGCAGACTCGGGGCGGCTAACAACAATGATAAAAAACAACATGTAACAATCCAATTTAATAAAACAACTAAAAACCCTTATTATAAAAACCAAACATACATACAAACATACCATGCATAACTTATAATGGCCTAGGGGAAGGAATATCCTAACTCCCCCATGCCTGGCGACAAAGGTGGGTCTTGAGTAATTTGCGAAAGACAAGGAGGGTGGGGGCCGTTCTAATCTCTGGGGGGAGTTGATTCCCATCTCATTCCCAAGTATTATTACAAATACACATTAATTTCCTTTTTTTAAAGGAAAAATAACAGTATGTTGTCATCGTCTCGTTATTGCTGGTCGTATTATGTCCCACTTTTCTTCCAGTGGATATTGTAACCCGTTCTTTCTCATCCCACACTATTGGCAATTTGAGAGGCATTGCAGTGTAGCACACCTGAAGGGTACAAATTAAGGAAATCTGGTTTAAATATTTCCTGCATTCCAGGTGGGCTTTTTTAAATGAGAAGTATTTTAATTAGGTTCCCTCTTTATTTTTAAGACCCCATAAACAGAGTCTCTCAACCTTAGCAAGTTTTAAATGAGTGGACTTCCAGAATTCCCAAGCCACGGTAGTTGGCTGGGGAATTCTGGGAGTTGAAGTTCACTGATCTAAAACTTGCTAAGGTTGGGAAACACGGCTCTATTGATCAGAACATCCAGGGAAGCAAGCGTTTACATTTTCACAACTGCATCTTTGGTATATTCTTGATTGAAGGGTTCGCCTGCAGCTGTACCGAACGGCAAAAATGGGTTGGGGCGTCCGAGCCCTTCAGACCATCCCCCAGGGAACCTTCATATGCGAGTGAGTGAAACTTTTTTTTTTTCATCTGGAACTTTCCTATATATTTTTTGTATTTTTTGGAGTATAAGACGTACCTTAGTTTTGGAGGAGGAAAACAAGGGGGGAGATTCTGCCCATGCCTACTAGTGTATTTAACCTGATCAGCTTCAGCACATTAATTCACTGGTTGTGAGTGCACGCTCACTTGATTTGCTCACACGAGCCTCATTGGGCCTGCTAAGCAGCTTCAGAAGCACAGCTGACTGTCAGCAGGAACTCCACTGAGTAAAGCATGCGAAGCGCTGAAGCTATAAGACTATACAAGAACAAGGAGACACAATCTGAAGTTAGTTGGGGGAAAGATCAAAAACAACATGAGAAAATATTATTTTACTGAAAGAGTAGTAGATCCTTGGAACAAACTTCCAGCAGACGCAGTAGATAAATCCACAGTAACTGAATTTAAACATGCCTGGGATAAACATACCGTATTTTTCGCTCTATAAGACGCACCTGCTGATAAGACGCACCTAGATTTTAGAGGAGGAAAATAGAAAAAAAATATTTTGAGCCAAAAAGGGGAGAGGAAGAGAGGAAGGAGTGAAAGAAGGGAGTGAGGGAGGAAAGAAGGGAGGAAGGAAAAGGAAAGCAAGAAATGGAGGGAGGAAAGGAAGGAAGGAAGGAAAGAAAGAAAGGGGGAAGGGACAGGAACAGAGGAAGGAAGCAAGGAAACTTATGAAAGGGGAGAGTAAGAGAGGAAGGACTGAAGGGAGGGAGGGAGAGAAGAAGGTAGGAAGGAGAAAGAAAAGAAGAAATAGAGGAAGGGAAGGTAAAAGAGAGAAAGAAAAAGAGCAAGAAAGAGAGAAAGAAAGAAAATGAAAGAGAAATAAAAATAGAGAGGGGGAATGAAAGAAAAGGAAGGAGAGAAAGAAAGAGAAAGAAAGAAAGCAAGAGAAAGAAAAAAGAATGAAAGAGCAAGAGAGCAAGAGAGAAAAAGAAAAAAAGAGAGAAAGAAAGAAAGAAAGAAAGAAAGGCAACTTCAAAGAAAGGCTCACTGAGCATCTCTCACTCTCTCTCTCTCTCTTTCTATCCCTCTTTCTTTCTTTCTCTTCCTTTCTCTCTCTCCTCTTCCTTTATTTCCTCTCTCTCTCTCCCTCCCTCTCTCTTTCTCTCTCTCCCTCTCTTGCTATCTCTCCCCCCCTCTCCCTCTCTCTTTCTCTCCCCCCCTCTCCCCCCTTTCCCTCTCTCTTTCTCTCTCTCCCTCTCTTGCTATCTCTCCCCCCTCTCCCACTCTCTTTCTCCCTCTCCCTCTCTTTCTCTCTCTCCCCCTCTTTCTCTCTCTCTCCCCCTCTTTCTCTCTCTTCTTCTCACTTTCTCTTGTTTTCTTTCTGTTGCAGGAGAGGCGGGGCCGGCGAAGGTGATATTCAATGTCGGGGGCGCTCGGGCGGTTGCGCGCGCTCCCTATCTCCCTGCTAGCCTACTCGGAATATTCAAAATAAGAAAAACCTTCGCCGGCAAAGGCTTTTCTTATTTTGAATATTCCGAGTGGGCTAGCAGGGAGATAGGGAGCGCACGCAACCGCCCGTGCGCCCCCGACATTGAAGACCTCCGCTGAGAAAAACCTTTGCCGGCATTTCCTCTCGGCGTCAAGGAGGTGCAGCGGCGGGCGGAGAGAGGGAAGGGGGGGCAGCGGCATCCCTCCTGGCCTTGGCGGGCCGCCCGACCCTCCCCACCTCCTGCAAATGCGGCGGGCGGTGGGGGGAGAGCGAGGAGCCGGTTCTGGCGGGCGCGGGGCATGGTTGGCTGGCTGGCGGGGGGAGCGCCGCTGGTGGTGCAGGGAGACCCTCCTTCGGGAGGGAGGGGGCCAGGCAGCAGCTAGCCAGCCAGCCGGCGGGATGGCGCTTCCGAGTTCGCAGCCTCCCCCCCCCCCCCCCCCGCCTGCATCTTCGCTCCATAAGACGGGGCTGATTTTTCTTCCTACTTTGGGAGGAAAAAAACTGTGTCTTATGGAGCGAAAAATACGGTATATCCATCCTAAGATAAAATACAGAAAATAGTATAGGGGCAGACTAGATGGATCATGAGGTCTTTTTCTGCCATCAGACTTCTATGTTTCTATACAATTGTCTTACAATTGTATTGGCAGTTCTGTGTTAGCAAAAACTTCAGAACAGAAGGATTTAGGGGTAGTGATTTCTGACAGTCTCAAAATGGGCGAACAGTGCGGTCAGGTAGTAGGGAAAGCAAGTAGAATGCTTGGCTGCATAACTAGAGGTATAACAAGCAGGAAGAGGGAGATTGTGATCCCCTTATATAGAATGCTGGTGAGACCACATTTGGAATACTGTGTTCCGTTCTGGAGACCTCACCTACAAAAAGATATTGACAAAATTGAACGGGTCCAAAGACGGGCAACAAGAATGGTGGAAGGTCTAAAGCATAATACGTATCAGGAAAGACTTAATGAGCTCAATCTGTATAGTCTGGAGGACAGAAGGAAAAGGGGGGACATGATCAAAACATTTAAATATGTTAAAGAGTTAAATAAGGTTCAGGAGGGAAGTGCTTTTAATAGGAAAGTGAACACAAGAACAAGGGGACACAATCTGAAGTTAGTTGGGGGAAAGATCAGAAGCAACGTGAGAAATTTTTTTACTGAAAGAGTAGTAGATGCTTGGAACAAACTTCCAGCAGAGGTGGTTGGTAAATCCACAGTAACTGAATTTAAACATTCCTGGGATAAACATACAGTATATTCATCCTGTAGGAAATAGTATGAGGGCAGACTAGATGGACCATGAGGTCTTTTTCTGCCATCAATCTTCTATGTTTCTATATAAGGCGGCAGCTGTTCTGGGTTGCCATTGTGGGCTTCGAGTCTCATGTTTTCAGGCTCCAAACATTCCCTTGGAGTGACATTCAAGGCTGCGAGGATCACCAAAGCACATCGCTGCCAATCGCCATCCAAAAACACGACATGACATTGGACAAAAAACACGATGCGCGCAGGCGGCAATTGGCGGCAATATGCTTTGGTGATCCCCGCAGCCTTGAACAGCTCTCAAACGGAGCATTTGGAGGCTGAAAAGGTGAGAGGCACGGAGCCCTAAAACGCAAGCCATTGTCTGTGGCTATCTCTCCAACCAGGAAGAGGATGCACCGGAGGCGAAAGTTTGGGGGTGGGCGGGTGGGTGGGGCTACATTCGGAATATAAGACACACCCCAATTTTACAGCTTCTTTTAGAGGGAGGGAAAATGTGTCTCATACTCCAAAAAATACGGTATTTGGGAGATGGGGGTGGAGGTGTAATTACTCTATGCCTTCAGGGTTGGGGGCTGGCTTAAGGGGACCAGTCGTCCTCTCTTAACCTCTCTCCCCTTGCTTTGTTTCCTTGTCTTAAAAGGTACGTAGGAGAATTAATTTCTGATGCAGAAGCTGACGTAAGGGAAGACGATTCATACCTGTTTGATCTAGACAATAAGGTAAAGTTAAAAACTGGGGATCAGGGAACAGAAAGACTGTTTCCTGTATCTGTCTTCATACAGGTAGTCCCAAACTTACAACTATTAATTTAGTGACCATTCGAAGTTACAACAGCACTGAAAATAACGTTTTCTCGTTTATGACCATTGTAGCATCCCTATGATCATGTGATTTGCTCATCTTATTGCTCATCTTGTCCAATTAGGTCATCTAATTGGACTAGATGACCTGTAGGTTCCCTTCCAAACTTAGGATTCGTCTAGTACTATTCGGAAGAGTTTGGATAATATTCCAAAATTTTTAAAATATTATTGACCGGATTTGAAAATAGGAGATTGAATGATATATTCTCCCCCACAGAAAAAGAGAGCCAGAGATAGTTAAACTGATTCTTTTATCCAAAGAAGAGAATATTCTGTAAATCTTGTTTCCGTTTTGAAATTGTTTCCAGATTTTAAGCTTTACAATAGGAGGGAAAAAAATGAAATTTCGATTCTGTTTTTTATAAATTAAACAGGCTTATTGTTAAGGAAACGGCTTGTACATACCGTTGTGTAAAAGCAAAAAGGTGTGGTTGTAATGTTGTTACCTTTTACTGTGCTAAAGAGAGTCGGACGTTGGTGCTCTTTTATTTTATTTCTCCCATTACACTATATCCATTACTCATTACACAAGTCCTCAGATAGGGGCAGCATATAAATCCAATAAATAAATATCCAGGGCTGAAATGCTACTGGTTTAGCCTGGTCTAGCCTGGTTTGAAGAACCGGTAGTGGTGGCGGCACAAGGCTCCGCCCACCCACCCGGACATTGCCATTTTCAAGTTTTTAACCCTCTGCGCATGCCCAAAGCCTGCACATGTGCAGAGGGTGAAAAGTGCATGCAACGTGGGGCGCATGCAAGCGAAGCGAGAGCTTCCAAACCGGTAAGGAAGGTAAGTAGATTTCATCACTGACTTTATCCCTTCTTTTTCCCTCCCTCTTTTTAACAACAATAGCAACAACAGAGTTGGAAGGGACCCTGGAGGTCTTCTACTCTAACCCCCTGCTTAGGCAGGAAACCCTACACTACTTCAGACAGATGGTTATCCAACATCTTCTTAAAAACTTCCAGTGTTGGAGCATTCACAACTTCTGGAGGCAATTTGTCCCACTGATTCATTGTTCTAACTGTCAGGAAAGTTCTCCTTAGTTCTAAGTTATTTCTCTCCTTGTTTAGTTTCCACCCACTGCTTCTTGTTCTACCCTCAGGTGCTTTGGAGAATAGGTCAACTCGCTCTTCTTTGTGGCAACTGCTGAGATACTGGAAGACTGCTATCGTGTCTCCCCCTGGTCCTTCTTTTCATTAGACTAGCCATGCCCAGTTCTGGCAACTGATCTTCATATGTTTTAGCCTCCAGTCCCCTAATCATCTTTGTTGGTCTTCTCTGTACTCTTTCTAGAGTCTCAACATCCTTTTTGTATCGTGGTGACCAAAACTGAATGCAGTGTTCCAAATGTTGCCTTATAAAGTGGTATTAACACTTCAGGTTATCTTGATTCTATCCCTCTGTTAATGCAGCCTAGAACTGTGTTGGCTTTTTTGGCAGCTGCTGCACACTACAGGCTCATATTTAAATGATTGTCCACTAGGACTCCAAGATCCCTCTCAGAGTTACTACTTTTGAGCAATGTACCTTTTTCAATGTATCTTTTCCAGTCTTATCTTTCCATGCTTTTTTTCCCCTTTGTATTTTATACTTTTAATCAACTAATAAAAAAAGTTAAATTGGAGGGGGGGGGGGAAGAGGTCTTTGGATGATGCTTGGTTTTTCTTCCTCCTGCAGGATGGTGAGGTTTACTGCATCGATGCCCGTTATTATGGCAACGTCAGCCGTTTCATCAACCACTTGTGCGACCCTAATATCATCCCCGTACGAGTGTTCATGTTGCATCAGGACCTGCGTTTCCCCCGCATTGCTTTCTTCAGCAGCCGGGACATTCAGACTGGTGAAGAACTTGGGTCAGTCTTAAGGGAATTGTGTGCTGAGTGTATATCTCGGATGAAACTGCATTGTGTGGAATTAGCTAGGTTAGAGATTCAGAATGAAGGAGGGAGGGTATGAGGGGAAGATTGCACACTTTTCATCTATCTTCATGGTGACTCTCAACATGCAGTCTGCACTGGTTGCCAATCAGTTTCCGGTCACAATTCAAAGTGTTGGTTATTACCTATAAAGCCCTTCATGGCATTGGACCAGGATATCTGCGAGACCGCCTTCTGCTGCATGAATCCCAGCGACCGGTTAGGTCCCACAGAGTTGGTGTTCTCCGGGTCCCGTCAACTAAACAATGTCATCTGGCGGGACCCAGGGGGAAGAGCCTTCTCTGTGGCGGCTCCGACCCTCTGGTATCAGCTCCCTCCAGAGATTAGAACTGCCCCCACCCTCCTTGCCTTTCGTAAACTCCTTAAAACCCACCTCTGTTGTCAAGCCTGGGGGAACTGAGACATCTCCCTCTGCCTATGTAGTTTTTGTGCATGATATGATTATATGTATGTTTTTATATTGAGGTTCCTTGCTTTTAGATTTTTAAATGTACAATTGTTATTTTAGATTCTAATTATTAGATTTGTCATTATATATTATTTTTATCACTGTTGTGAGCCGCCCCGAGTCTACGGAGAGGGGCGGCATACAAATCTAATAAATAAATAAATAAATAAATAAATAAATAATAATAATAATAATAATAATAATAATAATAATAATAATAATAATAATAATAATTTTAGCACTTTAAAGCAGGGGTCTCCAGCCTTGGCAACTTTAAGACTTGTGGACTTCAACTCCTAGAATTCCTCAGCCAGATTTGCTGGGGCTCTTAAGGAAAGGGTGTTGCCTAGAGAACGAACAGATAAAAGGTTTATTTGGGGAATAAGGAGAGGCCATAGCTACATAACAGGCAGAGAAAGAAACTTAGGGGGGGGGAAACTTCCTAACTTAGCAGGCTGTAAAAGGTGACAGTGGGAGATATGTATTTTCAGACTTGCAAATTCTGTTTAGATAGAATTACAATAAAGTAGAATCAGCTCCATCTGGTCATATTTCTGGTCTGGTCTGTCTGTGAAGGCTGACAAGAATCCATCCATCCATAAAAGAGAGGAGGAGACATGACCCACGAGATAATTTTGTCCTTAAACTCTTCCAGGTTTTGAAAAGCTAGACCATTTCAGTTCTCAAATCATCTTTATTGTTCTTTTTTTCCTTTTCCCCTCCCTTGTAACCTGCGCTGCAGATTTGACTACGGGGACCGTTTCTGGGACATCAAAAGCAAATATTTCACCTGCCAGTGCGGTTCGGAGAAATGCAAACATTCGGCGGAAGCGATTGCCCTGGAACAGAGCCGCTTGGCTCGCCTGGAGGCCCACCAGGATGTGCTGCCGGACAGCAGCAGCTTCACCGCCTCCCAGGTTTAACCTGAGCCCCACTGCCCTTCTGCATGTGAAATCTCTTCTCCCAGCCCCGCCCCTGACTTCCCCTTTCTTCCACCCCACTGTGGACTTCCTCTCGTCTTGTCGTTTTGGAACACCGAAGCTGCTCAGCTCTTGCCTTAAGAGAAGATACCATGTTGGTGGAAGGAGGAGAGAAGACGACAGAAGAAGCGTGTCTGGAGAGATTGGGGTGGGAGTGAAAGGAAATGAAACCTCTGCAACAAAGACCACCTTTGGCCCAGGAGACACGAGCTCCTGAAGGTTTTTCCACAATGTCTGACTTGTGGTCTGCTGGAGAAACAGCCGTGGGAGACCAGAGAACCGGGGGGTGGGGGGAATGGAAGGTATCCTTTGTTTGATTTTATTTTGAAGTGAAGCCGGTGCTGTTTTGCCCTTTTTCTCTTCCCTGTGCTCACCGACTTTCTTAACGTGATCCAGCCAAATCTTTTTGACGCTTGCCTACAACAACTCGCCACAGCCAAATGGCCAGGGCCAATTCAACTATAGCAGTGTTTCCCAACCTTGTCAATTTGAAGATATCTGGACTTCAACTCCCAGAATTCCCCAGCCAGCATTTGCTGGCTGGGGAATTCTGGGAGTTGAAGTCCAAATATCTTCAAGTTGCCATGGTTGGGAAACACTGTACTACAGGACGAGAGTTTTCAAAGAACTACTGTAGTCCCAACAGGGAGTCCTTAAAAGAAAGGGAGAGTGCCAAAGGCGGGACAAAAATAAAACGGCAAAAATGAAAATAATTTCAAAACTAATATTAAATCAAAGAATTGTTGAGTTGTCCCGAGGCGAGTTGGCTGAGGCAAGTCGTCCCGTTTTGTGCCTCTGTTTCCTCTATCTGAAAGCAGCCAGCAAAAGCAGGACATTAGGAGTCCTCTCTCCAGGTTGGGGATGCTCTGTTTTTATTTTTATTTTTTCTCTTTTCTGAGCAGAGAAGCAAGGAGGGTGTCCAAATTCTACTTCAGGCAGGTTGTGCGTGGGGGGTTTTTTTGTTTTATTTTTGGTGTTTTTCTGTGTGCATCAACACATCCTGGGAAGACCTAGAAGTTTAAAATTCAAGCATCAACTTTTTGCCATCATTTGGCACCCTTGTGCTCCTGTGTGAAAATGTGCGTGGCTGGCTGGCAGGACCCATGTCTGTAGTGGCCCTTCTCCTTGGGGGGGTGGGGGGGTGGCAAGTTCATTTTGGATCAAGGTTTACTTTGGAGTCGGAGCAGTGGCTCGTCTGCTGTCTCTGTCTTCGAGGTGGTTTTTTTTTTATTTTAAAAGTTATTTTCTCCCTCTTCGACCCCCGGCCAGAGAGGTTTGACTCGGTTTTGAGGGCCAGCCTTATCTCCGTCTCTTTTTTGTATGGGTTTCATAACTTGGGGGGTTTTTTATGATGTAATTTTCTCCGCACTGCAAAACCAATAAAAGTTGGCAACCGGGTGGATTTTGATACGATGAAAAGCAACGGCAGAAGCTTGAATATGATTTCGTCACTTTCTCCTCTCATTCCTCGGTCAAAAGGAAGCGCCTGCAACCTGCGCTCTTTTTCCTAAGTCCCTTATCTTTCCCAGGGGTGGCCCAATATATTTCATTTTGTCATTGGGGACAAAAAAATAAATAAATAAATCCGATCTCTAATTCCATAAGACCCAGAGCTAATCAAAGGCTAATCAGATATAAACATACAAGATTGACGGCAGAAAAAGACCTCATGGTCCATCTAGTCTGCCCTTACACTATTTCCTGTACAGTAATACCTCGTCTTACGAACTTAATTGGTTCCGGAAGTAGGTTCGTAAGGCGAAAAGTTCGTAAGATGAAACATTGTTTCCCATAGGAAACAATGTAAAAGCGATTAATGCGTGCAAAAAGAAAAAAAATCGCAAAATGGCGCTCCGCTGGGAGCCGCCGCCCGGCTCTCACCTTTTAAAACAGCCGGGGGGCTTCTCAGCGTTCTCTCGAACGCCGAACCCGGAAGTTCAGGTTTGGGTTCCGGAGGCCGCCGAGAAGTGCCCACCTGTTTTAGAAGGTTACAGCCGGGTGCCGCCACTCAGCGGAGCGCCGTTTTTGCGATCGGCGACGGCGTTATCGGCCAATCTGGAGGCTGGAAAGGAGGTGGGAAATCCCAATAGGGAATTCCATGGGCGGAGCTTTGACGTCATGAAGACGTCCGACCGAAACCTTCTGAAACAGCCGGGCGCTTCTCGGCGGCCTCCGGAACCTGAACCCGAACTTCCGGGTTCGGCGTTCAGGAGAACGCCGAGAAGCCCCCCGGCCCAGCGGAGCGCCATTTTGCAATTGCGGTGGGTTCGTAAGCTGAAAAAAGTTCGTAAGAAGAGGCAAAAAATTTCCGAACCCCCAGTTCGTATCACGAGGTACCACTGTATTTTATCTTAGGATGGATATGGGTTTATCCCAGGCATGTTTAAATTCAGTTACTGTGGATTTACCAACCACATCTGCTGGAAGTTTGTTCCAAGCATCTACTACTCTCAGTCAAATAATATCTTCTCACATTGCTTCTGACCTCCAGAAAAGCCGAACTTATGTGTTCTAGCGCACGTGCGCCTGACAATCAGCTAGCCAGTGTGCATGCACAGGCTGTTCTTTGGAACTGCCGCGTGCGTGCAAAGGGGTCACAGTCTGGAGAAGCTGAACGTCTGGCGGGCATGCGCACCCGACAATCAGCTGGGTGACATCCATGCGCGCAACTGTTTTTGGCGCTGCTCTGTGCTTGAAGAACAGCTGATGGTTATGTGCACATGTGTGTCAGAAACCCGGAAGACAAACAGGCAAGGTTGCGTGTGACAGATGACCTGGCTCTGCATGCCACTTTGGCCACGCGTGCCATAGGCTCTGTCAGCGCTCCAAATGGCATCTGAGAAATAAATCAGATTCCAGTCCAATTCTCATCCAAGGTTTTATTTATTAACACAGCCGTGTTGGTTTACACTGTAGCCATCCCGATGCTAACTTCCTTCCCACCCAGGTTAATAACAATAACAAGAAGAAGAAGAGTTGGAAGGGACCTTGGAGGTCTTCTAGTCCAACCCCCTGCTTAGGCAGGAAACCCTGCACTACTTCAGACAGATGGTTATCCAACATCTGCTTTAAAACTTCCAGCGATGGGGCATTCACAACTTCTGGAGGCAAGCTGTTCCACTGATCTGTTCTGACTGTTAGGAAGTTTATCCTCAATTCTAACTTACTTTTCTCCTTGTTTAGTTTAGAATGGAATAGAATAGAATAGAATAGAATTCTTTATTGTCCAAGTGTAATTGGACACACAAGGAATTTGTCTTGGTGCATATGCTCTCAATGTACATAAAAGAAAAAGATACATTTGTCAAGAATCGTGGTACAACACTTAATGATTGTCATGGGGTCAAATAAGCAATGAAGAAACAATATTAATAAAAATCTTAAGGATACAAGCAACAAGTTACAGTCATACAGTCCTAAGTGGGAGGAAAAGGGTGATAGGAATGATGAGAAAAAACGTAGAAATAGAAGTGCAGATTTATTAATTTATTAATTGGATTTCTATGACGCCCCTCTCCGAGGACTTAGGGCGGCTAGTTTAGTAAAAAGTTTGACAGTGTTGAGGGAATTATTTGTTTAGTAGAGTGATGGCATTCGGGGAAAAACTGTTCTCATGCCTGGTTGTCTTGGTGTGCAGTGCTCTGTAGCGACGTTTTGAGGGTAGGAGTTGAAACAATTTGTGTCCAGGATGCCTGGGGTAAACATATATCCATCCCAAGATAAAATGCAGGAAATAGTATAAGGGCAGGCTAGATGGACCATGAGGTCTTTTTCTGCTGTCAGTCTTCTATGTTTCTATGTGATGGGTCAGTAAATATATTCACCGCCCTCTTTTTGACTCGTACAGTATAGAAACATAGAAGACTGACGGCAGAAAAAGACCTCATGATCCATCTAGTCTGCCTTATACTATTTTCTGTATTTTATCTTAGGATGGATATATGTTTATCCCAGGCATGTTTAAATTCAGTTACTGTGGATTTATCTACCACGTCTGCTGGAAATTTGTTCCAAGGATCTACTACTCTTTCGAACAAACTTCCAGCAGATGTGGTAGATAAATCCATACGTTCCTCAATGGAAGGCAGGTTTCAGCAATTGTTTCTTCTGTAGTTCTGATTATCCTCTGAAGTCTGTGTCCACCTTGTTGGGTTCCAGAACCAAACCAGTTTAGGTTCATCCCTCGTCCCCACACCCACAACTTCATCACTAGGACCAGTCCGGTTGCAGGGATTCCACCAACCTCCTCCTTACATCTGCTGCCGCAGAACAAAAGATGACCTTGGACTCCAAGAAAGGAATTTGTTGTGGCTAGTAACTTTCCCTCTCATGCAAGTACCCCTCCCAGTAACCAGGATTCTATTCTACTTGGCGGGCCAAAGTCTCTAACTCCAAATGATGGCTTTGGCCTGACAGGTTCGCCATCACGGGTATAAGGCTAACCACTGAGGCTGTCGGGAGTTGAAGTGCGACACCACAGGCAACTGGAACCAGGTTGGAGAAATTGGGAGACGTGACTACGATACCAAATAGAGAAGTGATGTGTGTCCTTGAAATGAGTAGATGTATTTCCTTGTACAGTGAGGTCTGCCAACAGAGGGTGGAAGTAGAAGAAAACACGGACTCTTCGGGGATGATGAATTGTTTCAGGAAAAGGAGAACTGGTTGCTCACTTATAGAGAACACACGTTTGAGCTGCCAAATCCCCACTTTAATCTCCGGATTGGTTAGAAATCAGCTCTCTTAATCCCCACTGATTGATTACAGACTTTTTGGAGCTGCTTCGGTGCACAAAGTACAAGCACGTAAGGTGTTAGCAAACTCTTAGTATCTCACAATCTATTGAAATATGAACCACAGGTAGCCCCCAACTTACAACAATTCATTTAGTGACCTTTCAAAGTTATAGCAGCACTGGAAAAAAAGCTATTTATGACCATTGTTCACAGCTACAACTTCTTATTTTTATTTTATTTTACTATATTTGTCAAACAAGCATAGAATTATAGTTTGTATTAACATAAAGTATAAAGAAGGGATAAAAAGGATAATAGGACAGAAGGACAGGGACGGTAGGCACAATAGTGCGCTTATGCACGCCCCTTACAGACCTCTTAGAAAAGGCGAGAGGTCAACAGTAGATCATTTAAGGTTGAAGATCTTGGGGTTAGGGGAAGAAACAACAGAGTCAGGTAGTGAGTTCCAGGTATTGATCACTCTGTTGCTGAAGTCAGATTTTCTGCAGTTTTAACCTTGGCAGCATCTCCATGATCACAATTCAAGGCCTTTGGCAACTGGGTCATACTTAGAAACATAGAAGATTGATGGCAGAAAAAGACCTCATGGTCCATCTAGTCTGCCCTTATACTTTTTCCTGTATTTTATCTTAGGATGGATATACATCCCAGGCATGTTTAAATTCAGTTACTGTGGATTTACCAACCATGTCTGCTGGAATTTTGTTCCAAGTATCTACTTCTCTTTCAGTAAAATAATATTTTTTCACATTGCTTCTGATCTTTTCCCCAACTAACCTCAGATTGTGCCCCTTTGTTCTTGTGTTCATTCTCCTATTAAAAACATTTTCCTCCTGAACCTTATTTAACCCTTTAACATATTTAAATGTTTCGATCACGTCCCCCCTTTCCCTTCTGTCCTCCAGACTGTACAGATTGAGTCCATTAAGTCTTTCCTGATAAGTTTTATGCTTAAGACCTTCCACCATTTTTGTAGCCCGTCTTTGGACCCGTTCAATTTTATCCATATCTTTTTGTAGGTGAGGCCTCCAGAACTGAACACAGTATTCCAAATGTGGTCTCACCAGCGCTCTACATAGCGGGATCACAATCTTCATCTTCCTGCCTGTTATACATCTAGCTATGCAGCCAATCATTCCACTTGCTTTTCCTACCGCCTGACCACACTGCTCACCCATTTTGAGACTGTCAGAAATCACTACTCCTAAATCCTTTTCTTCTGAAGTTTTTGCTAACACAGAACTGCCCATACAAGTATCTCACACTTAATTGTCACAGAATCCCTGCAGTCATGTTTTTCCCTGCAGAATTGATCAGCCTATGGTATTGTGTGCTGCCTGCATCAACAATAAAACAATTTATAACAAATCTAATAATTTAAAATCACTAAAAAAGCCTTATTTAAAAGCAAAAAACATACACAGAAACATACCATGCATAAGCTGTATAGGCCCGGGGGAGATGTTTCGATTCCCCCATGCCTGATGGCAGAGGTGGGTTTTAAGAAGTTTACAAAATGCAAGGAGGGTGGGGGCAATTCTAATCTCCAGGGGGAGCTGGTTCCAAAGGGTCGGGGCCACCACAGAGAAGGCTCTTCCCCTGGGTCTCGCCAGAAGACATTGTTTAGTCGACGGGACCCAGAGAAGGCCAACTCTGTGGGACCTAATCGGTCACTGGGATTCGTGCGGCAGAAGGGGGTCCCGGAGATATTCTGGTCCGATGCCATGAAGGGCTTTATAGGTCATAACCAACACTTTGAATTGTGACCGGAAACTGATCGGCAACCAATGCAGACTGCGGAGTGTTGATGTAACATGGGCATACCTAGGGAAGCCCATGATTGCTCTCACAGCTGCATTCTGCACGATCTGAAGTTTCCGAACATTCTTCAGAGGTGGACCCATGTAGAGAGCAATAGTCTTGGGGTTGTCTCATATGCCTGCTTTAGAATGTTTTTTTGGTTTTGACAAATCCCAGTTACAACATTTTCTACCAAGGTTACATCACAGGGTTTGGGTGAGAATACAGTTAATGTACAGCCCGGATATGCTGCAACGGTTTTTCAAAACAAGATGGGATTCAGAGCAGGTGGAAAATTCTCAGATAGGTTCTCCATTCTCTGTATATATATATATTTTAAAAAACAGTTTTTATTGAATATAAACGTTTAAAAATACATTTAAAACATTGAACCACAAACCTCAAAACAAACCTATACAAACATCATATATAAACATAAACAAAAACAAAAACCTTTATTTTACAGTAAGATGGTGTTGATGTTATATTTCTGTATCCCTTCTAGTAAGTTAAACTGTATTTCTTCTACAGTTTTCAGTTTTCAATCTAATCTACCGTTAATATCACATTTAAGTATATACAGTATAATAACTCCAGTCTTGCTATGTCTTCACTGTACTCTCCTAACTTATTTTATCACGTTTATTGTTTTCTATATCTATAACTATTCATATCTCTCTGTATATATTTATGTATTTTTATGTGAACCAGAAGGCAAGATTTTATTAAGCGTGCCAACTTTTTTCACTGGCAGGAGTACCCAATCGTCAAACCCCTTCCTTCTGTGCAAACAATTAAGGGGGAAATTTCATTCTGTTTCTTTCGGGCCTCTGAATGAAGACATTCATTTGCCTTGGAGTACTCATATCCAATGACCTAAGCCCTAGAGCCCATTGCAACAACATTGCCAAAAACGCTTTAAGAGTTGTTAACCTAATCCTTCGCAGCTTCTTCTCTGATAATTTTGAACTGCTAACAAGAGCTTACAAAACATTTGTCAGACCAATCCTAGAATACAGCTCCCCTGTATGGAACCCACATTGCATATCTGACATCAACACAATTGAGAGAGTCCAGAAATATTTCACAAGAAGAGTCCTTCACTCCTCTTCTCACAACAAAATACCTTACTCCGCCAGATTTGAAATTCTTAGTTTAGACAACTTACAACTCCATCGTCTCCGTTCCGAAATTAATTATAGTTCATAAAATCATATACCAAAATGTCCTTCCTGTTAATGATTACTTCACCTTCAACCGCAACAACACACAAGCACAAAATCAATTTAAACTAAATGTCAACCGCTCCAAACCTGACTGCAAAAAATACGACTTCAGCAACAGAGTAATCAACGCCTGGAATGCACTACCTGATTCAGTGGTTTCTACTCCTAACCCCAAAACCTTTAACCTTGGACTATCTACAATTGACCTCTCCCCCTTTCTAAGAGGTCAGTAAGGGGTGTGCATAAGCGCACCACTGTGTCTATCATCCCTGTCCTATTGTCTTCTTTTGTTACTTTTTATCATTACTTATCTAATGTTTTATTTACAAATTACCACCCTATAATTGTTTGACAAAATAAATAAATGAAAAAATAAAGCAGAGGTGTCAAACTCAAGGAGGGCTTCGATCTGGACCACCTGGCCACCCTGGAAACAGCAAAGAACCAGCCCACGGTCCCTCTGCCAGTGAAAATGAAACTCTGATTTTGGCTGCAACGGCCTCCTGCAACTCTCCGCCAGCAAAAACAGAGCCCGGGGAGGCCCGCCCAAGCTCCATTTTTGCTGGCAGAGGGCTACAGGATGCCATCGCTGCCAAAAACAACGCCTGGGTGGGTTGCACACATGGGCTACTTGAGCTCTGCTCTGCTCTGCTCGGCAGAAGGTTTCAGGAGGCTATTGTGGCCGAAAATGGAGCCTCAATGAGTGACATCAAGCTGGCTTTGCCCGCCCTTGACCAGGGGCGGGCAGCAGGCGGGACGGGGTGGAATGCAGTTCCACCGGTGGAAATGAAGATGTGTGCACAGCTCCAGCTGATTGGCGGCTGTCACTTCCTGGTCTCGGCTCATCTCTCCTTTTCTTACCTGCTGCTGCTGCTGCTGTGTCTGTGCTCCTTACTTTTTTCCTCTTTCCTCCTTCCTGGCCTCGGATGAGCTTCCCTCTCTCCTGCCCAGCTCCCTCCAGCCTCACACAGCCACCTCCCACCTGAGGTGCAAGCAGAAGGCGTGGGTGGAAGCGGCGCTGGCAGGATTTATGCTTCTGGCAGCACCCGTTCACCTAGCTACCCAGCCTGGGGGGGGGGGGTGTGAACCAGGAAGGAGAGCGCGGGAAACACGAAGCAAATTGTCACCCCAGCGAGCGACACTGGTAAGGTTGTAAGTTGGGGATTTAACAGTTCACTTGAAGAATGATGATCGTTCAAGCCACTCCCACCTGGTCACATGGCCGGCAAGCCACTCCTACCCAGTCACATGGCCATTAAGCCACACCCAGAAAATTTTGGCTGTCCATTACTGCCCGTGACCATGCCCACCTCCAAACAAACCCCAAGCAAGGGCAGAT
Source organism: Erythrolamprus reginae (assembly GCF_031021105.1). Taxonomy (NCBI): domain Eukaryota; kingdom Metazoa; phylum Chordata; class Lepidosauria; order Squamata; family Dipsadidae; genus Erythrolamprus; species Erythrolamprus reginae. Next base: position 32,952,721 of record NC_091951.1, on the reverse strand, counting down.
TACAATTACCGCCACTACCAGCACACTGAGCATGCAGCTTCAGTTCTCTCGAGTGTCCGTACATATCCCAGCATGTTTTGGCTCTGCGAATGTGCTGGAAGCAAAATCTTGTGTGAGATGTTGGTGAATATTTTTTTTTTGTTTCTGTGCACGCGCGTCCCCTCACAAGATTTTGCTTCCTGATATATGCAGAAGCAAAAACATGCTCGGGACGCCCACGCATGTATGCAAGAGAACCGAAGCTACGCATGCAGCTCACTATTTGCTACTGGTGCGCCATCCTTTTCCGTACCAATAGGTACCCTATACTGACCCTGAGGTCAAACACAACCCTGATGCAGCCTCAATTGAAATGGAGCTTGGCATCCCTAAACTACGGCAAGCTTGGGATATTTACTTATTCTCACTTGGCCAATAAAGGATTCTATTCTATTCTGCTCTGCTCTGCTTTATTCTTTAACTTTAACTTGTTGCTTGTATCCTTACAATTTATATTAATATTAATAATATTGAAAGTTTAAAAAGAAATAAGGTACTTGACTATTCACATTTTGACAGCTGCAAGGATAGTATATGCACAGCAATGGAAATCTGATAAAATACTGGAAGAAGGGATGATATTTAAAAGGTTAATGGACTGTGCAGAGATGGACACGCTGTCAAAAAAATTAGAATGGAAAGAAGATTCAGAATATTATAAGACATGGGGAAACTTTTATGATTGGCTTGAGGAAAGAGTAAAAGATACATAAATTTAAGGAAAAAATACCCCCCCCCAAAAAAGCAAAGCAATAATATAATAATACAAATATTAATAATTAAGAAAAGAGGACAAAGAATTCCCCGATTGAAAACTTCAAATGAGTTAGGAGAGTAATTTCCCAAATGTTTGTTATATGGGTTTTTTTGTTTTGTTTGGACTGTTTGTTTGTATATTTACGTTTGTTTGTTTTGTTTGTCATTGTAATGTTTTTATTGTATAAAAATAAAAAAGTAAAAAGTAAACAATTTATATCAATATTGTTTCCTGATTGCTTATTTGTACCCTAAAACAATCATTAAGTATTGCACCTCATGATTCTTGACAAATGTATCTTTTCTTTTATGTACACTGAGAGCATATGCAACAAAGACAAATTCCTTGTATGTCCAATCACACTTGGCCAATAAAGAATTCTATTCTATTCCATCCCATCCCACTCCATTCCATTCCATTCTAACCAGGTTCTTCGATACCCTGAAAAGTCAAGCTGGTTCGTCCTGACCTGAACCTAAGGTGGGCTGGGGCGGGGGGGGGGGGGTGTTGCAAAGCGAGGAGAACAGCTCCGAGGCGCCGGCGCTGAAGGGGTTAAAGCGCCCTTGACCGGCAGGGGGCGTGACCGCGGCGATCGGCAGGTAAGAATAAGCCCGCAGGTGTGTGGCTCGGCGGGAGGCGGGGCCGCGGTGACGTCAGCGTGGGCGGAGCACTGCCAAGCAACAGGTTTCAGCTCAGAATCGCCCCGTTTGGAGACTTCTCCGCTCGCTTGTCTTCCATCACTCCCGGGTCTGCTCAGGGTCGCAGGGGGAAAGCCGCCTTCTCCGGCTTCGACATGGGAGGCAAAAAGAAAACAGAGAACGAGGCTTCTTCCAACCAGTATGGTGAGTCCCCGCGGTGGATCGCGGCTTTTGGGAAGTGGGGGATTTAGGGGGAAAAAGTGGGTTTGAGGCTGGAAAGTCCAGTGGTTGGAGCAGATCCCACCTCTTGCTTCCTCCCCCTTCCGCCTTTTTCCCTACACTTTTAAGACCCGTTGCGTGGCGTGTGAAAAGGGCGAGCAAGAGGAAAGGGGATCTTTGGACCCGGGGGGATTGAGGAAAGAGAAAGGAAGAGAGAGAGAGAGAGAGAGAGAGAAGGTAGGAAGGAAGGAAGAAATAAAAAAGAAAGACGAAAGAAAGAAGAAAAGAATAAAGAAAAAAGATAGAGAAGAAAGAAGAAAAGAAAGAAAAGAGAAGAAAGAAAGAATAAAGAGAAAGAAAGAACGAAAGAATAAAGATTGAAAGAAAAAGAGAAGGAAAGAAGGAAAAAGAAAGAATGAAAGAAGAAACAAATAAAGGAAAGAAAGAATGAAAATAAAGAATACAAGAATAAAGAATGAAAGAATAAGGAAAGAATGAAAGAATAAGGAAAGAATGAAAGAATAAGGAAAGAATGAAAGAATAAGGAAAAAGAAAAAGGGGAGAAAAGAGAAGAGAAGAAAGAAAGAATAAAAAATGAAAGAATAAAGAATGAAAGAAAAAGAGCAGGCAGGAAAGAAAGAAAAAGAAAGAAAGAGGAAAGGAAGGAAGAAAGGAAAGAAAGAAAGAAAGAAAGAAAGAAAAGTTCAGTTTGAAGTTGGAGCTGTTGTGGGAAAATGGACAGCGGAGCCGCTGCCAGCTTTTGCTAGATCTCTTCACACTTGTGGGTGGACACACCTCCTGTTTTAATTCCTGGTTGTGCTGGCAAGAAACTCTGGAATTCAGCCAGGAAAGAAGAGAAACTGTAAATGTAAATTCTGTCTTAGCTGATACCTTTGTTACAAACTGGTCCACATTTTAACGACCAGAATCGGGCCCCGATTTGCCCCATTTTACGACCTTTCTCGCCACCGATGCAAAGTGAATCACCAACGTTATTTAGTAACCCGACTGTTAAGGGGAATCAGGCTTCTCCGTTGACTTTGCTTCTCAGAAGGTTGAAGCGACGGTCGTAAGTATGAATCACTTTGCCAAATGTCTGAATTTTGATTGCATGACTGTGTGCATGCTGCAAAGGTTGTAACTGTGAAAAATGCTCATAAGTCAGTTTTTTTCAGTGACTTTGTAACTTTGAACAGTCACTAAATGAACTTTTTTGTAAGTTGAGGATTATCAGTATTTTAAATTCATTTGAAGCAGTTGTGATCTGGCTATTCTTTGCTGGGTTTTCCACAGACAATTTTAATGTTAAGAATGTTACTAGTTTCTTAGTCTACTACACGGTACAGGTAGTCCTTGATTTTCAACAGTTTGTTTAGTGACCTTCGTTGTTACTGAAAAATGTGACTTATGACCATTTTTCACACTTACAAACTATTGCAGCATCCCCGTGGTCAGGTGATCAAAATTTGGATACTTGGCAACTAGTTCATATTTATGACCTTTGCTCCAAGGTTATGGGATCACCTTTTGTGATAACAACAACAGAGTTGTTAGGGACCTTGGAGGTCTTCTAGTCCAATCCCCTGTTTAGGCAGGAGACCTTATACTACTTCAGACAAATGGTTATCCAACATCTTCTTAAAAACTTCCAGTGTTGGAGTATTCACAACTTTGGGAGGCAAGGTGTTCTACTGATTAATTGTTCTAACTCTCAGGGAATTGCTCCTTAGTTCTAAGTTACTTCTCTCCTTGTTCAGCTTCTACTCATTGCTTCTTGTTCTACCCTTAAGTGCTTGAGTAAGTAAATTAGTAATCAAATAGTAAGACATTTGTTAAGTAAGACTTAAGAAATGTCTTACTTAACAGAAATTTTGGACTAAACAGAAATTCTATTCTATTCTATTCCACCTTTATTATTGTATATAAATTATTCAATGTGGCAAACATACCTAATCCGAGTCGATGAAGAGTCTCACTCATTCAGGTAGAATTGTCTGGAAGTTGAATCATGGCAACTGATTTCCCCCTAAGTATTTTTTTAAAATTGTTTTATTTTAATACTAACTATCCATCTTCCATTAAACAGTGTGGGTACAAATATTTGGTGCAATAACAGTTAAGGTTTACAGCTGTATTCCTTATTTTATCTTGAGCCGTATTCATTATTTTATCTGGAGGACAGAAGGAAAAGGGGGGACATGATCAAAATTTTAAATATGTTAAAGGGTTAAATAAGGTTCAGGAGGGAAGTGTTTTTAATAGGAAAGTGAACACAAGAACAAGGGGACACAATCTGAAGTTAGTTGGGGGAAAGATCAAAAGCAACATGAGAAAATATTATTTTACTGAAAGAGTAGTAGATGCTTGGAACAAACTTCCAGCAGACGTGGTTGGCAAATCCACAGTAACTGAATTTAAACATGCCTGGGATAAACATATATCCATTGTAAGATAAAATACAGGAAATAGTATAAGGGCAGACTAGATGGACCATGAGGTCTTTTTCTGCCGCCAGTCTTCTATGTTTCTATGTTTCTATCTTATTCTTAACTTAATACCAGTGCTTAACATATCTAATGCTATGACAATCCTCTTCTTGACTTAATACACATGAATTCATTTTCTATATTTCACTCATCTTTTCTTTCTAGTTTTCATATTTATCTTCTAACCAGCGATACAATAGTTCGCATATTATATAATGTTTGGTTTGTTCTTTCTCTTTAATTGCCAGTGTTAACCTATTCATTTTTGCACGTTCTAATACTTTCCTAATCACATTCTCCTCTGTAGGAATCTCTTCGTTTTTCCAATTTTGTGCAAATACAATTCTAGCTGCAGTTATTACATGGGTAATTAAATATGCACTTTCTTTGCTATAGGTTTCTGGTTAAATCCCCAGGAATAATATTTCAGGTTTCAAGTCAATATGTTGTATCATTTTTTCCAACCACAGCTACTGGGATAAGCAGGAAAACATTTCAAAATGAGGTCCAGTTGCCATGACTCAATTAACCGATGCACCTAATACTACTTCCTCCTCTTGTTATCCCCACAACAAACCACCCAGCAAGATGAATTGGGGTTAGAGAATGACTCACTCAAAGTCACCTAGTTGGTTTATATGCCTAAGATGGGACTTGAACTCACAGTCTCCTGGATTCCGAGAGCAGCATCTTAACCACTAGACCAAACTTCTTCTGCATAGCAGAACATAGCTGCTGGTTTGCAAAAGGATTTTGAGTTCCATATCTGAAAGAGTCTTCAACCTGCCTTTGATCCTTTCTGTCAATCAGAATGAAACCTTCAGGGCTAAACTCTTCGGTGGGTTGACTTTCATAAAAACGTATCAGAAAGCAAAGCTCCTTTTAATGCCAATTCATACCTGTAGTTATGTATGTGTGTGGGTAGATATATCATAGAAACAGAGAAGACTGATGGCAGAAAAAGACCTCATGATCCATCTAGTCTGCCCTTATACTATTTTTTGTATTTTATCTTAGGATGGATCTATGTTTATCCCAGGCATGTTTAAATTCAGTTACTGTGGATTTACCAACCACGTCTGCTGGAAGTGTGTTCCAAGCATCTACTACTCTTTCAGTAAAATAATATTTTCTCATGTTATTAGAATACATGTTGACTAAATTTAATTTCACAGGATCTGATCTGGGTGGGTCACCGGGACCAAACATTTTGCTTTCAGACTTGTGCTGGATCCTATCTTCAAGGAATTTCTCTCTAGCAGAGTGTGTGCTGTTTTGTTGTGTTATATTTATAGTGCCTGTTGCAAGTGGCCTTTTAGATGTTGATTGGGGTTTGTTGATGGCTGGCTTTTAAGTCATTATCTGTCATTTGCTTGCACTGCCCAGCCCTTGCCCTGTAAGTACTTGATAGGCTGATGCAGTAATGGGCTGCTACCCTTAGGAGTGTGTGTGTGTGTGTGTAGACACAGTTGGGTTGTACGTTTATGCACTATTTATTGAATACTTAATAGTTTTTTAATTATCCTTCCTTCTCTAGTACCTTAGTATGATCCTTAATTACTTTTAAAATAGGAAATAATTAAAGTATGTTTTACCCATAAACGTTTTAATCATTTTAATGATCATCTAGAACTGAACTTTTATGGCAATTGAAGAAAATTGAGCTACTTGCCTAATCTATTATCATACCGAACCTTGTGAGTTCAGTACAAAAGCTTAAAATATTACTGTGCTCCTCAACAAATAATGCTGTCTATCATTTTTTCCTTCTTTTGGCTATTCAAATAATGTGATTTAATCAAGTACAAGCACCTATTTGAAAATTTATCTTGGTCAGTAAGCCACTCCCACCCAGTCACATGACCCTTAAGCCACCCCCCAGTCACATGATTGTCAAGCCACTCCCACCTGATCACATGACCATCAAGTCATTCCCACATAATAAGCCACGCCCACAGCGTGGCAGTAAAAATTTTGGCAGCCCATCCTTGGACTGATAGTAAATCAGCACTGTTGACTGACAAAGATCCTGTTTCCTAGGCTTCAATCCCTTCCCTGGCTATTTTTGTGCCTGCTAATTCAACAATCTTAGTAGCTGCAAAATTGACCGTGTGCTTGGACGACATAATTTCTGGTTCCACCCACCAACCCAGATTGGATCCTTTCATATTATCTCAGGACATTTATATTCACCTTCATTTGTGAAATTTAATTTCATTTGGATTTAATATCAATTGGAAGACCCTTTTGGACTTTTTGTGCAAAATATGAAATCATAATTTATGGGTTTGTGTATTAGTAGCCTGTTTCCCCCCAAATAAGACCTCCCCTTATAATAAGCCCAATCAAGCTTTAATGTGCATGGCAATAAGGCCAAGCGCTTATTTCAGGGTTCAGAAAAATATAAGACAGGGTCTTATTTTTCAGGGAAACACGATAGTATTTATAAATACTATATGTTGCAAGCTGCAACAAGTCTTCGGAGAGGGGCGACATATAAATCCAATAAATGAATGAATGAATGAATGAATACCTTAAAAATGGGATGTACATTTTAAATATAGTGTGAAAGTTGAACTTTCATTTACATCTACTAGAAAGGAGAAGTCATGTCTTCAATATTTTGGTTTCTTGTTCTTTTTACACTTCTATCCAACACCTATATTTTACTTCAGTTACCGGTAGTCTCTGACTTACAACCACAAATTAGGCCAAAACATTTGTTGCTAAGCGAGACATTTATTGAGTAAGCTTTGCCCCATTTTACAACCTGTCTAGCCACAGTTTTTACTAGTTTGTAACACAGTTGTTAAGTGAATCTAGCTTCCTCATTGACTTGGCTTCTCAGAAGGTCACAAAAGGTGACCCCCACTGACCCTGGAACATTGCAACCGTCATAAATATGAATCGATTGCCAAGCGTCTGAATCTTGATTACATGATTATGGGGGTGCTGCTGAAAAATGGTCATGTTGCTTTTTCCAGTGCCGTAATAACTTTGAATGGTCACTAAATGAACTGTTGTAAATTGAGGCTTGCCAGTAGTTGATTCTCTGATTCAAGACCTCCTAAAATGGAGGATCCTTAGTGTCATTATTTTTTTTCAAAACAAAGCTTTTGCTAAACGAAAACCCAGGAGATCTAACTCAAAATTCCTTCCCTAATTACCTCATGATTTCAGAAATGGGCTGTGCGGTTACTAGGTCTCATACGCAACAAAGACACTTCCTCATCGAGGTAACTAAGTCTTCTGAATACTTTACTAATCCTAGATCCCGTAAATTCTACTGTTATGGTGTCCCTTGGGTAAATTGACTTTAGTTACCGAAGGACCCAGAAAAAATACCTGTCAGGTGTTTAGCAAACGCCTTCAAGATTTGATCTTGCTGACACTCTGATTGTACTAGGAATTAGTGGTGTAATCCTCTTTTTTGGAGGTCTTTTTGCCATAGAAAATATCTTGGCTATGAGAAATGAGGAAGTCTGTAACATTGCAAAAATGAAAGTCAGCAGGGAGCAGAAGCTGTTCTTGAGGAACTGAGGGGCAAAATACTAGAAATGTCAGTGCTCAAATTGGTGTAATAATTTACTTTTATAACGTTCTGTCGGTGTCTTAGGCAAGAGTTCTGCCTGTTTTTCTTGATTTTATTCTTTGCCACCTTTCCTGGTTGGTCTAAAATTAGACCTGCAGTCATGGGGGAAGAAAACAAAGTCTAATCTCATGTTAATTGCTTCCCAGGAAAACCAGATTGGCCACGGGTTGTTATACAGGCCACGTAAGATCAGCCATGGTGGAGAGGGGGCACATGTCAAACTCAGGATGATGGCATGATTGAAACCCCATTTCCCTTTTCTTGACCATTGCCACATGTATGACAAAGCGAAAGGGAGGAGGATGCTTTCTGTCACACCATCCTGGCACCGACTTGACATTTTAAAGTCTTCTTGGCAGACATTCCTAAGCTGCCTTTTTCCTTTCTCTGTGACTATTGGGTGCCCCTTCTGAAAATAAATGGGGTTCTCCAATATAAGAACATAAGAAGAGCCATGCTGAATCAGGCCAAAGCCCATCGAGTCCAGCATTCTGTGTCACACAGTGGCCCACCAATTATCCTTGGGGATCTTCAGCAGAAAGTGAAGGCAAGACCCTCCCTTTCCCTTGACCCCCAACAAATGGTACTCAAGGGAATCCTGCCTGCCTCAACCAACATAGAGGCGGCACATGGACATCCATTTCAATAACCACTGATACACTTGGCATCCGTGACTCTGTCTAATCCTGCCTTGAAGCTATCAAGGCTGACAGCTGTCACGACCTCTTCTGGAAGATGAATCAGGCAGTAAGAGACAGAGAGGGGAAGGAAGGAAGGAGGGATGGAGAAATAGAGGGAGGAAGGAAAATGAGAGAAGGAAGGAAGGAAGGAAGGAAGGAAAAGCAGGGAAGGAAGGAAAAGAAAAGGAAAGAACAGTGACTGAGTGAGTGAGTGAGTGAGTGAAGGAGGGAAGAAGGGACAATGAGAGAGGGAGGAAAGAAGAAAGGAATGGAAGGAGGGAGGGAGGAACATGGAGGAAAGAAGGAAGAAACAGGAGTGAATGAGTGAGGAAGGAAGGAAAGAGGGGAGAATGGAAGGAAGGAGGAGGAAAGAAGACAGAACAGTGAGCAAGTGAGTCAGTGAAGGAAGGAGAGAGGGACAATGAGGGAGGAAAGAAAGAGGAAAGGAAAGGAAGGGGGAGGGAGGAAGAAACAGGGAGGGAGGAACAATGAGGGATGGAAAGGGGGAAGGAAGGGACAATGAATGAGGGAGAAAAGAAGGAAGGAACAGGAAGTGAGTAAGTGAGTGAGTGAGTGAAGACGGAAGGAAGGAAGGGCTTTAAAATACAATTTATTTACTTTCGGGTTATACTGTACATTGTTATTTTAAAAATGAATCATCTCAACCTTCCTTCCCCAAACTTAGAAAGAAATATTAGCCCTGAACCTTTTGCATCATTGTGCCACTTCGGTCAGCCCAGACATTATTTTGGAAGCTCTGAAATTAATATTTATACTTTGGATACCATGTGATTCATAGCCTTGGGGCTACTTGCTTAACATGCCCTAAGAAGATGTAAAATAGAGAGAATCTTAGGGACAGAGTTTTGCACGAACAAGTTGAAGCCTTACATTCTGAGATTTTCAAGGAGCATTTTCTCCCGGACAAGGCTGGATAGGAGCTTTCCTCAATTTCCTGGAGGGCAACAGGTACAAGATGAAATGGCGCAGGCTGGATCGATCATGTCTCAGATTGCAGGATTTAAGCACCTCTGAACATCCGATAGAGCTCTCCGAGCAGAATGGTGGCTGTTTCTATCTTTCCCCAAGGGAAGAAGGAATAGACACACCTTAAATTTGCCCTGGGTTAATTCTTACAGATCTGCCCAGATTCATACCTGTGTGAATATGCACATACTTGCATTGTTTATATGTTTATCTATTTAGTGGCTAGAATTCAGTACTGCAGGCTGCTGTTGTTGACTGCAGGCTGCTATTGTTGACTGCCAGCTGCCAGCAGTTTGGCAGTTCAATCCTGACCAGCTCAAGGATGTCTCAGCCTTCCATCCTTCCGAGGTGCGTAAAATGAGGACCCAGTTTGATGGGGGACAGTATACTGATTCTGTAAACTGCTTAGAGAGGGCTGTGAGAAACCCTTTAGCTGATGACCAGGTTGTGAGAATTCGAGCTAATTGTAATTCAATCAGTAACATATAGATTTAAAAAAAAAACATACATCAGATTGCTGAACTGAATGATGAACCGAACATATTGTAGACCAGGCTTAGATAAAATTAATTGCAAAGTATTTTGCAATTGAAATGCCTTGTTTTGAAATCTAAAACAGCTGATATGATTTGGAAACCATGAACCGGCAGTGGGAGAATACAGAACCCACCCCTGACCAAAACATATTGAGAACAGTTAAAGAAACTGGGCATGGTTAGTCTAGTGAAGAGAAGAACCAGAGGAGACATGATAGCAGTGTTCTAAAATTTGAGAGGCTGCCGCAGAGAAGAGGGAGGTCAAGTTATTTTCCAAGGCACCTGAAGGCCAGGCAGGGAATAATGGATGGAAACTGATCAAGGAGGGATTCAACATGGAAATAAGGAGGAATTTTCTGACAGTGAGAGCTATCAACCAATGGAACAGCTTTGCTTTCAGAAATTGTGAGAGCTTCGTCACTGGAAGCTTTCAATAATAATCATAATCATAATCATAACAACAACAATAATAACTATTGTTGTTGTTGTTGTTGTTGTTGTTGTTATTATTATTATTATTATTATTATTATTATTATTATTATTATTAATTAGATTTGTATGCCGCCCCTCTCCATAGACTCAGGGCGGCTCACAACAAAATAGTGACAGTGTAACAAATCTAATATTAAAAACATTCTAAAACCCAACATTGGAACCATACAACACAATCATAGCATGCGTAAACTGTATAAGCCTGGGGGATATCTCAGTTCCCCCATGCCTGGTGACATAAATGGGTCTTTAATAACCTACGAAAGGCAAGGAGGGTGGGGGCGGTTCTAATCTCTTGGGGGAGCGGATTCCAGAGGGCCGGGGCCGCCACAGAGAAGGCTTTTCCCCTGGGGCCTGCCAGATGACATTGTTTAATCGACGGGAAGCGGAGAAGGCCAACTCTGTGGGACCTTATCAGTCTCTGGGATTCGTGCGGCAGAAGACGGTCCCGAAGGTATTCTGGTCCGATGTCATGTAGGGCTTTATAGGTCATTACCAACACTTTGAATTGTGACCGGAAACTGATCGGCAGCCCGTGCAGGCTGTGGAGTGTTGGAGAGATGTGGTCAAATCTAGGTAGCCCTATGAAAGCTCTTGTGGCCACGTTCTGCACGATCTGGAGTTTCCAAACACTGTTCAAAGGTAGCCCCATGTAGAGAGCATATGAGCCCCATGTAGAGAAGAGATAGGATTGCCATTTGTCAGAAATAGTGTAGGGCAAGAGTTGGCAAAATTGGCTCTTCTATGATATGTGGACTTCAACTCCCAGAATTCTTGAGCTAGCATGTTTGGCTCAGGAATTCTGGGAGTTGAAGTTCACAAGTCATAGAAGAACCAACTTTGGCTACTCCTGGTGCAGAGTCTCCTGCTTGGGCAGCAGGTTGGACTAGATGACCTATAAGGTCCCTTCCAACTTGGTTAAGCCCCTTTTTTGTAAGTGTTGTGACACTTCAGACTCCACTTCCGCAAAACTATCTCCCACTAGTTTATACACTGCTCAAAAAAAATAAAGGGAACATTCAAAGAACACATCCTTGATCTGAATGAATGAAATAGTCTCATTGAATACTTTGTTCTGTACAAAGTTGAATGTGTTGACAACATGTGAAATTGATTGTCAATCAGTGTTGCTTCCTAAGTGGACAATTTGATTTCAGAGAAGTTTGATTTACTTGGAGTCAAATTGTGTTGTTTAAATTTATTTATTTATTATTGGTTTTTTTGAGCAGTATATTATCACTAGTGAATTTTCCCAAATGGTTTCTCTTAATGTTGTACATTGGGTTTCCTCGGGCGCATTTTAAACTGTGTCTTCCAAATGCTTCTCAAATTAATGATTTCTTAAAAACAGATTGTTCTAAAGTAGTTTTGGAACAATTACCCAACAACTTAAACAACAAAGAGCCATGGTGGTGCAGTGATTAGAGTACAGTGCTGCAGGCTACTTCTGCTGATCACCAGCTGCCAGCAGTTTGGCAGATCGAATCTCACCAGGCTCAAGGTTGACTCAGCCTTCCATCCTTCCAAGGTCCGTAAAATGAAGACCCAGATTGGTGGGGGCAATATATGCTGACTCTGTAAACAGCTTAAAGAGGGCTGTAAAACGCCGTGAGATGGTATATTGTATTGGCAGTTCTGTGTTTGTATTGGCAGTTCTGTGTTAACAAAAACTTCAGAAGAGAAGGATTTAGGGGTAGTGATTTCTGGCAGTCTCAAAATGGGTGAACAGTGCAGTCAGGCGGTAGGAAAAATAAGTAGGAGGCTTGGCTGCATAGCTAGAGGTATAACAAGCAGGAAGAGGGAGATTGTGATCCCCTTATATAGAGCGCTGGTGAGACCACATTTGGAATACGTGTTCAGTTCTGGAGACCTCACCTACAAAAAGATATTGACAAAATTGAACGGGTCCAAGACGGGCTACAAGAATGGTGGAAGGTCTTAAGCATAAAACTGATCAGGAAAGACTTAATGAACTCAATCTGTATAGTCTGGAGGACAGAAGGAAAAGGGGGGACATGATTGAAACATTTAAATATGTTAAAGGGTTAAATAAGGTCCAGGAGGGAAGTGTTTTTAATAGGAAAGTGAGCATAAGAACAAGGGGACACAATCTGAAGTTAGTTGGGGGAAAGATCAAAAGCAACGTGAGAAAATATTATTTTATTGAAAGAGTAGTAGATCATTGGAACAAACTTCCAGCAGATGTGGTTGGTAAATCCACAGTAACTGAATTTAAACATGCCTGGGATAAACATATATCCATCCTAAGATAAAATACAGAAAATAGTATAAGAGCAGACTAGATGGACCATGAGGTCTTTTTCTGCCGTCAGTCTTCTATGTTTCTATATAAGTCTAAATCAGTGGTTCTCAACCTGGGGGTCAGGACCCCTTTGGGGATCGAATGACCATTTCCCAGGGGTCACCTAACATCATCAGAAAAGACAAATTTCCAATCAGGTGTTTACAGTGGATGTGTCCTTCCGACCTTCCTGCCAATCAGCTTAAAGCTCTGTTGGGAGAATTGACGCTAGACTTATGGTTGGGGGTCACCACAACATGAGGAACCGTATTAAGGGGTCGTGGCATTAGAAAGGTTGGGAACCACTGGTCTAAATGCTAATGCTAACTCCCATCTTCCCCTTTGGGCCAAGGGGCTTGATACACTGTTCTTCAGAGAGTGAATGGGTGGGTGGGACATGAAGAATCCATGGGAACTGATTGGGATGTCTGACCTTGGAAGGGTGCAGCCTCACTAGCAGAAGAGAAAGGAGAGAGCAGAACAAGGAAATGCAACAAAGCAAATAAGAATAATGGTGTTATTTGTTCTAGATTATGTTTCATGAGGTTGTTTCTGCAGGAAGCAAAACTCAGAAAATTGCCCTTGGCTTTCCCCAAACTTGTCCTCTTCAGAAGTGTGGGGGATTCAGATCCCATAATTCCCAGCACATCTAGAGGGGATGAGGTTGAGAAAGCAAAGTGAAGCCCACTCTCTTAATTACCATTTTAGGAGAACAATGAACCAAAAGCTATAATCATAATTCCAATTAGGAAGTGGGGAGGGAAATCACAAAATTGTGTCTCATCTATTTTGGCAATGATATGCAAAGGAATTCACTGGAGAAAAGCAATTATGTTTGGTAGAGTTAGTAGTAAAAGGAAATCGGGTACCAAAGAACATGAGGGCCAAACACCGTCATAGACAGGCAGACATTGAGAAACTCAAAGAAGTAATAATGCAAGATCGTAAAATATGGAGAGACCCGGCCCTTAGAATAGCAACAGCAATAGCATTTAGACTTATATAGTGCTTCACAGTACTTTACAGCCCTCTCTAAGTGGTTTACCGAGTCAGCATATGGCCCCCAACAATCTGGGTCTTCATTTTACCCACCTCAAAAAGTGGAGGCGTCTGTAATATGGTAAATTATTTAGCTTTACTAGATAAATGGTCAAAGCAATGGAAACTGCAGTTTAATGTTTCCAAATGTAAAATAATGCACTTGGGGAAAAGGAATCCTCAATCTGAGTACTGTATTGTATTGGCAGTTCTGTGCTAGCAAATACTTCAGAAGAAAAGGATTTAGGGGTAGTGATTTCTGACAGTCTCAAAATGGGTGAACAGTGCAGTCAGGCGGTAGGGAAAGCAAGTAGGATGCTTGGCTGCATAGCTAGAGGTATAACAAGCAGGAAGAGGGAGATTATGATCCCGCTATATAGAATGCTGGTGAGACCACATTTGGAATACTGTGTTCAGTTCTGGAGACCTCACCTACAAAAAGATATTGACAAAATTGAACGGGTCCAAAGACGGGCTACAAGAATGGTGGAAGGTCTTAAGCATAAAACGTATCAGGAAAGACTTAATGAACTCAATCTGTATAGTCTGGAGGACAGAAGGAAAAGGGGGGACATGATTGAAACATTTAAATATATTAAAGGGTTAAATAAGGTCCAGGAGGGAAGTGTTTTTAATAGGAAAGTGAACACAAGAACAAGGGGACACAATCTGAAGTTAGTTGGGGGAAAGATCAAAAGCAACATGAGAAAATATTATTTTACTGAAAGAGTAGTAGATCCTTGGAACAAACTTCCAGCAGATGTGGTAGATAAATCCACAGTAACTGAATTTAAACATGCCTGGGATAAACATATATCCATCCTAAGATAAAATACAGAAAATAGTATAAGGGCAGACTAGATGGACCATGAGGTCTTTTTCTGCCGTCAGACTTCTATGTTTCTATGTTTCTATGGAAGGCTGAGTTAACCTTGAGCCGGTGAGATTTGAACTGCCAAACTGGAGCTAGCAGTCAGCTGAAGTAGCCTTTATTTAACAATAGTATTGCATTCCAAACACTGTGCCATCATGTGTCAGGGTTCCAAATAGCATCTGAAATTAAATCAGAGTCTGGGGCACAGCATTCCTCAAAGTTCCAATTTATTAACAGAATCATCTTGGCTCATCTGTGAGAAACCTGAATTTATGCTACAAGTTCATCACATTGACAACATGTCCACTACTCTCATCAGCTTCTGGGCAGATTCTGAACAAAGGATGACCTTGAGAGTCTAGAAGGAATTTGTTATGGCTACATCTCTACATCCAGTATTAGTTGCTTGGAACAAACTTACAGCAGACATGGTTGGCAAATCCACAGTAACTGAATTTAAACATGCCTGGGATAAACATACTGTATATCCATCCTAAGCTAAAATACAGGGAAAAGTATAAGGGCAGACTGGATGGACCATGGGGTCTTTTTCTGCCGTCAGTCTTCTATGTTTCTATGTTTCAGTCCCACATCCCCTCACAAATTCCCACAGCAAAAATACATTCTAAAGCATGAAGTGTGGCAGGCCCAAGTTTCCAAGTCAACATTGACTTCGGCCTGACGCCATGGCTCATCCCCAAGAGTTGAACACAACTGAATGAATATCAGCATCCACGATTGAGGGAATTGGGTAGACGGATGGATGGATAGATGGACGGTTGGGTGGATGGACGGATGGACTAAAGCGTCTGTAAGCTGGGGGGTCTGCCCGAGTCTACGGAGAGGGGCGGCATACATATCAAATAAATAAACAAACAAACAAATAAATAATCATAATAATGGAGGAGCGGCCACCAACCACCACCCCTGAGTTCTTCATCTCATCCTGAACTTATAAGGCATAAAACTTAGAATAGAATAGAATAGAATAGAATTATTTATTGGCCAAGTGTAATTGGACACACAAGAAATTTGTACTGGTGCACATGTTCTCAATGTACATAAAACATAAAAATTGAATAAATAAATAAATAAACAAACAAACAAACAAACAAATAAATAAATAAATAAATAAATAAAAGAAAAAGATATATTTG
The DNA here is from genome assembly GCF_031021105.1 of Erythrolamprus reginae. Classification (NCBI taxonomy): domain Eukaryota; kingdom Metazoa; phylum Chordata; class Lepidosauria; order Squamata; family Dipsadidae; genus Erythrolamprus; species Erythrolamprus reginae. Next base: position 32,936,923 of record NC_091951.1, on the reverse strand, counting down.
TCAAGAATCACGTGGTAGAAGTTACATCTTGGATTATCTAACCTGGCAGTTACTGGCTATGGAATGAAACCTGAATGCTGGCTTAGTTCCCAGTGTAAAAAATGCTGTTGATCTGCTTGATAGGGTAAAGCACAACCTCACTAGCTAAGGAGCAGAAACAAGCAGCTGTGCTAGAGTGAGCTACTCTGAAAAGGGCCAGGACAATAGGTATCACTTCGTTTACAGCGAGAACTCGCTGGTTTGGATTTTACTATGCCTTGTTTGTTCAAAAAGATACAGCCATTTACGCTATAGTATGCTAAGACTTGAAACTTTAATTTATTTATTTATTTTGTCCAATACACAATGAAGGTTATAGAGGATATACTCGTAGTATAATATATCAGAGAAAGAATAGAAGATATAGAAATAAAATATATCAATGAAAGAATAGAAGAAAAGATATAGGAGATATAGGAGAGACAAAAGGACAGGGGATGGAAGGCACGCTAGTGCGCTTATGCACGCCCCTTACTGATGCCCCCTTATTTATTTAACCCCTTCACTATTTATACTTCTTCTTTCCTTAATTACTTTATACAACTTCAACGTTTCTTCGTCTTCTTTCCTTTTTACAAATGACTCCTTTTATTCTATTTACTATCATTTATTATCTTTATATGTTTCAATTAATATGATAAGAAATACAAATGGATAACAAGATATATATTATTATTAATAGTAATAAGATACAAATACTAATGATCAAAACAGTGAATTTTTTACAGCTTAAGATATACAACTTTGAAATGTAATATCATGTAACAATACCCCTACCCTTTTGATTTTATGTGCCCCCCTCTTTTCCCCCCATTTCCCCCCCAGTTATTTAATAAACTTTATTTAATAAAAAAAGAAACTTTAATTTATTTATTTAATTTATTTATTTTGTCCTATACACAATGAAGGTTATAGAGGATATACTCGTAGTAAAATATATCAGAGAAAGAATAGAAGAAAAGATATAGGAGATATAGGAGAGACAATAGGACAGGGGATGGAAGGCACGCTAGTGTGCTTATGCGCGCCCCTTACTGACCTCTTAGGAATCTGGAGAGGTCAACCATGGATAGTCTAAGGGTAAAATGTTGGGGGTTAGGGGATGATACTACGGAGTCCGGTAATGAGTTCCATGCTTCGATTACTAAAGTCGTATTTTTTACAGTCAAGTTTGGAGCGCTTAATATTTAGTTTGAATCTGCTGTGTGCTCTTGTGTTGTTGTGGTTAAAGCTGAAGTAGTCATTGTCAGGCAGGACTTATAACTAGGACGAACTGCTGTTGTTAAATAAAGGCGCACCAAAAATGGCTGTCATTCTCTTGTAATTCATCCAGGTGTCTTCTGGTAGATGCAGAACTGTAAAAGCAACAATGTGAACTGGTAGATCGAGATTCTGTCTAAAAACAATTGCATGACCATTGAGCAGGAAATAGTCACCAAAGTAAATGAACCTATTAAAATCTGCTTCATTGGATTCCTCCTGAATTCTTGCTGTAGGAGAGACATTTTTTTCTTTTCTACACACCCTGTTCTTGAAACACTCACCCCAGATTAATTACCCTGTGGAATGAAGGTTAAGGACTCTGCAATTCTTTCTTCATCGTAGCTTTATTTCCTGAATATGTAAGTTATTTCGCAGCTACTGGTAATGATTATTGTTTATATCTGAGCTTTCAGATTGCCTTAAGCATGAAAGCTGGCTGGGTGAGTTTGGGCCAGTCTCTCTCTCTCTCTCTCTCCCTCTCCCTCTCTCTCTCTCTCTCTCTCCCTCCCTCCCTCCCTCTCCATCTCTCTCTCTCCCTCCCTCCCTCTCTCTCCCCTTCTTGTTGTAGGGAAAAAAGCAGGAGGAAGGAGTATTAACTAGATTCACCTTCCTGAGTTATTGGTAAAAACAATAAAGGTGCGACATAAACAAACTACCAATCATAGCCAACTACTAGAGAAATAGATGCACTGTTTATGCCAGAATCTGGCAATAGTTTTCCCTAAAAATATTTACAGACCCCTCGCATCCTAGACACTAATTGTTTCAACTCCTCAAAACGATGCTATAGAGCAGTGACTTTCAACCTTTTTTGAGCCACAGCACATGTTTTGCATTTACGAAACCCTGGGGCACATTGAGCGGGGGGGGGGGTGCTAAAAAAAGTTTGGACAAAAAAATTATCTCTCTCTTCCTCCCTTTTGCATTATTTCTCTCTCCCTCTTTCTCTCCCTTTCTTTCTCTCTCTCTCCATCCCTCTTTCTTTCTCTTCCTTCCTTCCTCTCTTTTTGCTCTCTCTCTCCCTCCCTCCATGTCTTTCTCTCTCTCTCCTTCCCTCCCTCTGTTTCTCTCTCTCTCTTGCTTTCTTTCTCTCTCTTGCTCTCTCTCTCTTGCTTTCTTTTTCTTGTTCTCTTTCTCTCTCTCTTGCTTTCTTTCTCTCTCTCTTGTTCTCTTTCTCTCTTGCTTTCTTTCTCTCTTTCTCTCTTGCTTTCTTTCTCTCTCTCTTGCTTTCTTTCTCTCTCTGAGCTTCACGGCACACCTGACCATGTCTTGCGGCACACTAGTGTGCCACGGCACACTGGTTGAAAAACACTGCTATAGAGCACTGTACACTAAGACAACTAGCTATAAGGACATTTTTTTTCTCCGGATGCCATCACTCTGTTAAACAAGTAATTTCCTCACCACTGTCAAACTATTCACTAAGGCTGCATTACTATTACTATTGGTCTTCTCATCGCCCATCTCCTCTCACTCGTGACTTTATGACCATAACTTGTTGCTTGTATCCTTACGATTTATATTAATATTGTTTCCTGATTTGCACCCTATGGCAATCTAAGTATTTTACCTCATGATTCATGATAAATGTATCTTTTCTTTTATGTTCACCGTGAACATATGCACCAATGAAAAATTCCTTGCAGTGAATTAAAGTGTAAAACTATCATCCATTGGACTCTTTCCCTGTGAGGCAAGATTAAAAACTAAATATGAGATGGCATTTGCTTTCCTCTTTTCTGAGTGTCTTTATTTACTTTAATAGAAAACGCCCTAATAAATATGCATTTATAATGTACATAGAACAGTTTAAACACGATAGCTTGGCAATATCTTCCTTGACCTCTGGGTCAAAAAGAGCCATAATAAAACTAAAACGTAACAGCAACATTGTGAATGTGATAGGGCGAACCCTTTAAATTTATTGCAAGGAAGCTAGACTAGTTGAAGATTAGCTTTTCCATTTTAATATTAATTGTAATGTTTCCGCTTTTAATGTTTGATGTTTTAATCGTGTAATTGTTTTGTTCCGTTATTTATATTGAAAGTTGCTTGGTTGAGACATGGGTGTCATAGAAATTTAATCAACAAACTTTCCTTTCATTTCCTTTCCGTTACTTTACTTACTTTACTTTACTTTCATTGTATGTATATACACAGTATACCCATACAATGAAATTTACATGACGCCTAAAGACCAGTCCCATCACACATAACAATCCCAAAAAACATGTCCCACCCACCACAAATTCCCTACCCTAAACCACCCAACAAACAAATAAAGATGCAGAGCACCATTGGCTATTTATTTTATTTTATTTTATTTTATTTCTTTATTTTATTTTATCCAATACACAATACACATTGAAGAGAATAGACAAGTAGTAATATATATATAAAGAAAAGGATAGAAGAAAAGATATAAAAATAGAGGAGAAGATATATGAAAGGAACAAAAGATAAAGGAGATAAAGGAGAGACAATTGGACAGAACAGAAGGCACACTAGTGCACGTATGCACGCCCCTTACTGACCTCTTAGGAACCTGGAGAGGTCAATCATGGATAGTCTAAGGAGAAAATGTTGGGGGTTAGGGGTTGACACTACTAAGTCAGGTAATGGGTTCCATGCTTCGAAAACTCAATTGCTGAAGTCATATTTTTTACAGTCAAGTTTGGAGCGGTTAATATTAAATTTGAATCTCTTGCGTGCTCTTGTGTTGTTGCGATTTAAGCTGAAGTAGTCATTGACAGGTAGAATGTTGCAGCATATGATCTTGGTGTCCTGTAGTTGCGTGAGCATCTGACTAATTAATTACAACCACGACTTACAACCGCAACTGAACCCAAACTTTCTGTTAATTGAGTTTTGCCCCATTTTACAACTTTTTTTGTTGTTGCCACGATCGCTAATTGAATTTACAGCTTTGTTAAGCTAGTAAGGCAGTTGTTAAATGAATCCGGCTTCCCCATTGACTTTGCTTGTCAGAAGGTCACAAAAAGTGATCATGTGACTCAGGACACTGCAACCAGGGGTGGGCTACTGCCTGGATGGGTGTTGGGAACGCAGTGGGGTAGCAAAAATGGAACTCCACCCCAGAGGACCCAATTTGCACTGAAAGATGTTGAAAGAAAATGCATAAGCCACGCCCACAGTGTAGTAGTAAAAATTTTGGTAGCCCTTCACTGACTGCAACCATTTTCAACATACAGTAATGCTCTTTGCCAAGCAGCTTAATTTCGGTCACGTGACCATGGAGATGTTGCAATCGTTGTAATTCTGAAAAACAGTCGTAAGTCCCTTTTTTCAATGTGGTTGTAATGGTCACTAAGTCAGTGGTTGCAAGTGAAGAATTACCTATAGTAAAGTAAGTCGCTAGTCAGCTCCTTATATTAAGCAGTTTCATAGCCCATGCAGCTTGACGCAAGCATAAAAAGTGAAGGGAGATGATCCTAACACTGTCCAGGACCTAGGAATGCTTATTTCAAAAGATCTAAGCCCCAAAGCTCACTGTAACAGCATTGCCAAAAAGGCATTAAGAATTGTTAATTAAAATTAATTCTAATTTTGCGAAGCTTCTTCTCCAGTAACATAGTACTACAAACTAGGGCATACAAAACCTTTGATAGACCAATTCTCGAATACAGCTCGTCTGCTTGGAATCCACACTGTATATTGGACACTAATACAATTGAACAAATCCAGCGATATTTCCCGAGAAGAGTACTCCACTCCTCTTCTTGCAATAGAATACCCTATACCACCAAGTTTGAAATTTGGGGCCTGGACAACCTAGAACAGTGATGGCGAACCTTTTTCTTGCGTGCCAAAAATGGGAATGTGTGTGTCTGCCAACATACAACCCTCCCCACATGCACCACACTGGTGCATTTACTGACCCCTCGCATCCTGGACATAAACTGTTCCAACTCCTACCCTCAAAACGACACTATAGAGCACTGCACACCAAGACAACTAGACACAAGAACAGTTTTCCCCCGAATGCCATCACTGTACTAAACAAATAATTCCCTCAACACTGTCAGACTTTTTGCTAAATCTGCACTTCTATTTCTACTAGTTTTTTCTCATCATTCCTATCATCCTTTTCCTCCCACTTAGGACTGTATGACTGTAACTTGTTGCTTGTATCCTAAGATTTTTATTAATATTGATTGTTTCCTCATTGCTTATTTGACCCCTGTGACAATCGTGTTGTACCACATGATTCTTGACAAATGTATCTTTTTCTTTTATGTACACTGAGACCATATGCACCAAGACAAATTCCTTGTGTGTCCAATCACACTTGGCCAATAAAATTCTATTCTATTCTATTCTATTCTATTCTATTCTATTCTACTCTACTCTACTCTACTCTACTCTACTCTACTCTATTGTATTCTATTCTGTGTATGCTCACATCCCTGCACATGCGTCCTTCTATTGGGCCATTTTTCACCCTCAGGCTTCCCTGAAGCCTCCAGAGTGCAAAAAATGGTCCAACAGGCAAACCGGAAGTTCAGAAAAATAGACTTCCGGTTTGCCCTTTGCGCCATTTTTTCTACTCCAGAGGATTCAGGGAAGCCTCCTGAAGCCTGGGGGGGGGGGGAACTTTCCCTAAGACCAAAAATCAGCTGGCCAGCATGTGCACACACACTGGAGCTGATATAAGGCAACACCTTGCGTGGGACGCATACCATAGGTTCGTCATCACTGACCTAAAACTATGCCACCTATGGTCTGACCTAAACTTTGTACACAAAATTATCTGCTACAATGTCCTACCTGTCAATGACAGCTTTAGTTTCAACCGCAATAATACCTGTGCAAACAATAGATATAAACTTACAGAAAACCACTACAAACTCGATTGCAGAAAATCGAGTCCTCGGAGTGGGGCAGCATATAGAAACATAGAAGACTGACGGCAGAAAAAGACCTCATGGTCCAGCTAGTCTGCCCTTATACTATTTCCTGTATTTTATCTTAGAATGGATATATGTTTATCCCTGGCATGTTTAAATTCAGTTACTGGGGATTTACCAACCACGTCTGCGGAAGTTTGTTCCAAGCATCTACTACTCTTTCGGTAAAATAATATTTTCTCACGTTGCTTCTGATCTTTCCCCCAACTAACCTCAGATTGTGCCCCCTTGTTCTTGTGTTCACTTTCCTATTAAAAATACCTCCCTCCTGAACCTTATTTAACCCTTTAACATATTTAAATGTTTCGATCATGTTCCCCCTTTCTCTTCTTTCCTCCAGACTATACAGATTGAGTTCATTAAGTCTTTCCTGATACGTTTTATGCTTAAGACCTTCCACCATTTTGGTAGCCCGTCTTTGGACCCGTTCAATTTTATCAATATCTTTTTGTAGGTGAGGTCATAAATAAATAAATAATAAAATACAACTTCAGCAACAGAGTGGTCCATGCCGGGAATGGTTTACCTGACTCAGTTGTTATATCCTCGAACCCCCATAACTTCAATCTTAAAGTGTCTACCTTGGACCTCACCCTATTCCTAAGAGATCTGTTAAGGGAGCGTGCATAAGCGCACCAGCGTGATTACCATCCCATTTATTCATTCATTCATTCATTCATTCATTCATTCATTCATTCATTCATTCATTCATTCAATTTTTATGCCGCCCTTCTCTTTAGACTCAGGGCAGCTTACAGCATGTTAGCAATAGCACTTTTTAACAGAGCCAGTGTATTGCCCCCACAATCCGGGTCATCATTTTGCCCACCTCGGAAGGGTGGAAGGGTGAGTCAATCTTGAGCCGGTGATGATATTTGAACCAATGACCTTCAGATCTACAGTCAGCTTCAGTGGCCTGCAGTACAGCACTCTACCTGCTGCGCCACCCTGGCTCATTTATTCCTACTAATTTATACATGTTTGTAGTTATATGTTTATATGTTATGTTTCTACTTATACTTGTTTTCTCATACATGCTTGACAAAACAAACAAACAAATAAATAAATAAATAATCCATTCAAACCAACATTTAAAACTGGAGTGGATTTCTTCAATATGCATATCAGATTCAGTTTGTTAAATATAATATAGAAACATAGAAACATAGAAGACTGACGGCAGAAAAAGACCTCATGGTCCATCTAGTCTGCCCTTATACTATTTCCTGTATTTTATTTTACAATGGATATATGTTTATCCCAGGCATGTTTAAATTCGGTTACTGTGGATTTACCGACCACGTCTGCTGGAAGTTTGTTCCAAGGATCTACTACTCTTTCAGTAAAATAATATTTTCTCATGTTGCCCTTGATCTTTCCCCCAACTATATGTATTAGAATTAAAATCATTCAGGGAAGGGTTTAGAAGGGAAAGCGGAACGAAGGAAAGGGAAGGGGGAAGGGGGAGAGAAGGAGTAAGAAGGGAGGTAGGGGAGAAGGAGATGGAGAGCGGGGACTTTGAAGAAAAAGATAAACGGGCTGATGAATAACAGCAAGACTAGGTGTAAGATTAGGCTATTGACATTTGATTGATTGGAAAATGTATACAGTATTTATTTATTTATTTATTTATTTATTGTATTGCTATATTCTTAAGGTATATATGGAGACAGGAGAAAAATTAAAAAAAACTTTTAAAATATTCATATCAGATTGACAGAGAAGGAGAGGGGGGGGGATCCCCAGAACCTGCTACAAAACCTACAAAGATGTTGAGAATTTGTAAGTCCTGCAGAAGCTTCAATAAAAGTTGTTTTTCTTGTTGAAAAACCAATCCGTGTCTATTGCCCTGAAGAGAACTCAGCACCTGCCCTCAGCACTCTGCATTTCAAGAAAGAAGACCGCAGCGGGAGAGAGAGAAATGGAGAGCTCTGTTTGATCCTTTCATTCCAGAAATGTGGAGTGTCAATTACTGAGAATGGCCTCCAGATCAATGTTCTCCTCCTATCTTTAAAGATGGTGCAGCGGAGAGAAGGCTTCTCTCTCCAGGCTGCCCAACCATAAAGGCCACCAGGCATCCCCTCAGGTGGACCGTGTTCAAGCCATTTAAGTCTGCCGCTTATTAATTCCAAAGCTGTAGGCTAGAGGCGTGATTCCCTCTCTGACTCTCTGTGGAAGCTGAGACAATAAAATGTACGATCATCAAACAAATCTGTCTGAAATACCAGAGTCCTATTGGAGTTGAGCTGAAGATAAATCCAAATAAATAGATAAGTTCCCACTGGAGGCACAAATGATCACGCTCATATTATCCTACTTTTGGACAGCTGCAGTTGACAAAGAAGCTAATACAGTCCTACCCTGCAAAGACTTATGGCTGGAAAAAAACTTATTTGGAGGGAGTATCAATGAAAAAATTCTGCAAGCTGAGATCATTAATACCTCATTAGGGCTGGAAAAAACCTTTTTCAGAGAGAGTAGCTATGAACAAAGCCTACAAGCTTTGAACAGTGCAGTCAGGCGGTAGGGAAAGCAAGTAGGATGCTTGGCTGCATAGCTAGAGGTATAACAAGCAGGAAGAGGGAGATTATGATCCCACTATATAGAGTGCTGGTGAGACCACATTTGGAATACTGTGTTCAGTTCTGGAGACCTCACCTACAAACAGATATTGACAAAATTGAACGGGTCCAAATTGAACGGGCTACAAGAATGGTGGAAGGTCTTAAGCATAAAACGTATCAGTAAAGACTTAATGAACTCAATCTGTATAGTCTGGAGGACAGAAGAAAAAGGGGGGACATGATCGAAACATTTAAATATGTTAAAGGGTTAAATAAGGTCCAGGAGGGAAGTGTTTTTAATAGGAAAGTGAACAGAAGAACAAGGGGGCACAATCTGAAGTTAGTTGGGGGAAAGATTAGAAGTAATGTGAGAAAATATTATTTTACTGAAAGAGTAGTAGATGCTTGGAACAAACTTCCAGCAGACGTGGTCGGTAATTCCACAGTAAATGAATTTAAACACTGGAATAAACATATATCCATCCTAAGATAAAATACAAGAAATAGTATAAGGGCAGACTAGATGGACCATGAGGTCTTTTTCTGCCATCAGTCTTCTATGTTTCTATGTTTCTAAGCCAGGAAGAGCTGGGGAGATCATTAGCACCTGGTTAGGGCTGGGGGGAAAAAGCTGAGAAAAAGCTACATTCAGAATATAAGACACATTCAAATTTTTAGCCTCTTTTAGGAGGGAAAAAAGTGTGTCTTATACTCTGAGAAATATGATAATTATTATTATAGGTTTTTATTGTTATTTATATTTATTTTATTGTTTTTTTATCATTGTTGGCTGTTAGTCTGGGTTTTGGGGTTTTTTTTGGTGTTTTTGTTGTTAGTTGTGCTGTGGGTTTTTTTGTTGGTGCTTTTGTGCATTTGTTAAAACCTGCAATGAAGTAACGAAGGTTAAATATACTTTTAGCAGAGAGAAATAATACAAATAATAATTTATTAAACTTCTTTGTCACCCAACTCTAAACAACTTTAAACAAAGAAATTACAATAGAATCAATCAACATAAAATGTAAAGATAAAACAATGCCTCTTTTGTGGCCCGTGAGTGAATAGATTCCAGGTGGACTGAGTGGCTAAAATACATTGATAAGATTTGACAAGTTTCTCTTGGCATAGGGGAAATGAAAAAAAATAATGTTTCAGAGATAAAAGTTTCCATTTTATAATATTTATGCATAAATACTTTCTCAGTGACCTTTCCTAACCTCTGGAATGTTTTCAGAGGACTTTGGTTATTTCCTGGTTAATTTTTTACATCACTCTTATCCCTGCTTATCGCTTATACCAAGGAATTGGACCTAATAGATTTATAACTATTGCAATTGACACCCGAGGTGGTGGTGCCAAAGAAATGGACTATCAGGCTTGCCCCAGCTTCTGCATTGAGGAAAGAAAAACCCTAGACTGTATTTGTAGCGAAAAGTACACTTTCACTAAAGCCAAAGGGTTTACAACATAAGCAAAGCTGGATCTGAATATTCCCGCTCAAAACCTGCCATTTCTTGGGCATTCCCTCCTTGACCAGTTCATGAGTGTCCAATGATATAATCCCCACTCGGTTAAAGAACTTGGTATACTAATAACAAAAGATTTAAGTGCCAAAGCCCACTACAACAATATAGCCAAGAAGGCTTCAAGAGTTGTAAACCTAATCCTACGTAGCTTCTGCTCTGGCAATCTCACATTACTTACCAGAGCTTACAAAACTTTTGCCAGACCCATCCTCGAATAAGCTCATCTGTTTGGAACCCATATTGCATCTCAGACATTAACACCCTTGAAAATGTCCAAAGATACTTCACCAGAAGAGCCCTTCACTCCTCCACTCGAAATAGAATACCCTATGAGACTAGGCTTTCAATCCTGGGCCTAGAAAGTTTAGAACTAAGACGCCTTAAACAAGATCTAAGTATTGCCCACAAGATCATATGCTGCAACGTCCTGCCTGTCGGCGACTAGTTCAACTTCAACCATAACAACACAAGAGCACACAACAGATTTAAACTTAATATTAACCGCTCCAAACTTGACTGTAAAAAATATGACTTCAGTAACCGAGTTGTCGAAGCGTGGAACTCATTACCGGACTCCATAGTGTCATCCCCAAACCCCCAACACTTTACCCTTAAATTATCTACTGTTGACCTATCCAGATTCCTAAGAGGTCAGTAAGGGGTGAGTACAAGTGCACTAGAGTGCCTTCCGTCCCCTGTCCTATTGCTCATCTATATCTCCTATACCTTTCTTCTATTCCTATATCTCTTCTTCTATTCTTTCATTGATATGTTCTATTCCTATATCTTCTCTTCTCTTCTTTCTTAGATATATTTTACTATGAGTATCTCCTCTATAACCTTCATCATATATTTTACTATGTGTATATAGATATATACCCACTAAAACCCTTATTGTATATTGGACAAAATGAATGAATGAATGAATGAATGAATGAATGAATGAATGAATGAATTCAAATTTGGTGCTTTGGTAGCAGCTTTTAAGGTTTGGAACCTCTTTATTGCGGTTTTGCCTTCTGTGCTCACACTCACATCCCTTACCTCTGGTTCCTGCCATCTCTCCTCCTTTATATTCCCTTTTTTCTGCCCTCCCCACCTCCCCCCCCGCACATTTTATGGCAGAATACCAGCATATATTAGACTTGTATGCCGCCCCTCTCTGAAGATCCAGGGTGGCTCACAAAATACAGTACAAAAACAATACATATAAAAATCTAATAGTTAAAACTATAATCTAGAATCCCATTACATTAAAAAGCAGTCAATTTACTCAATCACATCCACACATAACATTTATTTTTATTTATTTATTTATTCATCCATTTGTCCAATACACAAATACATAGGAAGAAAAATAGACATGTAGTAATATATATATAAGGGTAAAGTGAACTTAGAGGAGAGGATATATGAAAGAAAGAAAATATATATGATAAGTGAGAGAAAGGAAAGACAATTGGACAGGGGACGAAAGGCACACCATCTATGGCCTGGCGACATAGATGGGTCTTGAGGCTCAGAGTTTGTTGCACAAAATTAAATCCAGAAAACACATGCAGGCAGATTGATGCAGCAGAATTGATTTAAATCAGAAACGTCTCTATATACAAGATTTATATACAAGATTAACAGATGAGTATCCATACCAACAGATGAGGATACATTAGGACAGGGGGCAGAAGTGATATTCTCTTACTAGTAAATATTGTTATATCTTTGTATACTACCAATACGTACTTGACTAACCAAACAAACAAACAAACAAATAAAATATTTACAATGCCAATTGTACAATTCTTCTTCAACGTAATAGCAGTTACAAGCAGGAGAGAACAGTTAGTTTCATTTCAGCAGAGTTCAGAGTGGACAATGTACAGAGTGGGCTGAGCCACGCCCAGCCTTCTAGCTTCAGTTTCAATTCTCTGCACAGACTCAGATGTGTTTAGCTCTCATTGGCTGATTTAGTTGCTATGCCCATTCATTGGTTGACCTTGTTACCATTGGCTCTCCCAGTTCATGAATAATCTGACAGTTCTCCCTCTTTCTTTTTCTATTCCCCAGGAGGGAAAACTCAATATGATCCTTCTTTTCATGGTCCTATCAAGAACAGGTAAGAACACCTGGTGCGACGAAGGGATGACTGGAGTGTCAAATGGTAGATCGAGGCTGCTAGAGCTAAAGACGAGAGAAACGTCAGTAGCTCAGAAGGGAAGAAGGGAGGTCTGTGAACATCCATGGGGAAGTTGGGCACTAGAAAAATTTTAGAGGAGGGGTATACAGTGTTCCCCCGATTTCCGCGGGGGATGCGTTCCGAGACCGCCCGCGAAAGTCGTATTTCCGCAAAGTAGAGATGCGGAAGTAAATACACCATCTTTGGCTATGGATAGTATCACAAGCAATCCCTTAAGACTTTAAACCCCTAAATTACCATTTCCCATTCCCTTAACAACCATTTACTCACCATTATTACTGGTACTCACCATTGAATAAGACACTTAGTGATCCTGATATTTATAAACATAATTATTTATTAACAATAACTTTTTTTTGTTATTTATTTACAAAAATTATTAGTTTGGCAATAACATATGACATCATTGGGTGGGAAAAACTATGGTATAGGAAAAAAAACCGCGAAGTATTTTTTAATTAATATTTTTTGAAAAAACGTGGTATAGGCTATTCGCGAAGTTCAAACCTGTGAAAATCGAGGGAACACTGTAGTTGCAGAAGGCAAGTGCAAGAGATCTACATTTTTCTTGGGACGATGAGTTTTATCTCTGGGCCTCAGGAATTAGATCTGCTGTCTGATGCACATTTTTGGAACCGTGAATGTTTGAGATTTAAAAAACCCCCCACAACATTTTCTTTCAAGCAAGCTTCTTGGTTTTCGATGCTGTTTGCTCCCACATCTGGAGTGGGACAACTCACCGCAGTCAACTTGCCATGGCCAATTCAATATGGTTGACTTGCCACCGCCAATGTGCCACTTCAATAGTTCAATCTAATTATTAAAATAAGTTAAAAAAAAATATTTCAATTTTTGTCATTCACATTTCATTTTGTCCCTCCTTGCCTGATGTTCCAACAATAGTCAGCCATCCTATGTACCTTCCATCTACCATGATACCATGCTTTTGAATGTTTAATGTGTATGATTGAATAGATAGGGATATTATTATTATTACTATTACTATTACTATTATTATTATTTATTAGATTTGTATGCCGCCCCTCTCCGCAGACTCGTTACTATGTTATTAATGTTTTTTTAAATTGATTTAATTTTTCTACTATTGGATTTATAATGCATTGTATCACTGTTATGTTGTGAGCCTCCCCGAGTCTTCGGAGAGGGGCGGCATACAATTCTAATAAATAATAATAATAATAATAATAATAATAATAATAATAATAATAATGCCTCCATGACCTTCAAATCTTGGCGGAATCGCTCACCCTGCCCATCACTGATTGCACCAAGATTTTCCGGGAAGTTAGCAAAATGGCTATGTAAAAAGTGCAATTTGATGCTCATGTTGCCTAATTAACTATATTATATATATAAGGTGTAGAGAAAAAAACTGATGTGGTAGAAGAAAACTAACTACAATTTTGAAACCAGCATGCCTAATTAACTGTAAAAGAGCTCAAAACTCAAACTCAACAGTAATTGTATTACCAATTGTTCCCCTGTGTAATCAGTTGCTTGTGCTAATCAAGCTCTGATATGATTAGATTGCTTATTTGTACCCAGACTATCATTAAACATTACAATTTTTGACAAACGTATCTTTTCTTTTATGTACACTGAGTACATATGCACCCAGACAAATTCCTTGTGTGTCCAATCATGCTTGGCCAATAAAAAATCCTATTCTATTCTATTCTACTCTACTCTACTTTATTCTAGACAAATGCCTATAAGTTAGTACATATTGATGACTGATCCTTCACTCTCTCTGTTCCAGGAGCTGTACAGATATTATTTGCTGTGTTATCTTTGGGCTCTTCCTTGTTGGCTACATGATCATAGGGGTTTTGGGTGAGTAAGTTTCTTAATTTAGAGAAGCAGACTAATAATCCAAATATATTGTTCCATTGCAGAGGAGCCAGTTTAGTAGACCACATATGAAACTCAAATGTGCACACAAAGTATTATTTCCATAAATGAGCAGCATGGTGGCCTAGTGGTGAAGATGCTCGCCTCCCACTTGGAAGGTTGAGAGCTCAATCCTAGGTAGTGGCAGATGTTTCTCTCTTAGGGCGCACAGAAAATATATCTGCTGTGAACTCCATGTCATGTCAGGAAAGGCATCCAGCCGGTAAATGCTCAGCTCCATCCAGTCGCCCCAATTGTACCCTGAATTAAGGGATTACAAGATAATAAAAGAGAATTAGTGTTATCTCCATAGATCAGGGGTGGGAAACTATGGCTGTTTGTTTGTTTGTTTGTTTGTTTGTTTGTCTGTCTGTCTGTCTGTCTGTCTGTCTGTCTGTCTGTCTGTCTGTCTGTCTGTCTGTCTGTCTGTCTATCTATCTATGTATAGAAACATAGAAACATAGAAGTCTGACGGCAGAAAAAGACCTCATGGTCCATCTAGTCTGCCCTTATACTATTTTCTGTATTTTATCTTAGGATGGATATATGTTTATCCCAGGCGTGTTTAAATTCAGTTACTGTGGATTTATCTACCACGTCCGCTGGAACTTTGTTCCAAGGATCTACTACTCTTTCAGTAAAATAATATTTTCTCATGTTGCTTTTGATCTTTCCCCCAACTAACTTCAGATTGTGTCCCTTTGTCCTTGTGTTCACTTTCCTATTAAAAACACTTCCCTCCTGGACCTTATTTAACCCTTTAATATATTTAAATGTTTCGATCATGTCCCCCCTTTTCCTTCTGTCCTCCAGACTATACAGATTGAGTTCATTAAGTCTTTCCTGATACGTTTTATGCTTAAGACCTTCCACCATTCTTGTAACCCGTCTTTGGACCCGTTCAATTTTGTCAATATCTTTTTGTAGGTGAGGTCTCCAGAACTGAACACAGTACAATATTCTAAATGTGGTCTCACCAGCATTCTATATAGCGGGATCATAATCTCCCTCTTCCTGCTTGTTATACCTCTAGCTATGCAGCCAAGCATCCTACTTGCTTTCCCTACTGCCTGACTGCACTGTTCACCCATTTTGAGACTGTCAGAAATCACTACCTCTAAATCCTTTTCTTCTGAAGTATTTGCTAACACAGAACTGCCGATACAATACTCAGATTGAGGATTCCTTTTCCCCAAGTGCATTATTTTACATTTGGAAACATTAAACTGCAGTTTCCATTTCTTGGATCATTTATCTAGTAAAGCTAAATCATTTACCATATTACAGACGCCTCCAGGAATATCAACCCTATTGCACACTTTAGAGTCATCGGCAAATAGGCAAACCTTCCCTACCAAATCTTCCCCTATGTCACTCACAAACATATTAAAAAGAATAGGACCCAGAACAGACCCTTGTGGCACACCGCTTGTAACCTGACTCTGCTCAGAATACTCGCCATTAACAATAACTCTCTGATGTCTACGCTTCAGCCAGCTGCAAATCCATTGAACTATCCAGGGATTAAGTCCAATCTTCACTAATTTATCTATCAGCTCTTTATGTGGAACCATATCAAAGGCTTTGCTGAAGTCCAGGTAGGCAATATCCACGGCACCACCTTCATCCAACACCTTTGTGACATAGTCAAAGAAATCAATGAGATTAGCCTGACATGATTTGCCTTCAGTAAAGCCATGCTGATTTGGGTCCAATAAGTTATTGTTTTTTAGGTGCTGATTTATCCTCTTTTTGAGTAGAGTCTCCATCATTTTAACTACAACTGATGTCAAGCTAACTGGCCTGTAGTTACCAGCTTCTTCTCTACTGCCCTTCTTGTGGATAGGCACAACACTGGCCATTCTCCAATCCTCAGGAACTTCTCCTGTTAACAAGGATTGGTTAAACAAATCAGTCAGGGGGGTAGCAATGACAGATCTGAGTTCTTTAAGAACTCTAGGGTGGATGCCATCTGGACCCATTGTCTTATTTATCTTTTATCGTTCAAGTTCTTCTAAGACATCGGCTTCTAAGATCACTGGAGCTGAATCCGTACAGCTGGAAGCAATGCTATATCCCTCTATAGTATTATTTTGTAAGGTGTCTTTTGAGAAAACTGAACAGAAGTAGCTATTGAAATGGTCAGCGATCTCCTTATTCCCATTAATGCATGTATTATTCCCGGTACTAAGCTTCGTGATGCCGCAGTTTTTCTTCTTATCACTAATATATCTGAAGAAGGTTTTATCCCCCTTCTTTACAGATTTGGCAATTTCTTCCTCTTTTGAGGCTTTAGCAGCATATATTATCTGTTTTGCCTCCTTCTGTCTCATTTTATACACCTCCCTATCAGCTATACTTCCAGACACTTTATACCTCCTATAGGCAGCCTTTTTTTCATTGACTATAGCCCTTACATCATTGCTAAACCATAGCAGTTTCTTCTTCCTTTTACCTTTAGTTATTTGTCTTACATACAGTCCAGTGGCTTTTAAGATGGCCTTTTTAAATACAGTCCACTGGGTTCTCGCTCCTGCCATTTTATCCCTCCCCTTTAATTCATTATCTAAATATTCCCCCATTGCATTAAAATTTGTTTTTCTGAAATCCAATACTTTGGTTGCATTATAGGATTGCTCACAATGAGTTTTTACATCAAACCACAAACATAGATGGCCACTGCAACCTAAATTTTCTCCCACCTTGACCTCTGAAACCCAATTCCCATTCGTAAAAACTAAATCTAGAATATTTTCCCCTCTAGTTGGTGTCTTAACCAGCTGTGCCAGAGCTGCTCCTGTAAAGGCCTCTACTATATTCTTACTTTTGCATGTAAGGGCACTGGGGATATTCCAGTCAACATCAGGCATGTTGAAATCACCCATAACCACAATATCTCCCTTTACTGCCATTTGGGTAATTTCATCCACCATCTTGTTGTCATATTCCTCAGATTGCCCTGGAGGCCTATAGATCACCCCAATTCTAATGCAGAACCTTTTTTATTTTGCATGCAAATCCAGAGAGTCTCCAGATCTTGACATGTATTTTGAATTAGTGTTGTTTTTAGACTTTCTTTAACATAAATGGCTACTCCACCTCCCCTTCTCTCTATTCTATCCTTCCTATACAGTGTATATCCTGGTATGGATATTTCCCATTCATTAGAATCCTTAAACCATGTCTCAGTTATGGCAACCAGATCCAAATTATCTCTAGATATTATGGCCATTAACTCACAGAGCTTGTTGCTCAAGCTTCGAGCATTCGTGCACATTACCCGAAGAACATTATTTTCATTATTAGTTTGCCCCTTATCATCCACAACTACATCTATTTTATTTGCAGCTCCCTTTTCATAAGCTTCCAAAAACTGATTTATCCTCATTGGTCGGGGACAGAAATCACCCACATCAGTTACATCTCTGTCCCCTTTACCTAGTTTAAATGCCTGTCCAAAAAAGTTCTGAATTCCTCACCGAGCACCTGGGTACCTCTGTATGATGGATGCAAACCATCCCTCTTAAACAACTCCCTATTAGACCACCTACTGACATCATGACTTACATAGCCAAAACCTTCAGCTTTACACCACTGCCTTAACCACACATTAAACTCTCTGATACACGTTGTTTTATCCTCTTGGCCACAAACCGGTAACGCCTCTGAGAAAGTCACTGAATCAGTTATTTTACCCAGCTCCACACTTAGACATTGAAAATCTCTTTTTACTACATTAACATTTCTCTGGGACAAATCATTTGTGCCAAGATAGAAACATAGAAACATAGAAGTCTGACGGCAGAAAAAGACCCCATGGTCCATCTAGTCTGCCCTTATACTATTTTCTGTATTTTATCTTAGGATGGATATATGTTTATCCCAGGCATGTTTAAATTCAGTTACTGTGGATTTATCTACCACGTCTGCTGGAAGTTTGTTCCAAGGATCTACTACTCTTTCAGTAAAATAATATTTTCTCATGTTGCTTTTGATCTTTCCCCCAACTAATCTCAGATTGTGTCCCCTTGTTCTTGTGTTCACTTTCCTATTAAAAACACTTCCCTCCTGGACCTTATTTAACCCTTTAATATATTTAAATGTTTCGATCATGTCCCCCCTTTTCCTTCTGTCCTCCAGACTATACAGATTGAGTTCATTAAGTCTTTCCTGATACGTTTTATACTTAAGACCTTCCACCATTCTTGTAGCCCGTCTTTGGACCCGTTCAATTTTGTCAATATCTTTTTGTAGGTGAGGTCTCCAGAACTGAACACAGTATTCCAAATGTGGTCTCACCAGCATTCTATATAGCGGGATCATAATCTCCCTCTTCCTGCTTGTTATACCTCTAGCTATGCAGCCAAGCATCCTACTTGCTTTCCCTACTGCCTGACTGCACTGTTCACCCATTTTGAGACTGTCAGAAATCACTACGCCTAAATCCTTTTCTTTTGAAGTATTTGCTAACAGAGAACTGCCAATACAAGATGCACCACCACATCAACGTTATTACCTTTACTCACAGCCTTGACAATATTTGTAATCCGCCTCCTGTCCCTGCTGGCAGTGGCCCCTGGGAGACACCTCATCTCCTTCACCACATCCTTACTCTGTCCCAAATCAACACCTCTAACAGTCGAATCACCCACAAGAAAATGTGTCCTCTTTTTATTTCTACTAACTGCACTTGATGGTTTGGTGGCACTATGTACCTTGCTTAGAACAACTTCCCCTTTGAACATCTCCTCATTCTCTGCCTGAGGGACCTTGCTAATATCTCCAACATCCTTACTATTTAAATCCGCAAGAACATTATAGGAATTTGATACAGAGAGACCAAAATTGCTATGTTTTTGCTCAACTGCACGCAATCTTCCTGAACCGACAGTTGTCCACACAGCCCTCCTCCTCGGGGGGCGCTGTGGAAGTGGAGGCTGCACACATGGCTGCATTACAGCATGTGACTGCGACAATCTTTCCACTTCAGACTTGCAAGCTACAAACTAATGACTGCAATCTATCTATCTATCTCTCTCTCTCTCTATCTCTCTATCTATCTATCTATCTATCTATCTATCTATCTATCTATCTATTTTCGTAGATTTTCATGGGTACAGGTATGATGGTCTTGGCATATTCGGGTTTCTTCCCGTGTAGGATTTGGAAATTTCTGGCAACGTTTCGACGAGGTCCCACTCGTCATCTTCAGGCTGGTGTTTCTGTCCTTGTTCTAGGGCAAACACTATGTATCTATCTATCTATCTATCTATCTATCTATCTATCTATCTATCTATCTATCTATCTAGCTATCTAGCTATCTAGCTATCTAGCTATCTACCGTGTTTCCCCGATAGTAAGACCCCCCCGATTGTAAGACATATGGGGGGTTTCAGGGGGGTCGGCTAATTTAAGCCATACCCCGAAAGTAAGACATATGTCTTACTTTCGGGGAAACATGGTAGCTTGTTAAGGTTAGCATTCCTGTTACCTTGCTGATGTACTTCTAGCGCTCGCGTTGCAGCCAGCTTACTCCTGCACGCGTTCGCCATGATATGCCGTTGTTCTCTAAGAGACTACATTTCCCAGCACTCTCCGCGCGGCCCGCCTCCGTTTCCGTTGTCGAAAGAAGGGAGATCCGAAGAAGCGAAGCGGCCGGGGAGGTGATCGCGCTCGAGCGCTCGGTGTCGTACGCTGCTCTCCGTGGCGGGGTGGTCGATGCCGGTGGCGGCCGCGGCGCTAGTCTTGGGGAGCGATGCTGCCGAGGCGCAGCTCGCTGACGGGGCTGGCAGTGGGGCTCTTTGCCGTCTACGTGGCACACCCGGCCCTTCTGTACTTCTCCCCGCCGGGCAAGAGGCAAAGGCGGCGGCGGGAGTAGCGGAGGCGAGGCAGAGAAGAAAGAAGCGGCGGGGTCCAGCCGGCTAGGGCTGGACCCCGCCGCTTCTTTCTTCTCCGCCTTGCCTCCGCTACTCCCGCCGCCGCCTTTGCCTCTTGCCCGGCGGGGAGAAGTACAGAAGGGCCGGGTGTGCCACGTAGACGGCAAAGAGCCCCACTGCCAGCCCCGTCAGCGAGCTGCGCCTCGGCAGCATCGCTCCCCAAGACTAGCGCCGTGGCCGCCACCGGCATCGACCACCCCGCCACGGAGAGCGGAGAAGGCGAGGCGGAGGCGAGGCGGAGAAGAAAGAAGCGGCGGATAGCTGGCGAGGCGCCAGCTAGAGGGCTGGACCCCGCCGCTTCTTTCTTCTCCGCCTCGCCTCCGCTACTCCCGCCGCCGCCTTTGCTCTCCCCGCTGGGCGAGCAGGCCGAGGCGCTGGAACTGGGGCTGCCTGTCCTTGGCGTGAACGGCGGGCAGGTGGCGCTCGGCACCCAGAATCCCGTCTTCTCGCCACCACCCAAGCTCCCTCCGGAGCCTGCCGCCGCCGCCGCGGAAAGAGAAAGCTGGCACCAGGCTGCCCGAAGATGAGCCGACCCCGGTGCCCGGGACAATATAAGACATACCCCCAAAGTAAGACACAGTGGGGTTTTGGGGGGTAAAAAGAAAGTAAGACACTGCCTTACTATCGGGGAAACACGGTATTGTTAGAGTTGGAAGGGACCATGCAGGTCATCAAATCCAACCCCCTGCCTGAGCAGGAATCCTATAGCACCCCAGGCAAATGGCAGTCCAATCTCCTCTTAAAAGTGTCCAGAGTTGGGGAGTTCACAACCTCCGCAGGCAGATTGTTCCACTGGTTGATTGCTCTGACCTTCAGGGAGTTCTTCCTTATTTCTAGGTTGTATCTCTCCTTGGTCAGCTTCCAACCGTTGTTCCTTACTTGTAAACTTCAACTCCCAGAATTCCTGAGCCAGCCATCGTACTCCATGAGTCATAAAGGGGCCATCTCTCCATCTCTGCCACAGATCATCAAGGTCTTCATTGTTCAACACTAACAGATGTTAAAATCTTGGAACATTGTAGATGGGGAGTGTGGAGATCCAGATTGTAGTTCCTTCCTCAACCAGAAAATTTACCTGAGGATTTGGGGTTGTTTGTTTTTCTCTCTCTCAACCCAAGAGTGGAGAAATGGAGAAGGTTTTGAACGAGAAACAAGGACAGGTGTATTCTGGATCCCCTTAGACCAGTGGCTCTCAACCTTTCTAATGCCGCAGCCCCTTAATACAGTTCCTCATGTTGTGGTGACCCCCAACCATAAGCGTAGCGCCAATTCTCCCAACAGCGCTTGAAGCTGGTTGGCAGGAAGGTCAGAGGGACACCCCCAGTGTCAATGTCTGATTGGTCAAATTGTTCCAAGACGCCAGAATAGAAGCTTTAGTTCCTAAGACCAGAGGAAATTGGTCTTTTCCCAATTCCCACAGGTGATCCCTGTGAAACAGTTGTTCGACCCCAAAGGGGTCTCTATCCCCACATTGAGAACCACTGCCTTAGACCCAGAAGCCAACTGGGTGACTTTGGACCAGTCTGGTTTTAGCCTTTTACTGTTTGATTAACACTTTGCCATCACACCTAACAATAACATTTGATACTGGTGTCCTCCACAAGGATATGTCCCTAACCTGGTCTTTTAATACTTCCAGTATTTACTTAAACTGAAATGACCCTTGTTACTCCTGGTCATCTTTATGTTCTATTTATCATATTAAGTAACATTATATTATGTATTATTGATCACCTGTATTATACCAAAAAAGGCAAATCTCATATATATTATTTATTCTGTAAATAATATATGTACATATAAATAATATGTGTAATATATCCTCTGTACTCTAAAAAGAGTGCAGAGAAGAGCAATAAAGATGATTAAGAGACTGGAGGCTATAAAACATATGAAGAACCAGGACTTGGGTATGTGTAGTTTATTTATTAATTATTAGATTTGTATGCCGCCCCTCTCCGTAGACTCAGGGTGGCTAACAACAATAATGAAACAACATATAACAAATCTAATATTTAAAATAATTTTAAAAACCCTTATTTAAAAAACCAAACATACACACAAGCATACCATGCATAAATTGTACAGGCCTAGGGGGAAGGGAATATCTCAGTTCCCCCATGCTTGACGACAAAGGTGGGTTTTAAGGAGCTTACGAAAGGCGAGGAGGGTGGGGGCAATTCTGATCTCCGGGGGGAGCTGGTTCCAGAGGGTCGGGGCCGCCACAGAAAAGGCTCTTCCCCTGGGAAGTAAGTAAGTAAATAAATAAATATTAATTGAACCAAGAATGTAGAGATGACCAAAAATTACAGATGGCAAAGCCAGGGTTGGCATGGAAATAGTCAAAGGTCAACCTATGGCCATCTTAGGCTCCAATGATTGTATCTGACTTCCCCAAAAGCTGCAGAACTGAAAATGCCCCTGTATCCTTTGAAATATCTTTCTTTGTGGCTCAAATGAATGGATGCTGAGTGATTAGCAGAGCCCATTGTCATTAAATTATCCATTTCCTGGGCAAGGGAAAGAGATCATTGTTTTGGAGGAGCCTGAATTTTGAGTTGCCAGCTTTAAGCATTCAGAGTCCAACTTGTAGAAGGAAGGAGTCTTGGGTTTCATTAACCAAAAAAGGGTAAGGAGGGTCAAGTAGCCTCTTTAAGCTTTCTTAAAAGAAATTATCTCTTTTGTCCAGCTGATCATTTGGTTAAAAGCCCCGCTGGGCTCTTGAAGGAATAATTCTTCTCTTGAAGACTTTAAATAGGACAATTGTATCTCTCTCCTCCTCCCACTCACCTTTCATCATCAACCATTTTACCCCACCCATAACAGCTAAAATATACTGCTCAAAAAAATAAAGGGAACACTCAAGACATCCTATATCTGAATGAATGAAATACTGTATTCTCATATTTCATTTGCACAACTATTCCATTTGCACAACAGCATGTGAAATTGACTGTCAATCAGTGTTGCTTCCCAAGTGGACAGTTTGATTTCACAGAAGTTTGATTTACTTGAAGTTATATTCTGTTTTTTAAGTGTTCCCTTTATTTTTTTTTGAGCAGTTTAGTTGAAATGAACCTTTGTAATTAAGAAATAAGGAGAAAGTAGTTTGGACATTTTAAAAAAGGGAGGGATCTGGAGTTACTATG